>NC_091295.1:61972804-62105626 GCF_038502225.1 Cherax quadricarinatus | reverse complement strand
ATATAAGAGCGTTGGTAAAACTATACTCTCAAACATTCCCCTCTTTGCCTCCAAGGACAAAGTTCTTTGTCTCCACAGACTCCTAAGTGCACCACTCACCCTTTTCCCCTCATCAATTCTATGATTCACCTCATCTTTCATAGACCCATCCGCTGACACGTCCACTCCCAAATATCTGAATACATTCACCTCCTCCATACTCTCTCCCTCCAATCTGATATCCAATCTTTCATCACCTAATCTTTTTGTTATCCTCATAACCTTACTCTTTCCTGTATTCACTTTTAATTTTCTTCTTTTGCACATCCTACCAAATTCATCCACCAATCTCTGCAACTTCTCTTCAGAATCTCCCAAGAGCACAGTGTCATCAGCAAAGAGCAACTGTGACAACTCCCACGCCTCTTGCCAAGACCCTCGCATTTACTTCTCTTACAACCCCATCTATAAATATATTAAACAACCACGGTGACATCACACATCCTTGTCTAAGGCCTACTTTTACTGGGAAATAATTTCCTTCTTTCCTACATACTCTAACTTGAGCCTCACTATCCTCGTAAAAACTCTTCACTGCTTTCAGTAACCTACCTCCAACACCATACACCTGCAGCATCTGCCACATTGCCCCCCTATCCACCCTGTCATACGCCTTTTCCAAATCCATAAATGCCACAAAGACCTCTTTAGCCTTATCTAAATACTGTTCACTTATATATTTCACTGTAAACACCTGGTCCACACACCCCCTACCTTTTCTAAAGCCTCCTTGTTCATCTGCTATCCTATTCTCCGTCTTACTCTTAATTCTTTCAATAATAACTCTACCATACACTTTACCAGGTATACTCAACAGACTTATCCCCCTATAATTTTTGCACTCTCTTTTGTCCCCTTTGCCTTTATACAAAGGAACTATGCATGCTCTCTGCCAATCCCTAGGTACCTTACCCTCTTCCATACATTTATTAAATAATTGCACCAACCACTCCAAAACTATATCCCCACCTGCTTTTAACATTTCTATCTTTATCCCATCAATCCCGGCTGCCTTATTCCCTTTCATTTTACCTACTGCCTCATGAACTTCCCCCACACTCACAACTGGCTCTTCCTCACTCCTACAAGATGTTATTCCTCCTTGCCCTATACACGAAATCACAGCTTCCCTATCTTCATCAACATTTAACAATTCCTCAAAATATTCCCTCCATCTTCCCAATACCTCTAACTCTCCATTTAATAACTCTCCTCTCCTATTTTTAACTGACAAATCCATTTGTTCTCTAGGCTTCCTTGACTTGTTAATCTCACTCCAAAACTTTTTCTTATTTTCAACAAAATTTGTTGATAACATCTCACCCACTCTCTCATTCGCTCTCTTTTTACATTGCTTCACCACTCTCTTAACCTCTCTCTTTTTCTCCATATACTCTTCCCTCCTTGCATCACTTCTACTTTGTAAAAACTTCTCATATGTTAACTTTTTCTTCCTTACTGCTCTTTCTACATCATCATTCCACCAATCGCTCCTCTTCCCTCCCGCACCCACTTTCCTGTAACCACAAACTTCTGCTGAACACTCTAACACTACATTTTTAAACCTACCCCATACCTCTTCGACCCCATTGCCTATGCTCTCATTAGCCCATCTATCCTCCAATAGCTGTTTATATCTAACCCTAACTGCCTCCTCTTTTAGTTTATAAACCTTCACCCCTCTCTTCCCTGATGCTTCTATTCTCCTTGTATCCCATCTACCTTTTACTCTCAGTGTAGCTATAACTAGAAAGTGATCTGATATATCTGTGGCCCCTCTATAAACATGTACATCCTGAAGTCTACTCAACAGTCTTTTATCTACCTATACGTAATCCAACAAACTACTGTCATTTCGCCCTACATCATATCTTGTATACTTATTTATCCTCCTTTTCTTAAAATATGTATTACCTATAACTAAACCCCTTTCTATACAAAGTTCAATCAAATGGCTCCCATTATCATTTACCCCTGGCACCCCAAACTTACCTACCACACCCTCTCTAAAAGTTTCTCCTACTTTAGCATTCAGGTCCCCTACCACAATTACTCTCTCACTTGGTTCAAAGGCTCCTATACATTCACTTAACATCTCCCAAAATCTCTCTCTCCTCTACATTCCTCTCTTCTCCAGGTGCATACACGCTTCTTATGACCCACTTTTCGCATCCAACCTTTACTTTAATCCACATAATTCTTGAATTTACACATTCATATTCTCTTTTCTCCTTCCATAACTGATCCTTCAACATTACTGCTACCCCTTCCTTTGTTCTAACTCTCTCAGATACTCCAGATTTAATCCCATTTATTTCCCCCCACCGAAACTCCCCTACCCCCTTCAGCTTTGTTTCGCTTAGGGCCAGGACATCCAACTTCTTTTCATTCCTAACATCAGCAATCATCTGTTTCTTGTCATCCGCACTACATCCACGCACATTCAAGCATCCCAGTTTTATAAAGTTTTTCTTCTTCTCTTTTTTAGTAAATGTCTACAGGAGAAGGGGTTACTAGCCCATTGCTCCCGGCATTTTAGTCGCCTCATACGACACGAATGGCTTACGGAGGAAAGATTCTTTTCCACTTCCCCATAGACAATAGAAGAAATAAAGAAGAACAAGAGCTATTTAGAAAAAGGAGAAAAACCTAGATGTACGTATATATATATGCATTTGCGTGTCTGTGAAGTGTAAGTAGGAGTAGCAAGATATCCCTGTTATCTAGCGTGTTTATGAGACAGAAAAAAGAAACCAGCTATCCACTGCAAATAAAAATTATATCAAATATTAATTACAACAATTGAAAAGGATAAAACCTAAAGGTGCTATAATGTATTTTCAAACACGTTCGAGTCCCAAGTGAAGGAAGAATACTAGGAAGGTGACTGAGTAGTGAATATTACCCAATGATTATCGTCTTCTCTCCCATCAGTAATTGAAATAGGTAATTTACTACATTTAATGCTTGTGAAGATAGATGTTCCGAAATCAGTGACTGTGATGTTCACTATACGTAACGTACACTAAATCCGCTATATTGATATAAAGTACAGAGGGAGAGAGATCACAACGTTCCAAGAGTAAGGGTATCCCAGGCTTTAACGAGTAGAGGTATCCCAGGCTTTAAAGAGTAGAGGTACCCCAGGATTTAACGAGTAGAGGTATCCCAGGTATTTACAGCCTCAGGAGAGCAGAGTTATCTCAGGTGTCAGAGAGCAGAGTTATCCCAGGTGTCAGAGAGCAGAGTTATCCCAGGTATCAGAGCAGAGATATCCCTGGGATCAAAGAGCAGAGTTATCCCTGGGATCAAAGAGCAGAGTTATCCATGGAATCAAAGAGCAGAGTTATACAAGGGATCAAAGAGCAGAGTTATCCATGGAATCAAAGAGCAGAGTTATACAAGGTATCAGAGAGCAGAGTTATCCCTGGGAACAAAGAGCAGAGTTATCCCTGGGATCAAAGAGCAAAGTTATCCCTGGGATCAAAGAGCCGAGTTATCCATGGAATCAAAGAGCAGAGTTATACAAGGGATCAAAGAGCAGAGTTATACCAGGTATCAGAGAGCAGAGTTATCCCAGGTATCAGAGAGCAGAGTTATCCCTGGGAACAAAGAGCAGAGTTATCCCTGGGATCAAAGAGCAAAGTTATCCCTGGGATCAAAGAGCCGAGTTATCCATGGGATCAAAGAGCAGAGTTATCCCTGGGATCAAAGAGCAGAGTTATCCCTGGGATCAAAGAGCAGAGTTGTCCCGGGAACCAAAGAGCAGAGTTACCCCGGGGATCAAAGAGCAGAGTTATCCCAGGGATCAAAGAGCAGAGTTACCCCAGGGATCAAAGAGCAGAGTTATCCCAGGGATCAAAGAGCAGAGTTATCCCAGGGATCAAAGAGCAGAGTTATCCCAGGGATCAAAGAGTAGTGGTATCACAGCAATACAAAAGTTGAGATATCCCAGGGATCAAAGACGTATCCCAGCGATCGAAGGGCAGATGTCTTCCAGCGGTGAGGAAGTGTAGGTATCAGGTATCGCAGTCGAAGTATCCCAGAGTTCATAGTTGAGAAATATCCCAGATTTCAGAGGTATCCCAGCGATCATAGGATAGAGGTATCCCAGCGATCAAATAGTAGAGGAATAGGAAAGTTCATTGAGAAGTATCCCAGCGTTCAAAAAGCAGACGCATACCCGAACTCCCAAAAGAAGTATCCCAGCAGACATATAAAAGATGTATCTCAACGTTCAAAAAAAGAGATGTATCGCAGAGTTGAAAATGTAGAGATGTACCAGTCACTGATGACACCAGTCATTGATGACACCAGTCATTGATGACACCAGTCATTGATGACACCAATCTTTGATGACACCAGTCATTGATTACACCAGTCATTGATGATACCAGTCATTGATGACACCAATCTTTGATAATACCAGTCATTGATGACACCAGTCATTGATGACACCAGTCATTGATTACACCAGTCATTGATGATATCACTCATTGATGACACAAATCTTTGATAATACCAGTCATTGATGACACCAGTCATTGATGACACCAGTCATTGATGACACCAGCCATTGATGACAATAATCTTTGATGACACCAGTCATTGTTGACACCAGTCATTGATGACACCAGTCATTGATGACACAAGTCATTGATGACACAAGTCATTGATGACACAAGTCATTGATGACACCAGTCATTGATGACACCAATCTTTGATGACATCAATCTTTGATGATACCAGTCATTGATGATACCAGTCATTAATGATACCAGTCTCTGATAATACCAGTCTTTGACGATACCAGTCACTGATGGCACCTGTCATTGATGGCACCAGTCTTTGATGGCATCACTCATTGATGATGATGGTGCCACTAATGGGAAGAGTCCTCGATGGCACCACTCATTGATGATATTCATTGATGATGCCACCAATTGATACCACTCTTTTATGGCACCACTCATTGATGATACCACTAATTGATGATGCCACTCATTGATGCTATCACTTATTGATGCTACTCATTGATAATACCACTCACTGATGGCACCAGTCATTGATAGCACCAGTCATTGATAGCACCAGTCATTGATTGCACCAGTCTTTGATGACACCAGTCTTTGATGACACCAGTCTTTGATGACACCAGTCTTTGATGACACCAGTCTTTGATGACACCAGTCTTTGATGACACCAGTCTTTGATGACACTAGTCTTTGATGACACCGGTCTTTGATGACACCGGTCTTTGATGACACCGGTCTTTGATGACACCAGTCTTTGATGGCACCAGTCTCTGATGGCACCAGTCACTGAAGGTACCAGTCATTGATGGCAATAGCCATTGATGGTACCAGTCTTTGACTGCACAAGTCATTGAAGGCACCTGTCATTGATTGCACCAGTCATTGATGGCACCAGTCAATGATTGCACCAGTCATTGATTGCACCAATCATTGATGACACCAGTCACTGATTGCACCAGTCATTGATGGCACAAGTCATTGATGGCACAAGTCATTGATGGCACCAGTCAATGATTGCACCAGTCATTGATTGCACCAATCATTGATGGCACCAGTCATTGATGGCACCAGTCATTGAAGGCACCAGTCATTGAAGGCACCAGTCATTGATGGCACCAGTCATTGATGGTAACAGCCATTGATGGCACCAGCCATTGATGGCACCAGTCATTGATGGCACCTGTCATTGATGGCATCAGTCATTGATGGCACCAGTTTTTAATGGTACCAGCCATTGATGGCACCAGTCTTTAATGGCACTAGTCTCTGAACCAGTCTTTGATGGCGCCAGTCTCTGTTGGCACATGTCTTTGATGGCACCGTTCATTGATGGAGCCAGATTGATGGTACCAGTCTTTGTTAGCACTAGTTTTTGATGGCACCACTCATTGATGATATTGATTATGCCACTAATGGGAAGAGTCCTTGATGGCACCACTCAATGATGATATTCATTGATGATGTCACTAATTAATACCACTCTTTTATAGCAACACTCATTGATGATACCACTCTTTTATAGCAACACTCATTGATGATACCACTCTTTTATAGCAACACTCATTGATGATACCACTCTTTTATAGCAACACTCATTGATGATACCACTCTTTTATAGCAACACTCATTGATGATACCACTCTTTTATAGCAACACTCATTGATGATACCACTAATTGATGATGCCACTCATTGATGGCACCACACACTGATGATACTCATTGATGCTATCACTCATTGATGCTACTCATTGATAATACCACTCTCTGATGGCACCAGTCATTGATGGTGCAAGTCTTTGATGACACCAGCCTTTGATGACACCAGTCTTTGATGACACCAGTCTTTGATGACACCAGTCTTTGATGACACCAGTCTTTGATGACACCAGTCTTTGATGGCACCAGTCACTGAAGGCACCAGTCACTGAAGGCACCAGTCATTGTTGGCACCAGTCATTGATGGCACTAGCCATTGATGGCACAAGTCATTGACGGCACCTGTCATTGATTGCACCAGTCTTTGAAGGCATCAGTCTTTGAAGGCATCAGTCTTTGAAGGCACCAGTCACTGAAGGCACCAGTCATTGATTGCACCAATCATTGATGACACCAGTCACTGATTGCACTAGTCATTGATGGCACCAGTCATTGATGGTACCAGTCACTGATGGTCCCAGTCATTGATGGTACCAGTCATTGATGGCACCAGTCATTGATGGTACCAGTCATTGATGGTACCAGTCATTGATGGCACCAGTCATTGATGGCACCAGTCATTGATGGCACCAGTCATTGATGGCATCAGTCATTGATGGTACCAGTCTTTAATGGCACCAGTCTCTGCACCAGTCTGATGGCGCCAGTCTCTGTTGGCACATGTCTTTGATGGCACCGTTCATTGATGGAGCCAGATTGATAGTACCAGTCTTTGATAGTACTAGTTTTTGATGGCACCAGTCATTGATGGTACCAGTCTTTGATGGCATCACTCATTGATGATATTGATGATGCCATGATGCCACTAATGGGAAGAGTCCTTGAGGCACCACTCATTGATCATATTCATTGATGATGCCACTAATTGATACCACTCTTTTATGGCAACACTCATTGATACCACTAATTGATGATGCCACTCAGTGATGGCACCACTCATTGATGGCACCACTCATTGATGATACTCATTGACGCTATTACTCACTGATGCTACTCATTGATAGTACCACTCATTGATGGCACCAGTCATTGATGGTGCAATTCTTTGATGGCACCAGTCTTTGATGGCACCAGTCAATGATGGCACCAGCCACTGATAGCACAAGTCATTGAAGGCACCTGTAATTGATTGCACCAGTCACTGAAGGCACCAGTCACTGAAGGCATCAGTCACTGAAGGCATCAGTCACTGAAGGCACCAGTCAAATGAAGGGACCAGTCATTGATGGCACCAGTCACTGATGGCACCAGTCAATGATTGCACCAATCATTGATTGCACCAATCATTGATGACACCAGTCACTGATTGCACCAGTCACTGGTGGCACCAGTCATTGATGGCACCAGTCGTTGGTGGCACCAGTCATTGATGGTACCAGCCATTGATGGCACCAGTCATTGATGGCACCAGTCTCTGCACCAGTCTTTGATGGTGCCAGTCTCTGTTGGCAAATGTCTTTGATGGTACTGTTCATTGATGGAGCCAGATTGATGGTACCAGTCTTTGATAGTACTAGTTTTTGATGGCACGAGTCATTGATGGCACGAGTCATTGATGGCACGAGTCATTGATGGCACGAGTCATTGATGGCACGAGTCATTGATGGCACGAGTCATTGATGGCACGAGTCATTGATGGCACCAGTCTCTGCACCAGTCTTTGATGGTGACAGTCTCTGTTGGCAAATGTCTTTGATGGCACCGTTCATTGATGGAGCCAGATAGATGGTACCAGTCTTTGATAGTACTAGTTTTTGATGGCACCAGTCATTGATGGCACGAGTCATTGATGGCACGAGTCACTGACGGCACAAGTCACTGATGGCACCAGTCACTGATGGTTAAATCACTGATGGCCTCACTCTGATGTCCGCAGTTTCTGATGACTCGAGACACTGATGACCTCAATCACTAATGGCCTGTATCGCTGATGGACTCAAATCACTAATGGCTCCACTCACTGATGATCCCAGTCACTACAGGCCCCCTAGTCACTGACGACCGCATACACTAATGAACCCCCACTCCCTCAAATCGGCTTATTGGTCCCCAGTCACTGAAAGCGTTAGTCACTGAAGGCCCCATTCGCTGTTACAGTGAGAATGCAGTGAATGTGTGTCCCTAGTAATGGATCGTAGCCAAGTGACTGTTGTGATGTAAGGATGAATTCAGTACGTGATGAATGCATTGTACTAAAGTGTGATGTACAGTAGACTTGAAGTAACTCTAATTGTGAAAGTTAAGACACATGTGCAACATCTGGATATCTTTATTGTAGTAGACGTTTCGCCATCCAGTGGCTTTATCAATACAGATTCTAGGACATAATAGGAAGACAGTAGAACTATATACAAAAGATGAGGTAATCAGTCCCTCGGCCTTGGAGTTAGTGTTCACTAACTCCAAGGCCGAGGGACTGATTACCTCATCTTTTGTATATAGTTCTACTGTCTTCCTATTATGTCCTAGAATCTGTATTGATAAAGCCACTGGATGGCGAAACGTCTACTACAATAAAGATATCCAGATGTTGCACATGTGTCTTAACTTTCATATTGTCGGTATTTTATACCTTTCTTGCACAACTCTAATTGTAATTAATCCTGTATTTAATTAATTGCAATTATTAGTGACTGTAATTGAAAATTTAGATTAAAAATAGTTGTAAGTGACTGTTGTCGATTATGCTTGCTTAATTACATTATAAAACTGGGGAACTATCGTAGACTTATGACAGAATGAGAGTACACGTCAAATAGTCCATAACCGTAGTTAATGATGTGATTCTCGTTATTAGGGTCACGTCCAATACTTGTACTGTCGTTAGTAATGTTTGTGTCGAGAGAATTGTTGACGCATAGACTCATTGTTTCGTGAGAAAATACAAGTTATTCCCGTTTTGTATCAAAATTTTACTTTTTATGTTTTTAATGAGTAACGTTTTGAAATTGGTGAGAGACGTTATTGGATGAGCGTTCAGGGGTTTCATGAATTTTTTATCCAATAATGCTTTTGGACAAGTTATAAAATGACTGAAGACAAGTTATTTCATGATAGTATTTTTTCTATAGCAGAAGGAAGACTAGGTAGGGATCGTCCAAAGGAAATCTTGGAGGGAGGGGGTAAAGGAGGTTTTACGTACTAGGAGCTTAGACATCCAGCAAGAGTGTTAGATAGGAGTGAGTGGAGGTAAATGGCTTGAAGTGCTGTTGGCATGTGAGGAAGGTAACATTTATGAAAGGGATTCAGGGAAACCCATTAACCGGACTTGAGCCCTGGAGGTAGGAATTCATTTATTTATTTAAACACGTCAGCCGTTTCCCACCGAGGCAGGGTGGAAATACTTTCGTCATCACTCACTCCGTCACCGTCTTGCCAGAGGCCTACCGATATTACAGTTCAAAATATGGCAACATATCTCCACCTCTCTTTCACTGTACTTCCCACCTCCAGGACTCAAGTCCGGCTAACGGGTTTCCCTGAATCCCTTTCATAAAACCTCCTTTACCTCCTCCCTCCAAGATTTCCTAGGACGATCCCTACCAAGTCTTCCTTCTATTATAGATTTATACACCCTACAGGTAATTATATTTTCTTCCATTCTCTCTAAATTCCATGCCTAATAAACCGAACTAGCCGAATAGTCCGAACTCCCTTGAAAATTGAACTTATCAAAAAAATGTTTTCACAGACTGATATTCATTTTTTCATTGACAATGATATGTAATGCGTAATTTTTGGACCAATCCAAACATAGAAATTTTACCTACCCTAACTTAAACTAGCATAAAATGTTTTAGCTAAATTCTGCTATGCATTACATAGGTCAGTTTAAAATATTTAATATTGCTTCACATCAGTGATATATATTTTCTCGTTATGTTCAGACTGACTTTCGTTATGTTCAGACTGACTAAAGGCAAACACCAATTTTGATTTTCTAATTCCGCAAAATACACTCTTGTCGTATACGCCAAACTCGGCAATTCGGCACGACACATATAACGTCGTGCCGTGCGATTTTGGCTTAAATAGCAACGCTCTTCTTTCTGAATAAGGCAAGCGAAAATTTGTGTATTGCAATAATTTCACAAAAATCATTTTGAACTTAACTTAAAAAAGTATATTTCATTGTTTCTTAATTATTAAATTACTGTAAACTTATCTAAGATATATTTAGTTGGATTAGGCTAAATTAAATTGCACTTGTATGAAATAGGTTAGGTAAGTTATGTAAGGTACTTTTCGTACAAAATTATTAATTTTTACATTAACGTAAATAAAAAAAATATATCTTTAAATGTATAAAAGAAAATTTTAGAAAGGACTTTATTTTAAATGAGTTCTTGCTAATTGACCAGTTTTACCTATTCGGCACGAGACAGACAGACAGACACACACACACACACACACACACACACACACACACACACACACACACACACACACACAATATTTAAAGAAGTATTTACAGTGGAAACCAGTAGGACTCCAGGAAATCAGAACAGGGGGTGCACCAGCAAGTGCTGGATGAGGTACATATAACCAAGGAGGAGGTGAAGAAGCTGCAATGCTAACTTGACACCTCAAAGGCGGTGGGACCAGACAACATCTCTCCATGGGTCCTTAAAGAGGGAGCAGAGATATTGTGTGAGCCATTAACAAAGATCTTCAACACATCATTTGAAACTGGGCAACTCCCTGAGGTATGGAGAATGGCAAATGTAGTCCAGACATGAGGCACTGAACTACAGACCTGTAACTAACGTGTATAGTATGCAAGGTCATGGAGAAGATCATCAGGAGGAGAGTGGTGGAGCACCTGGAAAGAAACAAGCGAATAATTGACAACCAGCATGGATTCAGGGAGGGAAAATCCTGTGTCACAAACATACTGGAGTTTTATGACAAGGTGACAGAAGTAAGACAGAGAGAGAGGGGTGGATCGACTGCATTTTTTTGGACTGCAAGAAGGCCTTCGACACAGTTCCTCACAAGAGGTTACTGCAAAAGCTAGAGGATCAGGCACACATAACAGGAAAGGCACTGCAATGGATCAGAGAATACCTGACAGGGAGGCAACAACGAGTCATGGTACGTGACGAGGTGTCAGAGTGGGCGCCTGTGACAAGCGGGGTTCCACAGGGGTCAGTCATAGGACCTGTGCTGTTCTTGGTATATGTGAATGACATAACGGAAGGGATAGACTCAGAAGTGTCCTTGTTTGCGGACGATGTGAAGTTAATGAGAAGAATCAAATCGGATGAGGATCAGGCAGGACTACAAAGAGACCTGGACAGGCTACAAGCCTGGTCCAGCAACTGGCTCCTTGAGTTTAACTCTGCCAAATGCAAAGTCATGAAGATTGGGGAAGGGCAAAGAAGACTGCAGACACAATATAGTTTAGACGGCCAAAGTCTGCAAACCTCACTCAAGGAAAAAGATCTGGGGGTGAGTATAACACCGAGCATATCTCCCGAGGGGCACATCAATCAGATAACTGCTGCAGCATACGGGCGCCTGGTAAACCTATGGATAGCGTTCCGATACCTCAGTAAGGATTCGTTCAAGACTCTGTATACCATTTACGTCAGGCCCATACTGGAGTATGCAGCACCAGTTTGGAATCCACACCTAGTCAAGCACGTCAAGAAATTAGAGAAAGTGCAAAGGTTTGCAACAAGACTAGTCCCAGAGCTACGGGGATTGTCCTACGAAGAAAGGTTGAGGGAAATCGGCCTGAGGACACTGGAGGCAAGGAGGGTCAGGGGAGACATGATGACGACATATACTGCGCGGAATAGACGAGGTGGACAAAGACGGGATGTTCCACAGATGGGACACAGACACAAGAGGTCACAATTGGAAGTTGAAGACTCAGTTGAATCCAAGGGATGTTAGGAAGTATTTCTTCAGTCATAGAGTAGTCAAGCCGTGGAATAGCCTAGAAAGTGAAGTAGTGGAGGCGGGAACCATACTTAGTTTTAAGGCGAGGTATGATAAAGCTCATGGAGCAGGGGGAGAGAGGACCTAGCAGCAATCAGCGAAGAGGCGGGGCCAGGAGCTGTGACTCGACCCCTGCAACCACAAATAGGTGAGTACAATTAGGTGAGTACACACACACACATTCACACACACACCGTCTCGTCAGTGCGTGCGCCGGTCACGCCTTCCGCGCTCCGTGGATTTAAGTGTTTTCGAGGGCTACCCAAGTGATCTGAAGGGTAGCTAAGTGTGCTAGGATAGTGAACAATTCCTTGAAGGATTTATAATCTGCCTGAGCCACATAAGTGTAGGGAGAGCCGCATTTTCGTAAGCGATATAGAAAATAAAACGTGGTGCGCAGTCAGGGCGGGCAGGCTAGTGTGTGTGCTCAGGCGACGTTGTCAAGTGTCACCCAAGAAAGATAATAAAGTGAAACAATCGTGTGACCAGTGTGATAAATACAGTGAATAGGGTTCATTATTAGCGAGAAGAAATTGAGGTGGATCTACGCCAGGACGTCACATCGAGCTGGACAATCTACAGGCTGCTACAGCTGCATTGCAAGTACTGTAATCACCTATGAGTGGTTGTATGGGTGTGGGGTTCCAGGTTTCAATTAACCGCCAAGCTGATTGCAAATGGTCTCTAATAGAACGATAAAGAATAGGCACTAAGGTATTCAATAAGGAATAGCAATTGGTAATCCATTGAACAAGGCGAGTAACTTACTATAACCTAGGTGGTAGGTCAGGCATAGGCAACATTGTAAGAAGGTGCGGGCAAGTCCCAGGAGGGTTGGGGTCAGGTCACAAGAGGTTGTGGTCACAAGCGACCACTGAGAATCCACATACCACTCCAAGCACAAGTCACCTACTTTTCAAACACATACTAAACCCACACATAATTCCACACATAATTACACACACACACACACACACACACACACACACACATACACACACACACACACACACACATACATACACACACACACACACACACACACACACACACATACACACACATACACATGCACACATACACACACATACACATGCACACACACACACCCATACACATACACACACACACACATACACATGCACACAGACACACACATACACAAGCACACAAACACACACATACACATGCACATGCACACACACACACACACATACACAACACACACACACAACACACACACACAAACACAACACACAACACACACACATCCCCCTACACACACACAATACACACACACACACACACACACACACACACACACACACACACACACACACACACACACACACACACACACACACACACACACACAGGAGCTGAGTCGCGACCCCTGCAACCACAATTAGGTGAGTACACACACACACACACATACACTCCCTCCCTCCCCACCGACATCTCACTCCTTCCCCTGATCCCTCCCCTCCCTCTTTCTCCCTCCCCACCTCTCCCTCCTTCCCCCTCTCCCCCTCCCACTCACCCACTTGCTTCTCTCCTTCCCACTCCCCCTCCCGACTCCTCTCCCACATAGCCACAGTTCCTCCTCTACCTCCCCCCCACACTCTGACATACACACTACTAACCTAACACACAGAATTACATAGGTTTCCCACTCCGAGGCAAACAGGATAAAACAAAAATGGGTTTCCAGAGAGCAACAAGAAAAACCAAGGGACAGGAGGAGGAAACTGCAAAGGAAGATTGGGCAGCAGAGCTCATAAGAAGGGAACATGAATGGGAAAGGAAACTAGAGGAACTTAGCATGAGAATGGAAGAGAGAATAGTAACAGAAAGCAGGAAGTGGGAGGTGCAAGTCAAAGCAGCAGAGGCCAGGACACAGAGTTTAGAAGAGGAACTGAAAAATCTGAAACAGCCTAAAGAACTAAAGAACATTTTGGGATTGACAACAGAGACTGCTACCTCAGTCACAAATAAGGGGACTGTAGGGAAAGAAGGAGCAAAACTGCATGTAGAAGCTCTATCAGTGGAGACTGTAGTAAATGAAAGAGCTAAGCTATATGTGGAGGCCCTAACAGACCACAGCAGAGCCCAGGGAAAGCCGAGAAGGGAAAATGACAGGCCACTGAGCCCAAGTACAGTAGCTAGTGAAACTGAAGAAAGGAAAGCTGCAATGGAGGAAATCAAATTGAATGAGGGGATACACAGGGATATGCAGTGGGAGAATGAAAGGGTGAGGTCAGTCTTTGTGTATGGGCTACAGGAAGTTGAAGGGGAAACATATGAAGCAAGAAAACAAGGGGAAAAAAAAGCAATTGAAAGCATCATGAAAGTAATAGGAGAAGACGACATGACCCAGCTGGAAAATTTTCGGAGAATAGGGGGGTTTGTAAAAAAAAAGAACCCAGCCAGTGAAAGTGACCTTCAAGGCAGAATCGACTCGGAACAGGATACTGCAGGAGAAAGCACGATTAAGGGACATGCCGGCATACAGGAAGGTGTATCTCGACCGCGACAGAACACAAAAAGAAAGGCAGAACTGAGAGAGATGGTACAAAGACGAAAGGAGGAAAGAGAGGGGATGGAGAACACAGACAGGAGGTCCCAGACACAGGAAAAAGATCAAATACAACCTCCCTCACAGCTTCCTATAGAAGCCTCCCAATCAGGCCAACCCCAGTGCAGCCAAACACTCTAAACCAAAACACCCATCCCACATCCAATGCCCCCACCCACTACATTACAAACTCCACCCCCACAGCAACCACCCATAGTTCCTTATCAGGTCTCCCACTTCCCCATTCCCAATACACCTCCCAGACCACAGTCTTAGAAAAGAAGTTGAAGGTGTGGTATACAAATGCAGATGGAATAACAAATAAGTATGAGGAGTGGCACAAAAGAATCAAGGAGACATCCCCAGACAAAATAGCACTCACAGAAACAAAACTCACCAGAATAATAACAGATTCAATCTTTCCACCCGAATATCAAATCCCCAGGAAAGACAGAGGGAGGAGAGGGGGAGGAGGAGTTGCACTGTTCATTAAAAACCAGTGGGGTTTTGAGAAAATGGAAGGAATGGATGGCACGGGTGAAAGGGACTACTTAGTAGGAACAATCCAGTCTGAGGGACATAAGGTGATAATTGCAGTAATGTACAACCCACCACAGAACTGCAGAAGACTTAGAGAGGAATACGATGAGAGCAACAGAGCCATGGTCGACACACTAGCCGAGGTGGACAGGAGAGCACACATGGGGGGAGCAAAGTTACTAGTTATGGGTGATTTCAATCACAAGGAGATTGACTGGGAAAACTTGGAGCCCCATGGGGGTCCCAAAACATGGAGAGCCCAGATGATGGATGTAGTACTGGAAAACCTCATGCATCAACATGTTAGAGACACTACCTGAGAGAGAGGAGAAGATGAACCAGCAAGACTGGACCTTGTATTCACCTTGAGTAGTTCAGACATCGAGGATATCTTGTATGAAAGGCCCCTGGGAGCTAGTGATCATGTGGTTCTGTGCTTCGACTACATAGTTGAGCTCCAAGTGGAGAGAGTAGCAGGAATAGGGTGGGAAAAACCAAACTACAAAAGGGGGAACTACTCAGGCATGAGGAATTTCCTTCAAAACATTGTGGGAGAGGGAACTGACAGGAAAACCAGTACAAGAAATGATGGACTATGTGGCAACAAAATGCAAGGAGGCAGAGGAGAGGCTTGTTCCCAAGGGAAACAGAAATAATGGGAAGAACAGAACGAGTCCTTGGTTCACCCAAAGGTGTAGGAAGGCAAAAACTAGGTGTACTAGAGAATGGAAAAGGTACAGAAGACAGAGAACTCAGGAAAATAAAGAGATTAGCCGAAGAGCCAGAAACGAATATGCATAGATAAGAAGGGAGGCTCAGAGACAATATGAAAATGACATAGCATCAAAAGTAAAGACTGACCCGAAGCTGTTGTACAGCCACATCAGGAGGAAAACAACAGTCAAGGACCAGGTAATCAGACTGAGGAAGGGTGATGGGGAATTCACAAGAAACGACCGAGAGGTATGTGAGGAGCTCAACACGAGATTTAAAGAAGTATTTGCAGTAGAAACCAGTAGCACTCCAGGAAATCAGAACAGGGGGGTACACCAGCAAGTGCTGGATGAGGTACATATAACCAATGAGGAAGTGAAGAAGCTGCTATGCGAACTTGACACCTCAAAGGCGGTGGGACCAGACAACATCTCTCCGTGTGTCCTTAAAGAGGGAGCAGAGATATTGTGTGTGCCATTAACAAAGATCTTCAACACATCATTTGAAACTGGGCAACTCCCTGAGGTATGGAAGATGGCAAATGTAGTCCCAATTTTTAAAAAGGGAGACAGACATGAGGCACTAAACTAGAGACCTGTATCAATAACGTGTATAGTATGCAAGGTCATGGAGAAGATCATCAGAAGGAGAGTGGTGGAGCACCTGGAAAGAAACAAGTGTATAATTGACAACCAGCACGGTTTCAGGGAAGGAAAATCCTGTGTCACAAACCTACTAGAGTTTTATGACAAGGTGACAGAAGTAAGACAAGAGAGAGAGGGGTGGATCGACTGCATTTTTTTGGACTGCAAGAAGGCCTTCGACACAGTTCCTCACAAGAGGTTACTGCAAAAGCTAGAGGATCAGGCACACATAACAGGAAAGGCACTGCAATGGATCAGAGAATACCTGACAGGGAGGCAACAACGAGTCATGGTACGTGACGAGGTGTCAGAGTGGGCGCTTGTGACAAGCGGGGTTCCACAGGGGTCAGTCCTAGGACCTGTGCTGTTCTTGGTATATGTGAACGACATAACGGAAGGGATAGACTCAGAAGTGTCCTTGTTTGCAGATGATGTGAAGTTAATGAGAAGAATCAAATCGGATGAGGATCAGGCAGGACTACAAAGAGACCTGGACAGGCTACAAGCCTGGTCCAGCAACTGGCTCCTTGAGTTTAATCCTGCCAAATGCAAAGTCATGAAGATTGGGGAAGGGCAAAGAAGACCGCAGACACAATATAGTTTAGATGGCCAAAGACTGCAAACCTCACTCAAGGAAAAAGATCTGGGGGTGAGTATAACACCGAGCATATCTCCTGAGGCGCACATCAATCAGATAACTGCTGCAGCATACGGGCGCCTGGCAAACCTATGGATAGCGTTCCGATACCTCAGTAAGGATTCGTTCAAGACTCTGTATACCATTTACGTCAGGCCCATACTGGAGTATGCAGCACCAGTTTGGAATCCACACCTAGTCAAGCACGTCAAGAAATTAGAGAAAGTGCAAAGGTTTGCAACAAGGCTAGTCCCAGAGCTACGGGGATTGTCCTACGAAGAAAGGTTGAGGGAAATCGGCCTGACGACACTGGAGGACAGGAGGGTCAGGGGAGACATGATAACGACATATAAAATACTGAGCAGAATAGACAAGGTGGACAAAGACGGGATGTTCCAGAGAGGGGACACAGACACAAGAGGTCACAATTGGAAGTTGAAGACTCGGATGAATCAAAGGGATGTTAGGAAGTATTTCTTCAATCATAGAGTAGTCAGGAAGTGGAATAGCCTAGAAAGTGAAGTAGTGGAGGCGGGAACCATACATAGTTTTAAGGCGAGGTATGATAAAGCTCATGGGGCAGGGAGAGAGAGGACCTGGTAGCAATCAGCGAAGAGGCGGGGCCAGGAGCTATGAATCGACCCCTGCAACCACAAATAGGTGAGTACAGGCTCTGTCGATCACGGGAAAGAATATAAACTCAGTATATATAGGGACATGGGCCATAAGTACCAATTTGTTCCAGGAGGATCGGAGACCCTGGGGAAAGCGAGCACAAGCCTTCCTCAAAGAACTAGATACCAGGCTCATTGTCAGCACCAAGTACCCAAAGGCAGCCACTTTCTTATTTCAGTGTATTGAGTGTGGCTATCAAGACAGGAAATGCCTACTACATTCCTGAGTCGCATCTAGATCAGGTGGAGCTGGAGGGGATTCATAATCTCATTTGATATGTTTATTCTATTATATATATGTTTGTACCTTGTTTTTATATTCATACATATATATATAAATACAAGTATTACATGTACGTCTGAGAGGGAGCAGAACGAGGGAACACGTGGAGCCTAGAATTTGATAAGAGCCAAAGAAACGACAATACTTAATTTCTTAAGGAATTGACTAAACAAAATATATTTAGAAGTTAGGTAGAGGTGGAGGCTAACTCCACACATGAATTAAATAATCAGTAGGAGAGCAGTTAACAGTAGTATTAGTAAGTTATTTATTTATTTATTAACACATCGGCTGGTTCCCACCAAGACAGGGTGGCCCGAAAAAGAAAAACTTTCATCATTCACTCCATCACAGTCTTGCCAGAGGGGTGCTTTACACTACAGTTCATAAAACAGCAACATTAACACCCCTCCTTCAGAGTGCAGACACTGTACTTCCCATCTCCAGGACTCAAGTCCAGCCTGCCAGTTTCCCTGAATCCCTTCATAAATGTTACTTTGCTCACACTCCAACAGCACGTCAAGTATTAAAAAACCATTAGTAAATTATATTACAAAAACTGACCATGAAAGCTGTTCTTGGGACCAGCCTTCGCTAGTTTTATATATATATATATATATATATATATATATATATATATATATATATATATATATATATATATATATATATATATATATATATATATATATATGTCGTGCCGAATAGGCAGAATTTGCGATCTTGGCTTAAATAGCAACGCTCATCTTGTTATATAGGACAAGTGAAAATTTGTGTATGCAATAATTTCGCCAAAATCATTCTGAATCTAGCGAAAAAAAATATATTTCACTGTGTTTCTTTAGAATTTAATTACTGTAAACAAATCTAAAATATATTTAGTTGGGTTAGGCTAAAATAAATTGCTCTTGTTATAATATGGTTAGGTAAGTTTTCTAAGATTCTTTTGGTGCAAAATTAAAAATTTTTTACATTAACATTAATGAAAAAAATATATCTTTAAACATATGAGAGAAAATTTTAGAAAGGACTTAATTTTAAATGAGTTCTTGCTAATTGACCAGTTTTACATATTCGGCACGACATATATATATATATATATATATATATATATATATATATATATATATATATATATATATATATATATATATATATATATATATATATTATTAAATGGAGAGTTAGAGGTATTGGGAAGATGGAGGGAATATTTTGAGGAATTGTTAAATGTTGATGAAGATAGGGAAGCTGTGATTTCGTGTATAGGGCAAGGAGGAATAACATCTTGTAGGAGTGAGGAAGAGCCAGTTGTGAGTGTGGGGAAAGTTCGTGAGGCAGTAGGCAAAATGAAAGGGGGTAAGGCAGCCGGGATTGATGGGATAAAGATAGAAATGTCAAAAGCAGGTGGGGATATAGTTTTGGAGTGGTTGGTGCAATTATTTAATAAATGTATGGAAGAGGGTAAGGTACTTAGGGATTGGCAGAGAGCATGCATAGTTCCTTTGTATAAAGGCAAAGGGGATAAAAGAGAGTGCAAAAATTATAGGGGGATAAGTCTGTTGAGTGTACCTGGTAAAGTGTATGGTAGAGTTATAATTGAAAGAATTAAGAGTAAGACGGAGAATAGGATAGCAGATGAACAAGGAGGCTTTAGGAAAGGTAGGGGGTGTGTGGACCAGGTGTTTACAGTGAAACATATAAGTGAACAGTATTTAGATAAGGCTAAAGAGGTCTTTGTGGCATTTATGGATTTGGAAAAGGCGTATGACAGGGTGGATAGGGGGGCAATGTGGCAGATGTTGCAAGTGTATGGTGTAGGAGGTAGGTTACTGAAAGCAGTGAAGAGATTTTACGAGGATAGTGAGGCTCAAGTTAGAGTATGTAGGAAAGAGGGAAATTTTTTCCCAGTAAAAGTAGGCCTTAGACAAGGATGTGTGATGTCACCGTGGTTGTTTAATATATTTATAGATGGGGTTGTAAGAGAAGTAAATGCGAGGGTCTTGGCAAGAGGCGTGGAGTTAAAAGATAAAGAATCACACACAAAGTGGGAGTTGTCACAGCTGCTCTTTGCTGATGACACTGTGCTCTTGGGAGATTCTGAAGAGAAGTTGCAGAGATTGGTGGATGAATTTGGTAGAGTGTGCAAAAGAAAAAAATTAAAGGTGAATACAGGAAAGAGTAAGGTTATGAGGATAACAAAAAGATTAGGTGATGAAAGATTGAATATCAGATTGGAGGGAGAGAGTATGGAGGAGGTGAACGTATTCAGATATTTGGGAGTGGACGTGTCAGCGGATGGGTCTATGAAAGATGAGGTGAATCATAGAATTGATGAGGGAAAAAGAGTGAGTGGTGCACTTAGGAGTCTGTGGAGACAAAGAACTTTGTCCTTGGAGGCAAAGAGGGGAATGTATGAGAGTATAGTTTTACCAACGCTCTTATATGGGTGTGAAGCGTGGGTGATGAATGTTGCAGCGAGGAGAAGGCTGGAGGAAGTGGAGATGTCATGTCTGAGGGCAATGTGTGGTGTGAATATAATGCAGAGAATTCGTAGTTTGGAAGTTAGGAGGAGGTGCGGGATTACCAAAACTGTTGTCCAGAGGGCTGAGGAAGGGTTGTTGAGGTGGTTCGGACATGTAGAGAGAATGGAGCGAAACAGAATGACTTCAAGAGTGTATCAGTCTGTAGTGGAAGGAAGGCGGGGTAGGGGTAAAAACTGTATATATATATATATATATATATATATATATATATATATATATATATATATATATATATATATATATATATATATATAAAAGTACCACCTCTATAACTGGACTGGGGACCCTCATCCTCAGAAGACAATAAACGTACCTCAGGGAAAACTCAAGGTTCCCTCCGGAGCTGTTTGAATATTTTCTTCTCCTACCACCCCCTATATTTTATATTCTATGGGAAATTTATTAATAAACAGAATACATTTACAGAAAACACAAACATGAATACAATGATGCAATGTATTAAAGATCATGAATTTCCTCCAGCTCCTCCGAAGCGGGAAGCGAGCCTAATATGCAGCAAGCATTTTTCCTCTGGATGGCCACGCTGAGGCTCTGGAACATGAAAGTGGCTGCCCCTGGGTTCCTGGTGGTGTCGATGAGTCTAAAACCCAATTCTTTAAGGAAAGGTGTGGCATTTTTTCCCAATGATCCCAAGGTCTCTGATGCCACTGGGTCAAATTGATGCTGTTGGCTTATGTCCATGTACTTGCTGATCTTGTACTCCTCCCTGTGGTCAGCAGCTTCTCCCTGTCGCCCTACACTGTGATGGATATAGGTGTCAGCCAGTGTGGACACACAGGTATAGTCCCATGCTAAGAGCTTCCATTCTTCCAAGGATAGATGGTGATCCCGTCGGGGCAGTTTGCTGGGTTGTGGGTATTGTTGGCTGCTAGTGGTCGGGGCTCCTCTCGGCTGGGCATCCAGCTGTAGCAAGGGTTCTCTTTATGATGTCGTTGACCTCATTGTGTCTTGCATGCCAGCCCTTGGTTTTGGAACAGTTAAGACCATGTAGACCTTATTGGTCTGCTTGTGCTTCGCCACAAATACACGTATATTCTATGTGAATTGGGGCAGCAAGGCGCAGAGCCACTGCAATATGGAGGGTCTTAGGGTCGAGTCGCGTTCCCATTGCCGATATGAGAACTGTTTGGAGGAAGTCCCCGGAGTGAGGTGCGCTCACAGCCTGGAGACAGGCAGTCTTCCTATCTGATGTTGCAGCTCTGAGCATGTTGGCAAGCACCTCTTCAGGGATCAGGCCATCCCAGCTTGACTGTGAGCCAGTGCTGCACTAGGGTTTGGTGCTGGAGCAGCAAGAGTCTCCCATTCAGTGATGGCACTGGCATAGCTATGGTCCTGTATTCCTGCTGAGTCACTGAGGTTATCAGGAAGAATTTGACTTACCAACTCGTTTGATGCTATGGAAGAGGATAGGAAAGCTGGTAGAGCAATCTGGGAGGATCTCAGGAGGATCACAGCCCCCTAAGCCTGACCAGAAGTGAGGCTTGCAAACACTGTCCATCTTCAAGGGAAAGATTCAATACACTCTCTAGCATGGTCTTAAGGAGAGAGTCATATTCCTTGAGTTTTGGACTGCTGAAGGCTGGGGAGCATCTCAAAGTAGGTAAGTTTTGGGATTGACAAGCACCTGGCGAGTAGGTAGAAGGCATCATGTGTGTCAATGTCTTTTATCCTGCTTTCCATTGTCCGGAGGTCTGAGACTTTTTTTCTAGGATCAGATCGATGGCATTGGACCCAAGAGGAGCACCAAGGAGAGTGCTATTGGCTGGATCAGTGGCTCGTGCTCCTGGTAAAACGGCGTTAATATTTTGGATCATCTGTCGATTGGTAGGAACTATTTCACATTTGCTGGGGTTTAAAGATAGGCCCAGGCTTTCTCCCATGTTTTTAATTTTACTGATGTCCTCTAGGAGAGATTCTGTTGTGCCAGCTAAAGTACCATCATCCAGGAACCAGATATTGAGCTCACTGGAGAGTGCTTCTGTGACTTCCTTGATGACCAAACAGAATAGAAAGGGGGCGAGAGGGTCCCCCTGTTGCACGCCCTCACATGAGTCAATTTCATGGTCCCCAAACAGTAGTTTGGAAGTCACACTATAACACGATTCTATGAAGGGATAAAGGGAAGGGAAGTTCCTATAAACTGCTTGGAGAGCAGCATCCCTTCTGACTGAGTTGAAAGCGTTGCAGAGTCCAACGCTTTTAAGGTGGTAGGTTAGTAGACAGCAACCACCTAGGGAGGTACTACCGTACTGCTAAGTGAATGTAAAACGGAAGCCTGTATTTTTTTTACATGATGGTAGGATTGCTGGTGTCTTTTTTGTCTCATAAAAATGCGAGATTTCAGATAAGTCTTGCTACTTCTACTTACACTTAGATCACACTACTTATACATGTACATGTTTATGTGTACACACTCATGAGTTTATTTTTATTTTATCTTAATAGTTCTTGTTCTTATTTCTTATCCTTTCACATCCATGGGGAAGTGGAATAAGAATCTTTCCTCCGTAAGCCATGTGTGTTGTGAAAGTCAACTAAAATGCCGCGAGCAATGGGCTAGTAACCCCTTTTCCTGTATAGCTTACTGAAAAGAAAAAGTAGAAAACCGTCAAAGTAGGATATTTGAATGTGCGTGGTTGCAGTACGTATGATAAGAAAGAGATGATTGTGGATGTTATGAATGAAAACAAGCTGGATGTCCTGGCTCTAAGTAAAACAAAGCTGAAGTGGGTAGGAAAGTTTTAGTGGGGAGAAATAAATGGGGTTAGGTCAGGGGTTTCTAATAGAGTTAGAGCTAAGGAAGGAGTAGCAATATTGTTGAAGGATAAGTTATACCAAGAAAAGGAGTATAAATGTATAAATTCATGAATTATGTGGAGTAAAATAATGGTTGGATGTGAAAAGTGGGCTATACTAAGTGTTTATGCACCTGAAAAAGAGAGAAGAGCAGAGAAGAAAGAGAGATTTTGGGAAATGTTGAGTGTATGAGTTTTTAACCAAGTGAGAGAGTACTTGTGGTTGGGAATCTCACTGCTAAAGTGGGTAAAAATGTTGAGGGAGTAGTAGGTAAATTTGGGGTGCAAGGAGTAAATGAAAATGGGGAGCCTTTAATTGAATTATGTGTAGAAAGAGGTTTGGTTAAAATGCTTATTTTATGAAAAAGAGGATAAATAAGTATACAAGGTACGATATAGCTTGTTAAATTATCTATTGGTTTATCGATTGATGGGTAGGTTTCAGGATGAACACGTTTATATAGAGGAAATGGATATGTATTAGATCATTTTCTAGTTGTAGCTACAGTTAGAGTAAGAGGAAGATGGGACACAAGGAATATGGTAACAGCAAACAAGAGAGAGGTACAAGTTTATAAACTAAGGGAGGAGAAAGCTAGAGTGAGATATAAGCAACTGTGGGCAGAAAGGTGGGCTAATGAAAGTATGGGTAGTGGAGGGGGAAGGGGGTGAAGAGGGATGGGATAGTTTTAAGACTGCATATTAGAATGTGGAATCATGAGGTAAAGGGTGCGATAAAAGATAAACAGGTATTTTATGAAAGGTTTTTACAAAGCCGAAGTGATATAAGAAGGGCAGAGTATATGGAGAGTAAAAGAAAGGTGGTAGGGGTGTGCAAAAGGAGAGTAAATGATGGAGTAGAGAGGCACTGCCAAGAAACTTTGCTGATAATAAGATAAATTTTGGAGTGAAATAAAGAAGTTAGGAAAGCCTAGGGAACGAATGAATTTGTCAGTTAAAAACAGAGGGGAGTTAACAGATGGGGAGCTGGAGGCATTGGGTAGATGGCGGGAATACTTTGAGGAACTTTTAAATGTCGATGAAGAATGGAGGCAGTAATTTCATGCATTGGCCAGGGAGGTATAACATCTTTAAGGAGTGATGAAGAGCAGGATGTGTAGAAGAGGTGTGTTAGGCATTACGTAAAATGAAAGGGGGTAAAGCAGCTGGAACTGATGGGACCATGACAGAAATGCTAAAGGCAGGGGGAGATAGAGCGTTGGAATGGTTCTAATATTTGCTTAATGAATGTATGAATGAGGGGAAGGTACTTAGGGATTGGCAGAGAGCATGTATAATTCCTTTATATAAAGGGAAGGGAGGCAAAAGAGATTATAAAAATTGTAGGGGTATAAATTTACTGAGTATACCAGCTGAAGTTATTATTGAAAGAATTAGAGGTAAGACAGAGAGCAGAACTGCAGATGATCAAAGAGGCTTTAGAATGGGTAGGGGATGCGTAGATCATGTGTTTACATTGAAGAATATATGTGAACGGTATTTAGATAAAGGTAGAGGAAGTTTTCATTGAATTTATGGATTTAGAAAAGGCATATGATAGTGGATACAAGATAAATGTGGCAGATGTTGCAAGTGTATGAAATAGGTAGTAAGTTACTAAATGCTGTAAAGAGTTTTTATGAGGATAGTGAGACTCAGGTTAGGGTGTATAGGAGAGAGGGAGATACTTCTCAGTGAAAGTAGGTCTTAGGGATGTGTAAGGTCACCATGGTTGTTTAACATATTTATAGATGTGGTTGTAAAAGAAGCAAATGGTAGGGTGTTGGGGAGAGGGGTGGGATTAAATTATGGGGAATCAAATACAAAATGGGAATTGACAGTTACTTTTTGCTGATAATACTGTGCTTTTCGGGGATTCTAAAGAAAAGCTGCAAAGGTTAGTGGATGGGTTTGGGAGGGTGTGTAAAGGCAGGAAGTTGAAAGTGAATGTAGATAACAGTATGGTGATGAGGGTATCAAATGATTTAGATAAAGAAAAAATGGATATAACATTGGAGAGAGGGAGTATGGAAGAAGTGAATGTTTACAGTTATTTGGGAGTTGACGTGTCAGCGGATGGGTTTATGAAGGATGAGGTAAACCATAGAATTGATGAAGGAAAGAAAGTAAGTGGTCACTGAGGTATCTTTGGAGACAAAGTACGCTATCTGTGGATGCCAAGAAGGGAATGTACAAGGGTATAGTGATACCAACACTCTTATGTGAGAGTGAAGCATTGGCTGTAAATGCTGCAGCTAGGAGGTGGCTGGAGGCAGTGGAGATGTCGTGTCTATGGGCAAAGTGTGGTGTAAATATTGTACAGAGAATTCGTAGTGTGGAAATTAGGAGGTGTGGATTTACTAACAGTATTATTCAGAGGGCTGAAGAGGGGTTGTTGAGGTGGTTTGGTCATTTAGAGAGAATGGAACAAAGTAAAAGACATGGAGAGCATATAAATCTGTAGTGGGATGAAAGCGGGGTAGGGGTCATCCCCGATAAAGTTGGAGGGGGATGGGGTGAAGGAGGTCTTGTGGGCCAGGGACTTGGACTTCCAGCAAGCACGTGTAACGAATGTGTTTTGGGACCTGACGAGCTGTTGGAGTGTGAGCAGGGTAATATTTTGTGAAGGGATTCAGGGAAACTGGTTACCTGAACTTGAGTCCTAGAAATGGGAAATACAATGCCTGAACTTTAAAGGAAAGGTTTATGATGCTGGCAGTTTGGAGGGACGTCTAAACTGTCGTATCTGAGCGACTTTGCAAAGACAGTGATTATGTATGAGTGATGGTGAAAGTGTTGAGTGATGAAAGTTTTTTCTTTCTGGATTTTCCTTTCATTTTGGGTCACCCTGCTTCTGTGGGAGACGACGGACGTGTTGAAAAATAAAATATATATGTATAGTACTGTAACCACGAAGAGTGGTATTTAATCAGTAACACTGCGGCTACCGGGGGGATCGAACCCGTGTTGTTTTAGCCTGCCTCATGGTGAACGAAAATTCACGACGCTCTAACCCACTGTACCATCAAATCCTACAAGAATCACGCACCCAGCAGAGCTAAGTGTTGTACCGTAATCGGAGGACATACGATGGTGTGGGTGCTTCAGAGCTAATGTCATCCACCTCGTTTGGAGTACTAGCCTCCAGGAGCAGTATATATAGTACTGTAACCACGAACAAGTGGTATTTAATCAATAACAACATTATCATCAATTATCATCAAATCTTTCTTGGCTTATGTCCAAATGTTCCTTCTTAATCTCTCTCATTTTGTAGCCAGCAAAATAATGTATCTTCATTGGTTTTTAGTCCACATAATAGGATTCTCTTCACCTTAATCCTCAACTTTCACTTTTGTTTAATCGTTAAATTTAAGTTAGATTTTCTTCACCACTCTTGCCGGAGTAATGTTGATTTTTTTTGGTCAAACCACGACACACTCCCAAACACCACACCTCGACACACTCCCAAACACCACACCTCGACACACTCCCAAACACCACACCAAGACACACTACAAACACCACACCTCGACACACTCCCAAACACCACACCGCGACACACTCCCAAACACCACACCACGACACACTCCCAAACACCACACCACGACACACTCCCAAACACCACACCACGACACACTCCCAAACACCACACCACGACACACTCCCAAACACCACACCACGACACACTCCAAAGCACCACACCACGACACACTCCCAAACACCACACCAAGACACACTACAAACACCACACCTCGACACACTCCCAAACACCACACCTCGACACACTCCCAAACACCACACCTCGACACACTCCCAAACACCACACCACGACACACTCCCAAACACCACACCACGACACACTCTCAAACACCACACCACGACACACTCCCAAACACCACACCACGACACACTCCCAAACTCCACACCACGACACATTCCCAAACACTACACGACACACTCCCAAACTCCACACCACGACACACTCCCAAACACCACACCGCGACACACTCCCAAACACCACACCACGACACACTCCCAAACACCACACCACGACACACTCCCAAACTCCACACCACGACACATTCCCAAACACTACACGACACACTCCAAAACTCCACACCACGACACACTCCCAAACACCACACCGCGACACACTCCCAAACACCACACCACGACACACTCCCAAACACCACACCACGACACACTCCCAAACACCACACCTCGACACACTCCCAAACACCACACCACGACATACTCCCAAACACCACACCACGACACACTCCCAAACACCACACCACGACACTCTCCCGAACACCACACCACGCCACACTCCCAGCACCACACCACGACACACTCCCAAACACCACACCACGACACACTCCCAACACCACACCACGACACACTCCAAACGCCACACCACGACACACTCCCAAACACCACACCGCGACACACTCCCAAACACCACACCACGGCACACTCCCAAACACCACACTACGGCACACTCCCAAACACCACATCACGACACACTCCCAAACACCACACCACGACACACTCCCAAACACCACACCACGACACACTCCCAAACACCACACCACGACACACTCCCAAACACCACACCACGACACACTCCCAAACACCACACCACGACACACTCCCAAACATCACACCTCGACACACTCCCAAACACCACATCACGACACACTCCCAAACACCACACCACGACACACTCCCAAACACCACACCACGACACACTCCCAAACTCCACACCACGACACACTCTCAAACACCACACCACTGCACACTCCCAAACACCACACCACGACACACTCCCAAACACCACACCACGACACACTCCCAAACATCACACCTCGACACACTCCCAAACACTACACGACACACTCCTAAACACCACACCGCGGCACACTCCCAAACACTACACGACACACTCCCAAACACCACACTACGATACACTCCCAAACACCACACCACGACACACTCCCAAACACCACACCACGACGCACTCCCAAACACCACACCGCGACACACTGCCAAACACTACACGACACACTCCCAAACTCCACACCACGACACACTCCAAACACCACACCACGACACACTCCCAAACACCACACCGCAACACACTCCCAAACACTACACGACACACTCCCAAACTCCACACCACGACACTCTCACAAACACCACACCACGACACGCTCCCAAACACTACACCACGACACGCTCCCAAACACCACACCACGACACACTCCCAAATACCACACCACGACACGCTCCTATACGCCACACCACGACTCCCTCCCTCCCAAACGCACCACGATCCCCTTTTAAGCACCCCACAATCCCTTCCCAAACAATCCATAACTCCCTCCCTCCCAAACAACACTCCACAACTCTCTCCCTAAACAATACTCCACAACCCCCCTTCCCTCCCAAACAACACTCCATAACCCTCTTCCTCCCCTCCCAAACAACACTCCACAACCTCCTCCCTCCCCAAAAACACACCATAACCCCCTCCCTCCTAAACAATGTACGACGACCCCTCCCTCCCAAACAACGCACCACAATCCCCTTTGTCCCAAACAACACACCACGATCCTCTCCTTCCCAAGCACACCACAACCCCCTCCCTCCCAAGCAACACACCACAACCCCTCCTTCCCAAACACACCACGACCCCTCTCCATCCCAAACACACCTCTACGACTGCTGTTTAGGGATCTGGGTTAAGTAGTTTCAGGTATTCTCTCCACACAAGGCATTAACTATAATCACCAAACAATATTACACTCGGGAAACACTGAAGAGGTCAAGTGCAGACGTGTGTGGCAGCTTCTCCGAGGGGAACACATAATCAGAAGAGCAGATTATTATTATAATCAAAGGGAATCGCAACAACCCGTAGGGGTCATATTGTTTTGGGAACAGGAGGCAATCAGGTTCAATGCATTGCTCAGGATAGCAGAGTTTAGTCTTCCTGACGATGCTATTATTAACCAACTGCTAAGTTGCGTGTTTTACTGTTGATCTGCATATTATAGAAGTAACTTAAATATGGTTTTAAATTAAGTTTGTGTTTCTGTATTGTGTAGTGTAGATGAAACCTAGTTAGTGTGTTAATGATGTGTTATGTAGATGTAATTTGCAGAAAATTACTTATTTGAATATTCATTAAAAAGATGAACCCCTAGGGGAGGAAGAGGGGGGGGGGAGAGGGAGAGGAGGGGGGGGGAGATATTGTAAACAGCAATGTGAAATATAAATGTAACTGCAAATCTGTAGATAAATGTATGAAATATCAGTAAATTGTCACCCTTCTCTCTTCTTTTCATCCTTCTCTTTCTGTTATATATATATATATATATATATATATATATATATATATATATATATATATATATATATATATATATATATATATATATATATTTTATTATCACACTGGCCGATTCCCACCAAGGCAGGGTGGCCCGAAAATGAAAAACTTTCACCCTCATTCACTCCATCACTGTCTTGCCAGAAGGGTGCTTTACACTACAGCTTTTAGACTGCAACATTAACACCCCTCCTTCAGAGTGCAGGCACTGTACTTCCCATCTCCAGGACTCAAGTCCGGCCTGCCGGTTTCCCTGAACCCCTTCATAAATGTTACTTTGCTCACACTCCAACAGCACGTCAAGTATTAAAAACCATTTGTCTCCATTCACTCCTATCAAACACGCTCACGCATGCCTGCTGGAAGTCCAAGCCCCTCGCACACAAAACCTCCTTTACCCCCTCCCTCCAACCTTTCCTAGGCCGACCCCTACCCCGCCTTCCTTCCACTACAGACTGATACACTCTTGAAGTCATTCTGTTTCGCTCCATTCTCTCTACATGTCCGAACCACCTCAACAACTCTTCCTCAGCCCTGTGGACAACAGTTTTGGTAATCCCGCACCTCCTCCTAACTTCCAAACTACGAATTCTCTGCATTATATTCACACCACACATTGCCCTCAGACATGACATCTCCACTGCCTCCAGCCTTCTCCTCGCTGCAACATTCATCACCCATGCTTCACACCCATATAAGAGCGTTGGTAAAACTATACTCTCATACATTCCCCTCTTTGCCTCCAAGGACAAAGTTCTTTGTCTCCACAGACTCCTAAGTGCACCACTCACTCTTTTTCTCTCATCAATTCTATGATTCACCTCATCTTTCATAGACCCATCTGCTGACACGTCCACTCCCAAATATCTGAATACGTTCACCTCCTCCATACTCTCTCCCTCCAATCTGATATTCAATCTTTCATCACCTAATCTTTTTGTTATCCTCATAACCTTACTCGTTCCTGTATTCACCTTTAATTTTCTTCTTTTGCACACCCTACCAAATTCATCCACCAATCTCTGCAACTTCTCTTCAGAATCTCCCAAGAGCACAGTGTCATCAGCAAAGAGCAGCTGTGACAACTCCCACTTTGTGTGTGATTCTTTATCTTTTAACTCCACGCCTCTTGCCAAGACCCTCGCATTTACTTCTCTTACAACCCCATCTATAAATATATTAAACAACCACGGTGACATCACACATCCTTGTCTAAGGCCTACTTTTACTGGGAAAAAATTTCTCTCTTTCCTACATACTCTAACTTGAGCCTCACTATCCTCGTAAAAACTCTTCACTGCTTTCAGTAACCTACCTCCTACACCATACACTTGCAACATCTGCCACATTGCTCCCCTATCCACCCTGCCATACGCCTTTTTCAAATCCATAAATGCCACAAAGACCTCTTTAGCCTTATCTAAATACTGTTCACTTATGTTTCACTGTAAACACCTGGTCCACACACCCCCTACCTCCTTGTTCATCTGCTATCCTATTTTCCGTCTTACTCTTAATTCTTTCAATTATAACTCTACCATACACTTTACCAGGTATACTCAACAGACTTATCCCCCTATAATTTTTGCACTCTCTTTTATCCCCTTTGCCTTTATACAAAGGAACTATGCATGCTCTCTGCCAATCCCTAGGTACCTTACCCTCTTCCATACATTTATTAAATAATTGCACCAACCACTCCAAAACTATATCCCCACCTGCTTTTAACATTTCTATCTTTATCCCATCAATCCCAGCTGCCTTACCCCCTTTCATTTTACCTACTGCCTCACGAACTTCCCCCACACTCACAACTGGCTCTTCCTCACTCCTACAAGATGTTATTCCTCCTTGCCCTATACACGAAATCACAGCTTCCCTATCTTCATCAACATTTAACAATTCCTCAAAATATTCCCTCCATCTTCCCAATACCTCTAACTCTCCATTTAATAACTCTCCTCTCCTATTTTTAACTGACAAATCCATTTGTTCTCTAGGCTTTCTTAACTTGTTAATCTCACTCCAAAACTTTTTCTTATTTTCAACAAAATTTGTTGATAACATCTCACCCACTCTCTCATTTGCTCTCTTTTTACATTGCTTCACCACTCTCTTAACCTCTCTCTTTTTCTCCATATACTCTTCCCTCCTTGCATCACTTCTACTTTGTAAAAACTTCTCATATGCTAACTTTTTCTCCCTTACTACTCTCTTTACATCATCATTCCACCAATCGCTCCTCTTCCCTCCTGCACCCACTTTCCTGTAACCACAGATTTCTGCTGAACACTCTAACACTACATTTTTAAACCTACCCCATACCTCTTCGACCACATTGCCTATGCTCTCATTAGCCCATCTATCCTCCAATAGCTGTTTATATCTTACCCTAACTGCCTCCTCTTTTAGTTTATAAACCTTCACCTCTCTCTTCCCTGATGCTTCTATTCTCCTTGTATCCCATCTACCTTTTACTCTCAGTGTAGCTACAACTAGAAAGTGATCTGATATATCTGTGGCCCCACTATAAACATGTACATCCTGAAGTCTACTCAACAGTCTTTTATCTCCCAATACATAATCCAACAAACTACTGTCATTTCGCCCTACATCATATCTTGTATACTTATTTATCCTCTTTTTCTTAAAATATGTATTACCTATAACTAAACCCCTTTCTATACAAAGTTCAATCAAAGGGCTCCCATTATCATTTACACCTGGCACCCCAAACTTACCTACCAAACCCTCTCTAAAAGTTTCTCCTACTTTAGCATTCAGGTCCCCTACCACAATTACTCTCTCACTTGGTTCAAAGGCTCCTATACATTCACTTAACATCTCCCAAAATCTCTCTCCTTTGCATTCCTCTCTTCTCCAGGTGCATATGCGCTTATTATGACCCACTTGTCGCATCCAGCCTTTACTTTAATCCACATAATTCTTGAATTTACACATTCATATTCTCTTTTCTCCTTCCATAACTGATCATTTAACAGTACTGCTACCCCTTCCTTTGCTCTAACTCTCTCAGATACTCCAGATTTAATCCCATTTATTTCCCCCCACTGAAACTCTCCTACCCCCTTCAGCTTTATTTCGCTTAGGGCCAGGACATCCAACTTCTTTTCATTCATAACATCAGCAATCATCTGTTTCTTGTCATCCGCACTACATCCACGCACATTTAAGCATCCCAGTTTTATAAAGTTTTTCTTCTTCTCTTTTTTAGTAAATGTCTACAGGAGAAGGGGTTACTAGCCCATTGCTCCCGGCATTTTAGTCGCCTCATACGACACGCATGGCTTACGGAGGAAAGATTCTTTTCCACTTCCCCATGGACAATAGAAGAAATAAAGAAAAACAAGAGCTATTTAGAAAAAGGAGAAAAACCTAGATGTATGTATATATATATGCATGTGCGTGTCTGTGAAGTGTGACCAAAGTGTAAGTAGGAGTAGCAAGATATCCCTGTTATCTAGCGTGTTTATGAGACAGAAAAAGAAACCAGCAATCCTACCATCATATATATATATATATATATATATATATATATATATATATATATAGATATATATATATATATATATATATATATATATATAATGTCGTGCCGAATAGGCAGAACTTGCGATCTTGGCTTAAATAGCAACGCTCATCTTGCCATATAGGACAAGTGAAAATTTGTGTATGCAATAATTTTGCCAGAATCATTCAGAACCTAACGAAAAAAATATATTTCAATGTGTTTGTTTAGTATTAAATTATTGTAAACAAATCTAAAATATATTTAGTTGGGTTAAGCTATAATAAATTGTTCTTGTTATAATAAGGTTAGGTAAGGTTTCTAAGATTCTTTTGTAGTAAAATTAAAAATTTTTACATTAACATTAATGAAAAAATATATCTTTAAACGTATAAGAGAAAATTTTAGAAAGGACTTAATTTTAAATGAGTTCTTGCTAGTTGACCAGTTTTACATATTCGGCACGACATATTATATATATATATATATATATATATATATATATATATATATATATATATATATATATATATATATATATATATATATATATATATATATATATCGGGTTAGGTTAAGGGTTCCTACCTTACCTACCTTAGTTCATTTTAAAATCTTTTTTCATATTTTGAAACACAAATAGGAACGGAATTAAGTCGGAGACATGTGTTGGCCAGCGATTTCATTTGGTCATGTGTCGTTATGCTGTGCGAACATGTTTCAGACTCGAGTCATTTTATGAATGAATGATCTCAGAAGATGTGCCCCTCTTGTTGTGTTGAAAATGTCTTCTCGCTGTCCGCGACGTGGAGCCATGTGTGGTATATAGACAATATCAGCTGAAATGTCAGATCTATCCATGCCGGATCAAGGCGAGAGACTAGTTGTCTTGCCCTGTTCTCTATTCTGCCTAGAAGTCATAGATGAGGCGGGTTGGGACAGGCAATGCAGGTGGAGCATACTCAAGGTGTGAACGCACTTATGCCTCGTAGAGGCTTTTGGCCTCTATACGACTTGGTGCTGTTAGTCATGGGCCTACCAAGCCACGAGAGCGGGCCTGGGCCTGGGCCTGGTAAGCACGTGGCCTACCAGGCCCAGACCCGTTCTAGCTTCACATGCTGGGAAGTCCGTGTTTCGATTCCCGGCAAAGGTGGAAACATTGGGCGTGTTTCCTTTCACCTGTTGCCCCTGTTTACCCATCAGTAAAATGGGTACCTGGGTATTAGTCGACTGGTGTGGGTCTCTTGGGACAAAATTGACCTAATTTTCTCGAAATTCTCTACATAACATTGGGCTTTCTATATAGTAGTAGGTCACTGGTGTCAGCTAGGCCTGTATACCATGTACATATACTTGTAGAAATAAAGATATTATTATACTATTATTATTATTATTCCTGGCCGCCTTTGTTTGCACGATTTACTACGTGGTTCTTCATAGTCAGTTTGAAATCATATTTGACCCTTAGACTACCAATCTCATCCCCGGGTTCCAGCATTCCCATTTATTCTTACCACTGATCCAGCATTACCATCATGGTACCTAAGGGGCAATTATTTTTTGTTTTCACAAAAGCAAATGTAACCTGGCACCGTTTTTTTTCCAGGCCGACATGGTTGCAGGCTGGAGACTGATGTAGCCGAGAACAGTTGGCATATCCTCTCTTGCATAAGTAAATGTCAGAGTACTATCGTCTGCATATGCATGCAATTCCAGGATGAGTTGGTTATTGAAGTAGGCCTTCTATAACACTGGTCCTGTGGACCACTGGCTCATTGTTGACACTCTCACATTACTCTTAAAGATCTACATTGAAAGTTTTCACTAAGGAGGCATAGTGCAGAACCAAAGACTCCTAGTGCTTGCAGTTTTCCCAAGAGTCCCTGGTGCCATACTCTGCCGAAAGCACCAGCAATGTCCAGTGCTACTACTAAGATGACTTTGGATTCACCCAGTGACTCTTACCTCATAGTGGAGAGGTTTAGCAGAAGACCAGACACAGAGCGACCTTTTCTGAAGTCATGTTGACGATCACAAAGAAGCAATCGGCTTTCGAAAGGTGCTATCATTTGTCGTGAGATTGACAGAGTGACACTGGTCTATAGATGTTGATTTCCGCTTTGATCTTCTTTTTCAGTACAGCGATTACATTTTTCTTTTTCCACAAAAAAAGCCATCAACACTGTTAGGCAGTACTAATAGGTGAGAGCTAGAGATGATGCTTGCTGGTCTGCACATCTACTCAGCCTTCTTGGGTTCACCGTATCCGGGCCCACAGCCTTTTCATGGTCCAGGGATTTGAGACACAGTAAAGGAGATTTCCTTGCTGGATCAGTAACTTTCATCTTGGCAACAAATTGTTCAGCAAAAGGATCAACTTTCTCTTGAATTCTAGCAGAGACAACTCCATCCTCTCGATTTAGAGGTGGATTCATTTTTTTCAGGTAAATAACATCTGTCCGTATCTGTGTGCGTGCGTGGGTACTCAGCTATTTGTACTTATCTATTTGTAGTTGTAGAGGGCGAGTCACAGCTCCTGGCTCCACCTTTTCCCTGGTCGCTACTAGGTCTGTGTCTGTCTCTGTCTCCGCCTGTCTGTCTCTCTCCCTCACCTACTCTCATACAGCCACCCCTATTATCACCATTCCCTCCGCTCTCGTTCTCTTACTAATCACCACTTACACCCTCTTCTTGAGTCCCCTCTTCTTTTCTTTTCCTCATATTTGTTTAGTCAACACCAGGAGTAAGACAGACTGCAGGACTCAACATCACTCTTAATACCTCAGACTCTCACTCTAAACATTGACTACTTTATTAGTCACATATTACCCTCTGCGATTTTTATATAGAGGAAAAAAATATTGAAGCAATTGCTTTAGATATTTTTTAAGTGTTAAGTTAATAAAAAATTAATGAGTCTGATTTAATATTGGCTGTTTAGCAAGGTAAGTCTACAACCATCATTATAATCAAGCTGGGTTAGATAGCTGAGTGTATGACCTTGACAATGGTTTGAGAGATTTATGAGACTTAACAGTGCAGTCGCATCATATTCACACATTACACGATTTTATCGCCCTTACGAATTATTGTGCATATTGGCGTTATGGTATGCTGTAACTGGTTAATTTTTGTTAAAAGCCGATAGTCTAACGAACTTCAACCTGAATAACGTAAAATCGAGAAATCTACTGAAAACAGTACGTAAGAAATCGACTTGGGATTTACAAGGACAAATTTCAGTGTAAGAACTTTATAGTAACAGTCTTATTTTTTATTCTCTTAAAATTATGAAATTATAAAAAAAATATTTGTGGCATAACTTAATAAAAGTTAACATTTTGCTGGTGGATGTGTTCCAAAATATTACATTAGAGTGTCGTAATCCTGTAGTAAACACGGAGAAAGAGAGGAAACACTGCAAGACCTCTGGCAGTCTTAAGTGTTACCTTCACTTGAGAATTAGCTTGACAATTTACTTCACTAGATTTAACTAAACCACTGAAAATCAATATTAATTGTACGTGTTGATGTGGACTGTAAAAAAATATGTAGTAAAGTAAACCACAGTCGATGGCCTCCACTCCAAACCAACAGATACAAATACTAGTGCCGGAAAAAAAAGTTGTACCCAGTGCCACCAATACCACCAGTCCGATGACATTCTTTGCAAATATACAGGATCTAAAGCCAGCAACGAACAACAAAATACCTTTCATCCGTGGACTGCTTGCAGAGGCAAATGCAATGTTCGCGGCTTTCACAGAGACCCACATAAAAGATCACTTGGACAACGAAATATGGATCCCAGGTTACAACCTATACAGATGTGACAGAGTGAACAAGCAAAAAAAAAGGGGGGGGGGTTGGCCTGTTTATCGCAGAGTCACTTGTTTGCACAGAACTGCTTAATGCCTCAAATGATGTAGAGGAAGTTTAGCAGTAAAGATCGAGAACCAAAACCGAGTCATTGTGGTGGTCTACAAGCCTCCGGATGCAACGTCCCAGCAATTCCAGGAACAGCTGTTAAAAATTGACCACTGTCTGGAAAACCTGCCAGCTCCTGTCCCCAACATCTTGCTCCTGGGTGATTTCTACTTGAGGCACCTAAAATGGAGGAATATAGCAAAAAATGTTGTTGCAGGAGGCAGCTCTGACGAGAACTCACACACACACGAGCTTTTAAATCTCTGCACAAAATTCAACTTAAACCAGCAAATAATAGAGCCTACTAGACTGGAGAATACACTAGACCTCATCTTCACTAACAATGATGATCTGATACGAAATGTCACCAAATCAAAAACAATATACTCAGATCACAACATAATCGAGGCTCAGACATGTATGCGCGGAGCCCCAGACCGACATAATGAGATTAGTCACGAGGGAGCCTTCACCAAATTCAACTTCAATAACAAGAACATAAAGTGGGGCCAAGTAAACCAAGTCCTAAACGATATAAGCTGGGAAGATAGACTAAGCAACACAGACCCCAACTTATGCCTAGAACAGATTAACTCGGTGGCAGTCGATGTATGCTCAAGGCTTATTCCTTTAAGAAAAAGGAGGAGTAGATGCAAAATAGAAAATGACAGGCGCTCCCTTTACAGGCAACGGAAAAGAATAACAGAGCGGTTAAAAAAGGCCAATGTATCTGAAATGCGTAGGGAGTCACTGGTCAGAGAAATAGCAAACATCGATCTTAAGCTAAAGGAATCTTATAGGAGTCAGGAATCGCGGGAAGAACTAAAAGCCATAAATGAAATCGAAAGAAACCCAAAGTATTTCTTTTCTTCTGCCAAATCAAGGCGAGAACAACATCCAGTATTGGGCCCCTACTTAAACAAGATGGGTCCTACAGAGATGACAGCAAGGAAATGTGTGAGCTACTCAAGTCCCAATATGACTCAGTTTTTAGCAAGCCGCTAACCAGTCTGAGAGTCGAAGATCAAAATGAATTTTTTATGAGAGAGCCGCAGAATTTGGTTAACACAAGCCTATCTGATGTTATCCTGACGCCAAATGACTTCGAACTCTGCCCCAGGGCCAGACTCATGGAACTCCGTGTTCATCAAGAACTGCAAGAAGCCCCTATCACGAGCTTTTACCATCCTATGGAGAGGGAGTATGGACACGGGGGTCGTCCCACAGTTACTAAAAACAACAGACATAGCCCCACTCCACAAAGGGGGCAGTAAAGCAATAGCAAAGAACTACAGACCGATAGCACTAACATCCCATATCATAAAAATCTTTGAAAGGGTCCTATGAAGCAAGATCGCCACACATCTAGATACCAATCAGTTACACAAGCTAGGGCAACATGGGTTTAGAGCAGGTCGCTCCTGTCTGTCTCAACTACTGGATCACTACGACAAGGCCCTAGATGCACTAGAAGACTATAAGAATGCAGATGTAATATATACAGACTTTGCAAAAGCCTTCGACAAGTGTGACCATGGCATAATAGCGCACAAAATGCGTGCTGAAGGAATAACAGGAAAAGATGGTAGATGGATCTATAATTTCCTCACAGAACACAAAGAGTAGTAGTCAACAGAGTAAAGTCTGAGGCGGCTACGGTGAAAAGCTCTGTTCCACAAGGCACAGTACTCTCTCCCATCTTGTTTCTCATCCTCATATCTGACATAGACAAGGATGTCAGCCACAGCACCGTGTCTTCCTTTGCAGATGACACCCGAATGCATGAAAGTGTCTTCCATTGCAGACACTGCAAGGCTCCAGGCTGACATCAACCAAATCTTTCAGTGGGCTGCAGAAAACAATATGAAGTTCAACGATGAGAAATTTCAGTTACTCCGATATGGTAAACATGAGGAAATTAAAACTTCATCAGAATACAAAACAAATTCTGGCCACAAAATAGAGCGAAAAAACAACGTCAAAGACCTGGGAGTGATCATGTTATGGTTCTTCAAGGACCATAACATTGTATCAATCGCATCTGCTAGAAAAATGACAGGATGGATAATGAGAACCTTCAAAACTTGGGATGCCAAGCCCATAATGACACTCTTCAGGTCGCCTGTTCTATCTAGGCTGGAATATTGCTGCACACTAACAGCACATTTCAAGGCAGGTGAAATTGGTGACCTAGAAAATGTACAGAGAGCCTTCACGGTGCGCATAACGGAGATAAAACACCTCAATTACTGGGAGCGCTTGAAGTTCCTGAACCTGTACTCCCTGGAACGTAGGCGGGAGAGATACATGATTATATACACCTGGAAAATCCTAGAGGGACTAGTACCGAACTTGCACACGAAAATCACTCAACGAAAGCAAAAGACTCGGCAGACGATGCAACATCCCCCCAATGAAAAGCAGGGGTGTCACTAGCACGTTAAGAGACCATACAATAAGTGTCAGGGGCCCAAGACTGTTCAACTGCCTCCCAGCATACATAAGGGGGATTACCAATAGACTCCTGGCTGTCTTCAAGCTGGCACTGGACAAACACCTAAAGTCGGTACCTGACCAGCCGGGCTGTGGCTCGTACGTTGGATTACGTGCAGCCAGCAGTAACAGCCTGGTTGATCAGGCTCTGATCCACCATGAGGCCTGGTCACAGACCGGGCCGCGGGGGCGTTGACCCCCGGAACTCTCTCCAGGTAAACTCCAGGTAAAGAGTTATATAACAAAGTAGGTTGAAAACACTTGCATGTAGATTGCAGGATCTCGCATGGAGGATGAAATTATTTACGTCTTGGTTCCAATCACTTGAATGTAAGGTCCAGTAACATGACGTCTATAAGTCAACCAAGCAGTCAGACAAATCTAAAAAACTGAACTAACCATTCTTTCCTCTCACACTCTGACCTGACTGCTTGGTCATCTCATACAGTACATGTGAAGCTTGAGACAGGAGAAATAGGTGCTTCAAGAGTGGGATGGGAATGAACATAGAAAGAGTGCGACGAGTCTGACGGATGTCAAGAAACATTTCTTCAGCTTAAAGAGTGATTAAGAGTTTGAACTAAGATATGCCTTAGTCGAAGCGAGATACAAAAACGTACATGGTACTGTTATTTTACGACAGTTGCTCATGCGGAAAGACGAAACTGAGAACTGGAGTAAGTTCTTCGGAAACCAAAATGAGAGCATACAGAAATGTAATTATGTATGTACACGTAAACGCACGCTGCCAGAACAGCATTTAATAACGCTAACCACTAAATTTAAAACCAAATAAAATTTGTGAATTAGTGTATAAATTCTTCATGAATTTCGCTTAAAGTATAGCAGATCCTTTTAGCAAAAGAGGCGTTCGGTATATTCTTTATCGCCTGTCTGGGTTACTGTGGCAGCATTTTGGATCATCTCAGGCCAAAGAAACAAAGATGGTTTGAAACACCTTCTGGAGCACTGTATATGGTGACCTGATAGCACACGCTTATTTATATTCAGGACAAGGATCTTCACTAATATGTTCCTTTCTCCTTTCTCCTATTCAACACCAACACTCAAAAATATCCCTTCTCCAACACCCCAGCACTCCGTAATATTATTTCTCCAACATACAGCACACCCTAATGCCCTTACGCCAACAGCCCATCTCTGCCTAATAACTTTTCTCCAACATACCAACACTCCTTAACGTCCATTCTCCATCACAACAGATATCCCTCATGCACCTTACCCCTCAAGCGCACACTGCATTTTCTATACAATCATTAACAACAATACACCCTGATGAGAAACCTTCACACCACCATTGTCTGACATGGTGTCTGACACCCCTCACACCACCACTCTCCGACACCCTCATTATTTGATACCCTTCACACCGCTACCACCGTATGGCACCCCTCACAACACTGTTTGACACCTTCACACCACCTCCACCACTGTCTGACACCCACAACACTAGACACATACCATTCCATCACCACACCACTCGCCTAAAATAACACCCATCCTCACACACCTACCACACCACTGCCACCATTATCCTCAGAACATCAGACACATAACGCACCATCATCATACCAGACAACTTCAGAACACCTACCACACCACCACCATCACAACCACCATCACCACCACGCAACATATACCATCCACACCATCATCATACCAGACAACTTCAGGACACCTACCACACCACCACCACCACCACCACCACAACCACCATCACCACCACACACCATATACCATCCACACCATCACACACCAAACACCTACCACAGCACACCACACCAGATACCTTCCACGCTACCTCCATTCACCAGACTCCTTCACACCACCTTCAATACACACACAAACTAGTTGTCTACCCCATCACCACCATACCTGTCACCTAGCACACCACCACCACACACAAGACATCTTCCACACCAGATGGGGAGATGGATCTTCAACTTCCTAACAAATCGAACACAAAGAGTAGTGGTCAACAGAGTTAAATCGGAGGCTGCCATAGTGAAGAGCTCTGTTCCACAAGGCACAGTGCTCGCCCCCATCTTATTCCTTATCCTCATATCAGACATAAACAGAGATATACACCACAGCACCGTATCATCCTTTGCGGATGATACTAGGATCTGCATGAGGCTGTCATCTGCTGAGGACGCGGTTAACCTCCAAGAAGATATAAACAAAGTTTTCCAGTGGGCAACGGTAAACAATATGATGTTCAATGAGGACAAATTCCAACTACTCCGTTATGGAAAACTGGAGGAGATAGTAACTAGAACAGAGTATACTACTGACTCCGGCCATACAATAGAGCGGAAAAATAATGTAAGGGACCTGGGAGTAGTAATGTCTGAGGATCTTACTTTCAAGGATCACAACAGTGCCACGATCGCACGTGCAAAGAAAATGATAGGATGGATAATGAGAACTTTCAAAACGAGAGATGCCAAGCCCATGATGATCCTTTTCAAATCACTTGTTCTCTCTAGGCTGGAATATTGCTGTACATTAACATCTCCATTCAAAGCAGGTGAAATCGCAGATCGAGAGAGTGTACAGAGATCCTTTACTGCACGTATAAGTTCTGTCAAGCACCTTAACTACTGGGAACGCTTGGAAGCACTTGACTTGTACTCGTTGGAACGCAGGAGGGAGAGATATATCATAATCTACACTTGAAAAATCTTGGAAGGAATGGTCCCAAATCTGCACACAGAAATCACTCCCTACGAAAGTAAAAGACTGGGCAGGCGATGCAAAATGCCCCCAATAAAAAGTAGGGGCGCCATTGGTACACTAAGGGAAAACACCATAAGTGTCCGGGGCCCAAAACTGTTCAACAGCCTCCCATCAAGCATTAGGGGAATTGCCAATAAACCCCTGGCTGCCTTCAAGAGAGAGCTGGACAGATACCTAAAGTCAGTGCCGGATCAGCCGGGCTGTGGCTCGTACGTTGGACTGCGTGCGGCCAGCAGTAACAGCCTAGTTGATCAGGCCCTGATCCATCGGGAGGCCTGGTCATGGACCGGGCCGCGGGGGCGTTGATCCCCGGAATAACCTCCAGGTAACCTCCAGGTAACACATCAGACCCCTGCTATATCACGCCACACGAAGCACCCACCACACCACCAGCACATCAGACACCCACCACACCACCACCACATCAGAAACCCACCACACCACCACCACATCAGAAACCCACTACACCACCACCACTCCACCACCACCACACCACCACTACCACACCACCACTACCACACCACCACACCAGACACACTACAGCACCACCACAAAAGACATCCACTACACCACCACCACATCAGATACCCACAACACCACCACCACATCAGATACCCACAACACCACCACCACATCAGATACCCACTACACCACCACACCAGACACCCACTACAACAACACACCACCACCACACCAAACACCCACCACATCATCACCACACCCAACACCCACCACACCACACAAGATACCCACCACAATACCACCATCACTACTGCCGCTAACACCCACCTGGCACTATCAGTGGCGTTAAAGTCAGCATTATTCATAAAAGCGATCATCCACTATAGTAATCCTCCTGCCATTTCGAGCATGGGTGCCTGCCGATGTCTGTGGCACAAGGAATATATCTTAGTATTTAGTGCCACATGAAGCCCTGAGCGGCGCCCACATGGCACCAGTGGTGTCTTGTGGCACCAGGAATATATCTCAAGCTTTAGTGGCACCGGGAGGCCCTCAACTGCCGTCTTATGGCACTGGTGGCATCAGTGACGGTGATCCAACCTCGGGTGATGAGGCATTATACCTGATGGTTTATTGTCACCTGTGTTAGTGCCAGCATTGTCACCTGTTAGTGCCAGCACTGTTGTCACCCTATAGTGCCAGCATTGTCACCTGTGTTAATGCCAGCACTTTCACCTGTGTTAGTGCCACCATTGTTGTCACCTGTTAGTGCCACCATTGTTATCACTTGTGTTAGAGCCATCAATGTTGTCACCTCTGTCACTGCACGACTCAAGAAATCGTAATGACACGATTGCAATCCCGGCCGGGGGTATGGTCTGTCACTGCACCATTGTCACCTGTGTTAGTGCCACCAGTGTCACCTTTGTTAGTGCCACCATTGTCACCTGTGTTAGTGCCACCATTGTCACCTGTGCTAGTGCCACCATTGTTGTCACCCGTGTTAGTGGCACCATTGTTGTCATTAAGTTAGTGACACCATTGTCACCTGTGTTAGTGACACCATTGTCACCTGTGTTAGTGACACCATTGTCATCTGTGTTAGTGACACCATTGTCACCTGTGTTAGTGACACCATTGCCACCTGTGTTAGTGACACCATTGTCACCTGTGTTAGTGACACCATTGTCATCTGTGTTAGTGACACCATTGTCACCTGTGTTAGTGACACCATTGCCACCTGTGTTAGTGACACCATTGTCACCTGTGCTAGTTCCACCATTGTTGTCACCTGCATTAGTGCCACCATTGTCACCTGTTGTACCACCGTTGCTGTCATCTGTGTTAGTGACGCCACTGTTGTCACCTATGTCACTGCCACCATTGTTGTCACCTGTTACTACCAACATTGATGTCACCTCCCTCCTTCCTACTGTTGTATGTCATTGTCACTACTGTTATCACCTACTAATACATGTTATTACCACCAGTGTTGTTACCTACTGTTGTGTGTTACTACCACCATTGTTCGGGCTCTGTTTTTGAGATTCTGTGGGACTACCTAATTACATTATTTGCTTTCATTTCTCGCTAGGCATTTTTACCGTTTCTCTCTCTCTCTCTCTCTCTCTTTCTCTCTCTCTCTCTCTCTCTCTCTCTCTCTCTCCAGTATTAGGAATAGAGCATCCATTCGGTATTTACTTCGCTCAGAGATAATCTAGCTCACAAATGAATCTCAGTTTTGAGATCAAAATCTAAAGTGATAAGTCAAAATAATTATTTTGATGTGTTGGCTTTAGGTCATATAAACTTCGTCTGAAAGTCTTAATTCAAAGCTAAAAGTCTGAACATATTTATGATCTTCAAGGCTAAGAGACTCATCATCTTAATATTACAACTGTAATTCTTTCACTGTTTCCAGCATGAAAGTCGCTCCTATATTCTTATTCGTTATTTTGTCGGTAACGAAAAACGCTAATATAATGAGAAAAGACAGAGCCCAGGATTCATACAAGAAATTTATGAAAAGTATTCTTGAAGGAAAACAGATTATTATTATTATTATAATCAAGGGGGAAGCACTAAACCCGTAGGATTATACAGCGCCTATGGGGGGATGGAAGGCATTCAGGCTTAATTCAGGGAACTGGAGCACAGATCCAATTCCCTAGATCAAGAGCCCCTCACCAGCGTCAAGGAGCCTTCCTTGAGGGGAAGGAAAACAGAGCAATTCTTTCATACATAAAGAGCACGATACCTTCCACGAGGGGTGACTACACTGTTCTCACACACTAGCTTCAGTCGTCGATTTAAAACGGCCCTCAACAACAGTCGAAGTAATGTAGCTATCTAAATGTATTAAGTCTTTATTAAAATTTTGTTTTACAGACAGGACACTCTTTAACGTGGGCATATGACTACGGTGTGCGTGTGTATGTGTACAACATATATATGTCGTGCGGAATAGGTAAAACTTGCGATTATGGCTTAAAGCAACGCTATTTTTGGTGAATAATTTGTGTAAGCAATAATATCGAACAATCACTCTGAACCTAAAGAGAAATATAAATTGTACTGAGTTTATTAATAAATTATTGTAAACTTAAAAAAATATATTTAGTTGGGTTAGGCTAAAATAATTTGCGCAATTTATAATAAGGTTAGGTAAGTTTTCTAAGGTTCTTTTGGAACAAAATTATTGATTTATACATTAACATATATGAGAAACATACATCTTTAAACATATAAGAGAAAATTTAAAAAAGGACTTAATTTTAAATTAGTTCTGTATATTTGACCAGTTTTACCTATTTGGCACGATATATATATATATATATATATATATATATATATATATAAATATATATATATATATATATATAAATATATATATATATATATATATATATATATATATATATGTCGTGCCGAATAGGCAGAATTTGCGATCTTGGCTTAAATAGCAACGTTCATCCTGCCATATAGGACAAGTGAAAATTTGAAATGAAATAATTTCGCCAAAATCATTCTGAACCTAACGAAAATACTATATTTCACTGTGTTTGTTTAGTATTAAATTACTGTAAACAAATCTAAAATATATTTAGTTGGGTAAGTCTAAAATAAATTGCTCTTGTTGTAATAAGGTTAGGTAAGTTTTCTAAGATTCTTTCAGTGCAAAATTAAATTTTTTTTACATTAACATTAATTAAAAATATATATCTTTCAACGCATAAGAGAAAATTTTAGAAACGACTTAATTTTAAATGAGTTCTTGCTAATTGACCAGTTTTACATATTCGACGCGACATATATATATATATATATATATATATATATATATATATATATATATATATATATATATATATATATATATATATATATATATATACGTATATACGTATATATATATACGTATATATATACGTATATATATATATACGTATATATATATACGTATATATATATATAAACGTATATATATATTATATATATATATATATATATATATATATATATATATATATATATATATATATATATATATATATATATATACGTTTATATATATATATACGTATATATATATATATATATATATATATATATATATATATATATATATATATATATATATATATATATATATATATATACGTATACGTATATATATATATATATATATATATATATATATATATATATATATATATATATATATATATATATATATATATATATATATATATATATATATACGTATATATACGTATATATATATATATATATATATACGTATATATATATATATATATATACGTATATATATATATATATATATATATATATATATATATATATATATATATATACGTATATATATATATATATATATATATATACGTATATATATATATATATATATATATATATATATATATATATATATATATATATATATATATATATATATATATATATATATATACGTATATATATATATATATATATATATATATATATATATATATATATATATATATATATATATATATATACGTATATATATATATATATATATATATATATGTATATATATTATATATATATATATATTATATGTATATATATATGTATATATAAATATATGTCGTGGCGAATACGTAAAACTGGTCAATTAGCAAGAACTCATTTAAAATTAAGTCTTTTCTAAAATTTTCTCTTATACTTTCAAAGATATATTTTTTTCATTAATGTTGATGTAAAAATTTATAATTTTGCACCAAAAGTAACTTAGAAAACTTACCTAACCTTATTATAACAAGCGCAATTTATTTTAGCCTAACCCAACTAAATATATTTTAGATTTGTTTACGATAATTTAATACTAAACAAACACAGTGAAATATATTTTTTTCGTTAGGTTCAGAATGATATTGGCGAAATTATTGCATACACAAATTTTCACTTGTCGTATATGGCAAGATGAGCGTTGCTATTTATGCCAAGATCGCAAGTTCTGCCTATTCGGCACGACAAGACATATATATATATATATATATATATATATATATATATATATATATATATATATATATATATATATATATATATATATATATATATATGTCGTGCTGAATATGTAAAACTGGTCAATTAGCAAGAACTCATTTAAAATTAAGTCCTTTCTAAAATTTTCTCTTATACGTTTAAAGATACATTTTTTTTCATTATTGTTAATGTAAAAAAATTTAATTTTGCTACAAAAGAATCTTAGAAAACTCACCTAACCATATTATAAGAAGAACAATTTATTTTAACCTAACCCAACTAAATATATTTTAGATTTGTTTATAATAATTTAATACTAAACAAACACAGTGAAATATATTTTTTTCGTTAGCTTAAGAATGATTTTGGTGAAATTATTGCATACACAAATTTTCGCTTGTCCTATATGGCAAGAGGAGCGTTGCTATTTAAGCCAAGATGGCAAGTTCTGCGTATTCGGCACGACATACATATGTATATATATATATATATATATATATATATATATATATATATATATATATATATATATATATATATATATATATATATATGTGTGTTTGTGTGTGCAAAACAACCACTCTGAAAGAATAGAGAAATTCCAAGCGCTTTCGTGACTACTCACATTATCAAGGTAAACAGTAAAGTTTACAGAAGTTTATAGAGTTTGAAGAAAATAACTCATTGCCTTTTCTAGATGTTTTAATTATTAAGGGTAATAGTGAATTCAAATTTAAAATCTACAGAAAACCTACAAATAACTGTTCCTATGTCCACTATTATTCCTCGCATCAAGATAGAGTCAAACTGTCTGTTTTCTCATCAATGTTTTTGAGAGCTTTACGAATTTGTAGTCCTGAGTTCATAGATGAGGAAATATCCAAAATTTATGAAATAGGTAATGATTTAAAATACCCAAGAAATGTAATTGATAAATCTTTTAAAGTTGCTAGAAATACTTTTTACAATCCAAAAAGGGACAACCAGCCTTATTCAACTAAAAATATGTTGGTTCTCCCTTACCATGAAAACTTGGTTGATATGCCTTCTCTTCTTAAGACTTTTAATATTAAATTTGTATTCAAAAATCTTGATACAGTAAAAAAAACTTTTGATAAAGAATTCCCCCCAAAATGCTGATGGATGTGTCTATAAGATTCCTTGTAAAATTTGCGATAAAGTTTATTACGGTCAAACTGGTAAAAATCTCGAACTAAGATTAAAACAACATAAATATAGCATTAGAACTGGACAAGATTCCAATGCTCTATTTATTCATGTAAGAGATTTTAACCATCCAATTGATTTTCGAAAAGTTGAGAAAGTAGTATCAAGCAAGTCCATGGTCGACAGAAATATAATTGAATCTTGTTTCATAAAAAGCAGTTTTGACAATAATATGAATATTTCCTTTGGTTTATATAAATTAGATCCATTTATAATTAATAGAATTTGGGAAGAATTTAATACACTGGACAAATAATTTTTAAATTTTCTTGGGTAGAATAGTTTGTGGGGTGAGTTGTGCAAAGGACCTATCCAAGTTGGGTCGGCGCGCGTCAGGTGTTTAACCGTTGTGGGATCTGATAGTGAGGTGCTGGCCAGACCCCTTATATAGCTTCCTTGGATGCTTTACTTTCATAGTTCCTTGATAATGTGAGTAGTCACGAAAGCGCTTGGAATTTCTCTATTCTTTCAGGGTGGTTGTTTTGCATATTCTGAAATCACCTGTTTACTGTGATCTTATTGCATATATATATATATATATATATATATATATATATATATATATATATATATATATATATATATCGTGCCGAATAGGTATAACTGGTCAATTAGCCAGAACTAATTTAAAATTAAGTCCAAACCATCTCAATAACCCCTCCTCAGCCCTCTGAATAATAGTTTTGGTAATCCTGCACCTCCACCTAATCTCCAAACTACGGATTTTCTTCATTATTTTCACACCACACATTGCCCTCAGACATGACATCTCCACTGCATCCAGCCTTCTCCTTGTTGCAACATTCACCACCAATGCGTCACACACAAGAGCATTGGTATAACTATACTCTCATACATTCCCCTCTTTGCTTTCATGGATGAAGTTCTTTGTCTCCACAGACCACTCGCCATTTACTCCTCGACAATTCCATGATTTACCTCATCTTTCACTTATTTTTTTTTAACAAGTCGGCCGTCTCTCACCGAGGCAGGGTGACCCCCCCCCAAAAAAAAAAATAAAACTCCCCAAGAAGAAAATACTTTCATCATCATTCAACACTTTCACCTCACTCACACATAATCACTGTTTTTGCAGAGGTGCTCAGAATACAACAGTTTAGAAGCATATACGTATAAAGAAACACAACATATCCCTCCAAACTGCCAATATCCCTAACTCCTTTTTTAAAGTGCAGGCATTGTGCTTCCCATTTCCAGGACTCAAGTCCGGCTATATAAAAATAACCGGTTTCCCTGAATCCCTTCACTAAATATTACCCTGCTCACACTCTAACAGCTCGTCATGTCCCAAATACCATTCGTCTCCATTCACTCCTATTTAACACGCTGACGTATGCTTGCTGGAAGTCCAAGCCAATCACCCACAAAACCTCCTTTGCCCACTCCCTCTAACCTTTCCGATGACGACCCCTACCCAGCCTTCCTTCCCCTACAGATATATACGCTCTGCATGTCATTCTACTTTGATCCATTCTCTCTAAATGAGCAAACCAACTCAACTCCTCTTCAACCCTCTGACTAATACTTCTATTAACTCCACACCTACTCCTAATTTTCACACTCCGAATTTTCTGCATAATATTCACGCCACACATTGCCCCACTGCCTCCAACCGCCTCCTCGCTGCAGCATTTACAACCCAAGCTTCACACTCATATAAGTGTGTTGGTACTACTATACTTTTATACATTCCCTTCTTTGCCTCCATTTTTTGTCTTCACATATACCTCAATGCATCACTCACTTTTTTCCTTCATCAATTCTATGATTAACCTCATCCTTCATCAATCAATCCACTGACACGTCAACTTCCAAATATCTGAAAACATTCACTTCTCCATCTTCCGACTTGACATCCAATTTTTCTTACTCAAAACCACGACACTCATCACTCATTTTTTCATGTCTACCAACTTTTACCTTACACACTCAAACGTTCACTATCCTGTTAATTTAGAATTTACATACACAAAGTATCATCACAAACTAACCAGTCATCTCATTTTGTATTTGGATCTCTAAAAATTTAATCCAATCTTCCTAACATCTGTAGTTTACTTGCTTATAACTTCATCGGTTAATGGCATTAAACAATAAATGTTGATACCCACATCTGTCACAGAATCACTTCTGTGTGCAAGAAACATAAGAACAGTCAAACAAGAACACTCGCACAGTCTCTCAACTGTTTAGCAAAGTCCACAGCCTCCCGATTAGCTCACGAACCCCGATTAGCCTAATGACTCACTCCAGTCTGGCCACCTCCACTCAATGGCGGAGCTGGCACCAGATCCAGCATACAGCTCAGTCAGGTCCACCTACCCACACCCACTCATGTATTTATCTAACCTATTTTTAAAACTACACAACGTTTAAGCCTGAATAACTGTACTCGGGAGTTTGTTTCACTCATCCACAACTCTATTACCAAACCAGTGCTTTCCTATATCCTTCCTGAATCTGAATTTTTCCAACTTGAAACCATTGCTGAGAGTCCTGTCATGGCTGGAAATTTTCAGCACGCTATTTACATCCCCTTTATATATTCCTGTTTTCTATTTATACACCTTGATCATATCCCCGCTGATTCTACGCCTTTCGAGAGAGTGCAGATTCAGGGCCCTCAGTCTATCCTCATAGGGAAGATTTCTGACACATGGGATCATCTTTGTCATCCTCCTCTGTACGTTTTCCAGAGCATTTATGTCCATTCTGTAATACGGTGACCAGAACTGAGCAGCATAGTCTAAATGAGGCTTAACCAAGGATACATAGAGTTGAATAACAACCTGAGGACTTCTATTATTTATACTTCTTGATATGAAGCCAAGAATTCTGTTAGCTTTATTGCGAACACTAATGCACTGTTGTCTTGGTTTTAGATTACTGCTAACCAGAACTCCTAAATCCTTTCGCAATCAGTAGTATTAAGATCTGCATTATTTACTTTATATGTCGCATGGTTATTTAACTGTCCAACATTTAGAACTTTGCATTTGTCAGTATTAAACTGCATCTGCCACTTCTCCGACCACTGCATCTGCCTATTCAAATCATCCTGGAGTGCTCTAGTGTCCTCATTAGAATGAATTGGATGGCCTATTTTGCTGTCATCAGCAAATTTGCTTATGTCGCTATTTATTCTCTCATCTATGTCGTTTCTGTAAATTGTAAAATACAACTGGTCCAACACTGACCCCTGAGGAACACCGCTTGTGACGTGCCCCCATTCTGATTTCTCCCCATTTATGCAAACTCTCTGATGCCTATTTGTCAGCCATGCCTCTTCCAAGGAAAAAAATTCTCCTCCTGTTCTGTGTGCCTTAAGTTTCCTCAATAGCCTCTGATGTGGAACTCTATCGAAAGCCTTACTGAAATCCATATCCACAATATCATATTCATTACTATGATCTACCTCCTCAAACACCTTAGTGAACGTGACTCACGAAATCGTAATGACACGATTGCAAACAGGAACGCCCCTTTGTAAAACCGTGTTGAGATTCATTAATCAATCTGTGCCTATCAAGATGGCTACGAATTGCTTCGGCAATTATTGATTACATAAATTTTCCCACTATGGAGGTAAGGCTTATTGATCTATAGTTCGAAGCCAAGGACCTGTCACCTGCCTTGTAAACAGGTATTACATTTGCCATTTTCCACTTATCAGGCACTATGTCAGTTTGTAGTGATATGTTAAAAAGATTAGCCAAAGGTTTGCTAAGTTCCTCTTTACATTCCTTTAACACCCTTGCAAACAGTTCATCAGGGCCTGGGGATTTGTTAGGTTTTAGATTCTCTATTTTTCTGAGGACCATGTCATTAGTTACCGTAATCGTACATAGTTTATTATCCTGTTCTACATAATCTGTTATTTCAGGAATATCGCTAGTATTTTCCTGGGTGAAAACTGAGAGGAAGTAGGTATTGAGAATTTCACACATATCCTTATCACTGTCAGTGATCTGACCAGGGTTACTCTTAAGTGGGCCAATCTTGTCCCTAATCTTACTTCTGTATACCAGAAAGAACCCTTTTGGGCTAGTCTTGGAATCCCTTGCGACCTTAGCCTCATAATCCCTTTTTGCTTTTCTTATTCCTTTCTTTATTTCTCTCTTTAATTGAATATATTGATTTCTTAACTGCCCATCCTCTCTTTTGATACGCCTATGTATGCCTCTGTATTGACCAATGAGATGTTTTAATCTATTCTTCATCCATTTGGGATCATTTTTGTTAGATCTGATTTCCCTACTCGGAACAAAAGTTGTCTGGGCAGCTAGAACTATGCTCTGAAAAACGTCATATTGGCAACCAAGATCACCTACCTGACCCATAATCAGGACATCCCAATTTAGCCCACCCACGTAATTTTTTAGTCCCATGAATTCGGCCAAGCGAAAATCTGGGACAGAGATTTGATTGCAGTTATCTGGGTAATTCCATGATATATTGAAACTAAGTGATTTGTGATCACTTTCCCCAAGCTCATCATTAACCTCAAGATTATTAATTAGTGAATGTTTTTGGCAAGAACCAAGTCAAGCAGATTGTTTCCACTAGTTGGTTCTGTCACAACCTGTTCTAAAAAGCAATCCTGAACCATATCAAGAAAGTCACTAGACTCAAGATTTCCTGTCATATTGTTCCAATCAATTTGTCTAAAGTTAAAATCTCCCATTATCACAACATTTTCATATCTAGATGCCTTTTGAATTTCATCCCATAGAAGCTTACTACACTCCCTATCAAGGTTTGGGGGCCTGTAAATCACACCCAAAATTAATTTGTCACGTCCCTCGGAAAACTGTAGCCAAAGAGATTCTGTGTTCGATGTTTCTAATCTTACATCATGTCTAAGACAATTTAAATTTTATCTGACATATATCGCCACTCCACCACCCTTCCTGTTGACCCTATAAGTGTGGAATAGTTTATAACCCTGTATGTTGCATTCAGAAGGCATTTCTCTATCTTTCAGGTTGAACCAGGTCTCTGTTATACCAAAAATATCTATATTACCTGCACTTGCAAGTAATCTTAGCTCATCTATCTTGTTTCTTAGACTCCTACTATTTGTGTAGTAAACCTTAAGGGAGCTAGTAACTCGTTGCCCTCTACTATCACTCTTTGTCTTTTGATCAAATGATTTGCCATTACTAGCAACTTTATTTTGAATATTGTCTTTTAAACATATCCCTGAGGTATCCCGGTAATAACTGCTGTTTTTAACCCTAATGCTGGAGCCTGATTGTTTCCCACAAACACCCATACCTCTATTATCTATCCCTCTCTTCTACACACCCTAACCTGAGCCTCACTATCCTCATAAAAACTCTTTACAACATTTAGTAACTTGCCACCTATTCCATAAACTTGCAACATCTGCCACATTGCTCCCCTATCCACTCTATCAAATGCCTTTTCTAAATCCATAAATGCAATAAAAACTTTCCTTCCTTTATCTAAACACTGTTCACATATATGCTTCAATGTAAACACTTAATCTACACATCCCCTATCCACTCTAAAACTTCCCTGCTCATCCACAATCCTACATTCTGTCTTGCCTCTAATTCTTTCAATAATAACCCTACCGTACACTTTTCCTGGTATACTCAGTAAACTAATTCCTCTATAATTTTTAGTCTCTTTTGTCCCCCTTCCCTTTATAAAAAGGGACTCTACATGCTCTCCGCCAATCCCTAGGTTCCTTCCCCTCTTTCATACATTTATTAAACAAAAATACCAACCACTCCAACACTATATCCCCCCCTGCTTCTAACATTTCTGTCATGATCTCATCAGTTCCAGCTGCTTTACCCCCTTTCATTCTACGTAATGCTTCACGCACCTCCCCCACAATCACATCCTGCTCTTCTTCACTCTTACAAGATGGTATACCTCCCTGGCCAGTACATGAAATCATCGCCTCCCTTCGCCGACATTTAAAAGTTCCTCAAAATACTCTCACCATCTACCCAATACCTCCATCTCCCCATCTACTAACTCCCCTACTCTGTTTTTACTGACATACCCATTCGTTCCCTAGGCTTTCTTAATTTTTTAACTCTCTCCAAAATTTTTTCTTATTTTCATTAAAATTTCTTGACAGTGCCTCTCCCACTCTATCATCTGCGCTCCTTTTTCACTTATCACTCTCTTTACCTTTCTTTTACTCTCCATATACTCTGCTCTTCGTATAACATTTCTGCTTTGTAAAACTTCTCATAAGCTACATTTTTCTCTTTTATCACACCCTTTACTTCATCATTCCTCCAATCACTCCTCTTTCCTCCTGCCCCCACCCTCCTATAACCACAAACTTCTGCCCCACATTGTAATACTGCATTTTTAAAACTATTCCAACCAACTTCACCCCCCCCACCCACTACTCATATTTACTCTATCCCACCTTTCTGCCAATTGTTGCTTACATCTCGCCCGAACTTCCTCCTCCCATAGTTTATACACTTTCACCTCTCTCTTACTTGTTTTTGTCATTTTCCTCTTGTCCGATCTAATATATATATATATATATATATATATATATATATATATATATATATATATATATATATATATATATATATATATATATATATATATATATATATATATATATATATATATATATATATATATATATATATATATATATATATATATATATATATATATAATGTCGTGCCGAATAGGCAGAACTTGCGATCTTGGCTTAAATAGCAACGCTCATCTTGCCATATAGGACAAGTGAAAATTTGTGTATGCAATAATTTCGCCAAAATCATTCTGAACCTAACGAAAAAAAATATATTTCACTGTGTTTGTGTAGTACTAAATTATTGTAAATGTATTTAAAATATATTTAGTTGGGTAAGGCTAAAATAAATTGCTCTTGTTATAATAAGGTTAGGTAAGCTTTTCTAAGATTCTTTTGGTGCAAAATTAAAATTTTTTACATTAACATTAATGAAAAATATATATCTTTAAATGTATAAAAGAAAATTTCTAAAAGGACTTAATTTTAAATGAGTTCTTGCTAATTGACCAGTTTTACATATTCGGCACGACATATATATATATATATATATATATATATATATATATATATATATATATATATATATATATATATATATATATATATATATACGGTATACGTATTAAGATATAGTTTTTTATTTTTGTAAATGTGGAAATGGAAATTAATTTTGTACCAAAAGAACCTTAGAAAACTTACCACACCTCACAAGAAGCTCAATTTAATTAGCCTAATCCAACTAAATATATTTTAGGTAAGTTTAAAATAATTTAATAATAAACAAGCTCTATTAATTACATTTTTTTCGTTAGATTCGAAATAATATTTGCGAAATTAATGCATACACAAATTTTTACTACTCTGTTAAACTAATAAATCCATGTTCCTTAGGAATGCAGATCAGTTGGTTACTGTTGCATATCTCCATGTACCTGACGATTTTTTTTTGTACAAGTCAGTGAGCCAATTGCGACTCTCACGTGAAATTTGCATCAGGCAGAGTGATGCATTGCATCATCAGTCACCCGCCAGGAAATATTTTTTTCCCATACTCGACATTTGACTTATGAGGAATACTGAAATTGAATACGAGGTTGTTGCTCGTTCCTATATATATTTGCTTTACGTATTTTCTGCATTTTTTTAAGGAAACGTAAGGAGGAAAGAGGCCACGCTGGCACATCACATAGGAAGGTTAATGTATTAAGTCGTACTAATGGAATAAATTGCACATTTAAACTCAGTGAATTAAGTTATGAAATTTGCGAGAAAATTCACTTCAGAAACTCAACCTTTATCCAGAACAATTGTTTATACATTATTTTTTATTGTGTTGTAAGACATTTATTACACAAATTTTGTTTATACGTCATTTATCACTTCACACCGTCCTTACTAACTCTACCTCTGTTATACTTTCCATCTTTGTTAATCTCTGATCACGCAAATCAAACCTTTAGCACGCCCTACCCTTCACCGCTGTATAAACCTTGTGGGTTTAGCGCTTAGTTGTGGCTGAAATAATAATTGTGATTATGTTAATTTTATTGTCAACTTGTCAAGCAAAAAATTATAGGTAGATAAGCACACAAACTTCAATTTTAGTTGAAAAAAATAAAAAAAAATACCGTTTAAATAAAACAAAGGAGGAAGGTTTATGGTAAGTTTAACCAAGCTGTGTGTTTCTCTCAGCTTGGCCAACAAACAATTCCCGATGGTGACAAATGTGTCATCCCTAGTGACGGGTGCCACAGATTTTACGGTGGAGCCAATTTAGGCGCTGACTTGTGTGTCTTCATGGGAAGAATACTGATGAGCGATGGTGTGTGTGTGTGTTAGTATGTGTGTGTGTGTTCATGTGTGTGTTAGTATGTGTGTGTGTGTTCATGTGTGTGTTTGTGTGTGTTCATGTGTGTGTTAGTATGTGTGTGTTCATGTATGTATACGTGTGTGTGTGTTCACCTAATTGTGGTTGCAGGAGTCGATTCACGGCTCCTGGTCCCGCCTCTTCTCTGGTCTCTACTAAAATGCTTTTGAGTAGGTTTGAAAATGAGTACAAGAGAGAGAGTGAGAGTGGCAGGCATATTTATGATAACATTGTTTAGAATTCGCAGAACAGGCGAAATATTCACAAACACTAATCTCTGGTTGAAGGTGACTCGAACTTACGAACCTTGGAACAAGGAACGCAGTGCTTTAACCACCGTGCCACACTGGACCAATACATTGGCGTCCAGCCAACGCTAGACGTTTCGATCCAAGACAGCCAGAATACAGGCAGGTGGTGTTAGCTATTTCATCTTGGATCAAAACATCTAGCGTTGGCTAGACGTCAAAGTATTGGTCCAGTGTGGTACGGTGGTTAACAACTCCGTACCTTGTCCCAAGGTTCGAAGGTTCGTGTCTCCTTCTACCAGAGATTAGTGTTTGGGATCATGATAACATTTGCATGAGCCAGTTGCCTCGCTCTTAAGGACAAACATTCTAGTCATTGACCAGTGTGACTGAACTCTCCTCATAACCAGGCTCGGAGTAATTACTTGACTCTAAGATAATTGCAATTATTCCTCCCAATTTTCAATTGCAGTTACATTTACTCAGAGGAAAAATAGCAAATTACCATTACTTAACACATCGTATTAATATATTTTCTTCAGTTACTTCAAAATTTAAAAATGTTGGAATCATCGTTAAATGTTTGAAATTATGATCAAATATTTTACCTGATATTTTGTATATAAACATAAATACTTGAACATATCACAAGAATACCGTTTGTTACATCTTCATTCAGTGCCAAACAGATTGAGAACGAGTACATAACAAATCTTACAGAAAACTGACCAAAGATTCAGCAAATTTAAAAATAACTAAATATGCGTCGTTACACATAATAATGTTTTTCATCGCAGTTCAAACAAAATCTTCACTTTGAAGCTAAATAAAACTAGAGGAATTGATGCAGAAACTGTATTTGAGCTATTTCACAACGTGTATAATAAAGTAAATAATATTGACCTTAGTAGTGCAAAGCAACTTAATTAACTTGCAACCATTTCACATATTACATTTTCATTCAGATATATTTTATTAAGATTCATGGTCCTCTGTGCGGCTTAAGTCGCACAGAGGACGATGAACGAACAGCATGGTAGGTCAGCCATGTGACAATCCTTTACGGTGGGCGACCTGGTTCTCGTCCAGCAACCAGTGGCAGGTAATGTACTGTAAGCTAAGTTAACGGGTCCTTATAATATCTAGGCAAAACTAAATAACCACAATTATGAGATGTGTGCCCTAGAGAGAGACTGTCCTGAGCGTATTTTATCCACGAATCAGTTTAGAGTATACAATGTTCCAATGAGTATCAATTATGAACCCTGTGGACCCTGACTGTGATGATTTGATTGAGACGCCTCGTGGAGTTGACGTCTCTTTGAATAACGTGGCGATAAAATATAATCCAGACTGGATTGTGTCTGGTCTTTATGCTGTCAAAGCCAGCCAATGTAAAATATATTTGATAATTCCTGATGCATATTCGGAGATGTGCCTAAGTTGTGTTCACTGGTTTTTGAGCTATGGATGGGAGGGATACTACACCTATTATTAGGATCGATTCTACACCTATTATTAGGAGGGATACTACACCTGTTAGGATCGATGACATCGTTGACCTAGTGGGCCATACTAAGGGCATGTCCAAGTTGGATCTGTTAAAAAGCTACTGCCAAGTACCTTTGACAGACAGGGCAAAGGGATCTCAGCCTTCATGATAAGGGAAGGGAGGTATTTAATTACATAATAGCATTTGTACTGCAGAATGCACCTGCTACCTTTCAGTGCCATATCTCTAAAGTAATGAATGGTTTGCAGGACGTTGAATGTATATTAGATAACTTTATCGTCGTCAGTAGTTCCGGGGACCAGCAACTGGAATGCCTGGAGGCTTAGGCTACATCAGTTCCACCTGACGGTCAAGCTGGAAAAGAGTGAAATTGGAAAAACCAAGGTAATTTTCCTGGGCCATGTAATTGGTCAAGTTGAAATATCACCCATCATGGCCAAAGCGGAAGCCATTACTAACAGTGAGGTTCCTACTGATAGTAAAACACTAAAGAATAAAAAGTCACAGTGCCATAGCTGGAATAATACACAACCCACACATAAGAGAGGAAGGTTTATGATGACATTTCAGTTAGACGAGAATAATAATAATAATAATATCTTTATTTTACTACAAGTACATGTACAGGGTATACAGTCCTAGCTGATTACAATGACATATTACTATATAGAAAGTCCCTTGTTATGCTCCGCATTTCGGGCAAATTAGGTCAGTGTCCCAGGATGCGACCCACACCAGTCGACTAACACCCAGGTACCCATTTTACTGATGGGGAACATAGACAACAGGTGGAAAGAAACACGTCCAATGTTTCTACTCTAGCTGGGAAGGGAAGGGAAGGAGGCCGGAATATATGAGTGGGGGTGGGGGAGGAGGGAGCCTAACAGTACCGAAACTAGTGGCAGTAATAATAGTTTTGGTGGAGAGCATGGAATAGTTGTGGAAATAGTAGTAATAAAAGTAGCAGTGGTAATAGTGATGTGATAGTAGCAGAGACAGTATAGGTAGAAGTAATAGTGTAGCAGTAGTGAAAGAAATATAGAAGTGGTCACAACCGAATGGACAAAAAAATGCAGAGAATGACCAAGGACAGCGGGATGAGGAAGGAGAAAGTGGTGGTAGTAGTGGTAGTAATAACAGTGGAAAAGGAAGTAGTACACAAATAACCCGCACATGGGAGAAAGAGAAGCTTTCGACGATGTTTCGGTCTAACTTGGACCATTTACAGTCACACTAACAAAAAGGAGAGAAGGAGGGAGTATATATATAGGCCAACAGACAGGGACGGGACAAGAGAGGTAGTAAGAAAGGAGGAAGAGAGGTAGTGGTAAAGGTAATAATAGTAGTAGTGGAATCAGCCAAAGACTAAGAAAGAGGAACACTGCAAGGGAGCTAGGGGCCCACAATGGGTAGGAACAAGAACACAGAGGGAGGGGGGATAATAATAGACCAAACACCCAAGGTAGAAGAAAGAAAACCCAAAGGAGAAAGGGGAAAAAAGGAAAGAGGAAGAGGGAGAAGGAGAAAAAAGAATCAGGTCAAGTCACGGGTGTTCTGAGGTTTGGAGCATTTTACAGTATAGTGGGAAAGGAAGGCATCTACAGAGACGAAGCCACGACTAAGATTCATACAACGAAAATTGTGGATAAGGGAGGATTCAACCAGACAGCGACTGTGAAAGTTAGAAATAGGGTAGACAGTTTTAGCAGTAGTAGTAGCAGTAGTGTAATAGTAGTGTAACAGTGCTAGAGATGTAGATAAGGTAGAAGTAGTATTAGTCGAAAGCTTAGGAAAAATAACGGCGTAAAGTTGTAGCTTTGAAGAAACAGCAGTAATAGCCCAAAGAAACAACAGAACAGAGAAGCACTGTAGGAGAGATACAGGCACATAATTTTGCAGGTGATTTTGTCCGGATTACTTCACTTACCAGCCCAAATCATAAGTTTGTATCGTATTAGGTTTGTCAGAGAGTTTTTCAGCATTTGACTCGCTTACCTTTCATGACTCCTAGCTGCAAAGCCCTGATTTCAATGGACCATTTGTTTAAATAGATGTACGTGAGGTGTATATTGGTGTGGTGTTCCTTCAAATATCAGAGGAGCAGTTGTTGCATCCTGTGTGCCTTTACTCTGTAAAGCTGTGAAACTGTAAAAACTGCAGAAGCACTGAGAAAGAGGCACTTGCTCTAGAAATTTTTCTTGAACACATACTCAGACCAAACCCTGTGTGTTCGTGATGTAGGGCAACGGTCATTATTTGATTTTGGTGCGTAACTAATCTGCTACTCACCAATTATAACTGATAAACATTCCAAAACTTGTATTCTTTTGCACACACTACAAATGATTTTTATAGTGAGTGTGGTAATCACTAAGACTTTCCTGGTAAATTTTCATCTAGGTAAGCCGATGTGTCAGGACATCTGATTCTGGGACATCTCTAATTCCGAAACAGGGTTTTTTTTTTTAGTGGCCAGTTAAGGAAAGGTTAAAGGAATTTCGATCACGCATATCCTGCATAATGATCGTTTTCTAGTATTTATTGCTTGCGAACATTTATCTCAACTGGAAATTAATGATCGCTTACTATTTCTCTGGTTCGATCGTGGAGGCGGAAGTTCCATCATACATTTTCAATTTCTTATTTGGAGCTTCGTCCTCTTCATATTTTTTCCCATTAAAATTACATATTTAATGTCAATGTAATGTCTACAAGTTGCGGCAGTATATGCTTTCGCCACTATTAATCTAGCAAGTCATATCATTATTTAACTAGCTAGCCACAACTATTAAATTATTACTGCAGTAGCCACCCACACTAATATTAAACTAGCCTGCCACATCAATACTAAAATAGCAGCCAGCCACATCATTACCAACTAACCAGTCACACCAATACCAAAGCAGACAGCCAAACTATTATTACGTTAGCTTCCCACACTAATACTAACTTTCCTGCTACATCATTACTAAACTAGCCAGCCACACTATTAATAAACTAGCCTCTCATATCATTATTAAACTAGCCAGCTACTCCATTATTAAATCCATTAGCCACATTATTAAACTATCTTATCAATAATGAAATAGCAAGCCACGCCGTTACAGATCTATACAGCATCATCGTTGCTAAACTAGCCAGCCACATTACTACTACACTAGTCTTCAACATTAAAAAGCTAGCCTGCTATACCATTATTGAACTAATCACCCATACCATTACTAGTCATCCACACCATTACTAGTCACCCATACCATTGCTAGTCACCCGTACCATAACTAGTTACCCATACCATTACTAGTTACCCAAACCATTACTAGTTACCCATACCATTACTAGTTACTCATACCATTACTAGTCACCCATACCATTACTAGTCACCCATACCATTACTAGTCACCCATTCCATTACTAGTCACCCATACCATTACTAGTCACCCATACCATTACTAGTCACCCATACTATTACTAGTCGCCCATACCATTACTAGTCTCCCATGCCTTTACTAAATTCTCAAGCCACTCCATAAATAAATTAGCCTGCTGTATCATTAATAAACTACTGTGCTACATCATTAATTAATGCACCTACTGGTCACCATTATTAAACTAACCATCAACACCATTATTAAACTAGCCATCAACACCATTACTAAACTAGCCAACCACACCATTACCAAACTATCCAACCACACAATTAGTAAGTCAACCATCAACACCATTATTAAACTAGCCATCAACACCATTACTAAACTAGCCAACCACACAATTAATAAGTCAACCCTCCATCCCATTACTGAACTAGCCTGCCACACTATTTCAAAACCAATCAGCCACACCATTACTAAGCAAATCAACCACACTTTAGAAATAGTCAGCATCACTAAACTACATATACACACAGTTACAAAAGAATTCCTTCCCTAAAACCCCGGTATTTCCTTCCTTGGTTGCTCCCAGCACAACCTCAGTCACAGCAACTGGCAGGAAAATACACACTATTTTTTCTATAATCTGGTTCTCTTGATACTCAACGTCAATTTCTCTACGTTGCTTATAAACCTGAGAATTTAACTTTATTTACAAGTCAGGCTAAATAAATCTATATGAAAGCATATTTAAACTTAACTGTATGAAAGTTATATTTAACTTTAATTATACTGAAGTTATATCTAACATTTTTTATTAGTAATTTCTTAATTATAGAAAAAGGGTTAAACTTTTGAGTATTATAGATCGATACCATGCCTAACCCTTCTAGGGTAGGGTAGGTGCCTGAGCCCGAGCCTTTAGCTCATCAGACTGTCATTCCCATTTGCCCCCTTGGGGCGGGGATGGCAGACCAGAGAGGCCTAGCTTGTGGCTAGGCCTGGGGACAGTTGGTCCCAAAGATGAGGAGGTACTTGTGCCTCCTCCCTTGGAGACTTAGGTCTCAGACACTCCCTAAAGAGGGAGCCAAGGCCGGGCCACCACTTGGACAAGGCCCGGGCCGGGAGAATACCGGCTAATCTTTAACTAACTAATGAGTATCATACAGACTGAAGGTGATCATGTCTTATCAAAGGAAGGGGAAAATTGATGTAATTCCTTGGATCAAGAGCCTCTCACCAGTGTCAAGGTACCTCATTAAAGGCATTTGTAAAGCAGGTGCAGAAATTTGTTTTATGCTTCACCATGCTTAGAATAGTTTGCCATAATGTAGTGTTATTTTGTCATAATGTAACGAACTGTCAAAATGTAGTGAATTCTTTGTTATGATATAATGAATTGTTTGTCATAATGTAGAGCATTGTGTTGTAATGAGATGTTTGTCATAATGTAGAGCATTGTGTTGTAATGAGATGTTTGTCATAATGTAGAGCATTGTGTTGTAATGAGATGTTTGTCATAATGTAGAGCATTGTGTTGTAATGAGATGTTTGTGATAATGTAGAGCATTGTGTTGTAATGAGATGTTTGTCATAATGTAGAGCATTGTGTTGTAATGAGATGTTTGTCATAATGTAGAGCATTGTGTTGTAATGAGATGTTTGTCATAATGTAGAGCATTGTGTTGTAATGAGATGTTTGTCATAATGTAGAGCATTGTGTTGTAATGAGATGTTTGTCATAATGTAGAGCATTGTGTTGTAATGAGATGTTTGTCATAATGTAGAGCATTGTGTTGTAATGAGATGTCTGTCATAATGTAATGAACTGTTATATTATAGTGAACTATTTGTTATACTGTAGTGAACTGTTTGTTATATTGTAGTGAACTATTTGTTATATTGTAGTGAACTGTTTGATACATTGTAGTGAACTGTTTGTTATATTATAGTGAGCTGTTTGTTATATTATAGTGAGCTGTTTGTTATATTATAGTGAGCTGTTTGTTACATTGTAGTGAACTGTTTGTTATATTATAGTGAACTGTTTGTTATATTATAGTGAGCTGTTTGTTATATTATAGTGAGCTGTTTGTTACATTGTAGTGAACTGTTTGTTATATTATAGTGAACTGTTTGTTATATTATAGTGAGCTGTTTGTTATATTATAGTGAGCTGTTTGTTACATTGTAGTGAACTGTTTGTTATATTATAGTGAACTGTTTGTTATATTATAGTGAGCTGTTTGTTATATTATAGTGAGCTGTTTGTTATATTATAGTGAGCTGTTTGTTATATTATAGTGAACTGTTTGTTATATTATAGTGAGCTGTTTGTTACATTGTAGTGAACTGTTTGTTATATTATAGTGAGCTGTTTGTTATATTATAGTGAGCTGTTTGTTATATTATAGTGAGCTGTTTGTTATATTATAGTGAGCTGTTTGTTATATTATAGTGAGCTGTTTGTTATATTATAGTGAGCTGTTTGTTATATTATAGTGAGCTGTTTGTTATATTATAGTGAGCTGTTTGTTATATTATAGTGAACTGTTTGTTATATTATAGTGAGCTGTTTGTTATATTATAGTGAACTGTTTGTTATATTATAGTGAACTGTTTGTTATATTATAGTGAGCTGTTTGTTATATTATAGTGAGCTGTTTGTTATATTATAGTGAGCTGTTTGTTACATTGTAGTGAACTGTTTGTTATATTATAGTGAGCTGTTTGTTATATTATAGTGAGCTGTTTGTTATATTATAGTGAGCTGTTTGTTACATTGTAGTGAACTGTTTGTTATATTATAGTGAGCTGTTTGTTATATTATAGTGAGCTGTTTGTTATATTATAGTGAGCTGTTTGTTATATTATAGTGAGCTGTTTGTTATATTATAGTGAGCTGTTTGTTATATTATAGTGAGCTGTTTTTTATATAGTGAGCTGTTTGTTATATTATAGTGAACTGTTTGTTATATTATAGTGAACTGTTTGTTATATTATAGTGAACTGTTTGTTATATTATAGTGAGCTGTTTGTTATATTATAGTGAGCTGTTTGTTATATTATAGTGAGCTGTTTGTTATATTATAGTGAGCTGTTTGTTATATTATAGTGAGCTGTTTGTTATATTATAGTGAGCTGTTTGTTATATTATAGTGAGCTGTTTGTTATATTGTAGTGAACTGTTTATATTGTAATAAATTTTTAGTCATAATGTATTGATAAGTTCTCCATAATTTGGCGACGAGTTTTTCATAAATTATCGAGATAATTTTCATTATCTCTTTTATGTTAGTTTATATTGAAAATAATAATAAAGTTTATATTAGTGTTAGAAGTGCTACTGTATTCCTAGCAACATTAGTCGCAGTATTTTCAACTCAGTCAGAAGTTCTTTCACAGTGGATGAATTCAGTGAACGTCAGGCATGAACATCTGATCCTCTGTCAGTATGACCCTTGTCAGGCCAGACGATCTAATCCTTCTTAGAAGCGTGACATTAGTGATATACCTGACCTGGGGATCTGATCCTCTATGATAGCTTGACTTCAGTGACACGTCAAACTAGGGGGATTTGATCCTCTGTCAGTGTGGGTGGCATTAATGTAACGTCAGACTAGGGGATATGATTCTCTTTGATAGCCTAATTTCCGTTTAATGTCAGGCCAAGGATCTGATCCACTAACAGCGTGACATTAGGGAAAAACCTTAGGCCAGAGAATTTGACCCTTTCATAATGGGCGATATCACTAAAGCATCAGACTAGGCCCTAGTCTGATGCTTCAGTGATCCCCTAGTCACTAAGGGATCTAATCCTCTTTGATAACTGGACATCAATCCCGTTACTGAGGCTTTTGCGACTCGCTACAGAAACATAATTATGTAGCAGTTAAAGAAACTCGTGATTTAAGAAAACGAACCAGAAACAAAATGAAGGAAAAAGGCAAGCGAATCAGAGAAGAGAGGAGAGGTGGAGGATAGGAGACAGGTGTTGGAGAGGAGAGATATGGGAGAGATGATGGTGTTGAAGGAGAGGCGGGGTCTAGTGGTCCATTTTAAAGCCAGGGAAACGTATGGTCTTACGAGCGACAAGTGTTGGAGTAATTTGGATTTGCTGAGGAGACAAAGCTGGGTACGTGGATTAATTATACTATTAGAAGAGAGAGGGGTAGACAAAGAGAATTTAAGTAGTAGCACCTGGCAAGATATAGCAAAATATCTTACCTCTTCTATCTAGGTATCCGTTGAAAGGACTAACTACACGTAACAACTTCTGTGTGCGTAAGTGAGGTTAGGATGGTATAGAAGAAGAGTACTATATCTTCACTTCCTGCCACTACATTTCCCACTTCAAGAAGTGGGTCATGCAAACGCTACTAGAAAAACTGTCTACTGACATTAAATAGGAAACGTAGAGATAATTGAATTTTAACAGGTAAAGTTACTATTACCGCTACTACCACCACTACTGTCACTTTAAACACTACTACGTTACCCTGAGTGGCAGTGGTCAACGAATTGTCATAGTTTATGAGCTGACATCGGACCTCCAGATGGTAAGACCATCTCCTGCAGCATATATAACTGAATCAGGTATTTGCAAAGTGCTCGCAACGTCGTTTTATCCAAGTCTGTGTTATGACAGGATACTGCAATTTGTTATTGCAGCGCATCGACATAAATTTCATTTCAAACAATTCTTATTTGCTTGCATCAAAATTGCATCAAACTTGAAGACCTTAATGAGCTACCGGAGTCTGATTCTTAGAGGTGAGAAGGTCAAGAACTTTGAGGCTGTTTTATAGAAGGTTTGTTTCCTAGTGAAGGTATGACTTTTGTCTTTATTTTTACTCAAGCTTATTGCCATTTAAATATAATTCAGGTACCAAAGCTGGAGAGAATGTTCGAGGTGAGGTGTGATGAATGTTACAGCATGTTCGAGGTGAGTTGTGATGAGTGTTACAGCATGTTCGAGGTGAGGTGTGATGAATGTTACAGCATGTTCGAGGTGAGGTGTAATGAAAGTTACAGCATGTTCGAGGTGAGGTGTAATGAAAGTTACAGCATGTTCGAGGTGAGGTGTGATGAATGTTACAGCATGTTCGAGGTGAGGTGTGATGAATGTTACAGCATGTTCGAGGTGAGGTGTGATGAATGTTACAGCATGTTCGAGGTGAGGTGTGATGAATGTTACAGCATGTTCGAGGTGAGGTATAATGAGTGTGTTAAAGCGTTAATATTGTTCCTGGTGTTTCTAATTTTCTCGCTATGAAGTGTATAATTTAATTTCCTTTGCTGTTCGCAGCAACATTTTTTTTAATATAATCTATGCCATTGCTAATGACTACTCCAAGGTTTTTCTCTCTTTTTCGGCTAAATTTTTTTCTCCATACCTTACACATTCATGAATGTCACGCTTGCATTTAAAATGCGTTGCTACGCAATTCTTCACACGGAAACTCCTCTTTCAAGTCTATAAACACTGCATCATCCTCTTCGGTTTCCACATACGTGAAATTCTCACATATGACTTGCAGTAAGATTGTCGATTTACGTCACTTTAGGTTTAGTAAAGTTGGATTTTCGTCTCTCGATAAAAATTAAGCAATTATAACGTATCACAACGCCGCTAATTGAAATACAGACACGATAAAGAAGAAAAAAAACACGTTCTGATGAGTAATCAAAAAACGGGGACCCGCCGAACATACGAATCAAGGCTCGTTGAACAGTCATTTATTTGACTTTCATAGCAACAGCGAATGTGTGTTAATAAGAGATAACGAATAATAAACAAGTTTATCACATGTCTTATTTATTAACTTTGCGATATCGTTTATAATCAACAATATGTTAAGAGGATGGGTTGCCTCGGCGTACTTCCCCCACTAGGCCACTGATGCAACATTTTTATCCTAACTTTGTGTCATCCATGAAATTTGTGATTTAGATGCAAGTCCTGTTTTGAGATTAATAGTGTAAAATTTAATTAATAGTGTAAAAATATTGACAATTTCCTATTTAGATCAAATTTGTTTTCAAACGTTCACACTTGTTCATAATGCAGAAGTTCACTTCTCTTGCAACACATTCTGTACAAACCTTACACAACCAAGGGGGTGACTACACCCATCCTTGGTGTCAGTATCTGGGTGTCACTGCTGCCTCATGAGTCGTCACGACAACGTATAACGCAAATGCAAGCAAATCACAGAACGGGAGGGGTGAGAGCCCGTGGCTTGTGAGTCCTAACACAGGCGAGTGCGTAAACCACTCAGTCAACTGGCTCTAATAAAATTTTAGACATTTTTTGTCACAACATATATCACTGCGTCCCTTTACTTCCCGTCTCTCGTTGTTTATAGGCAGTAAAGCAGCAAGAAAAAATGACTGGAGTCAGAAGACGAATGAAAAGACATCAAAGATACTCCATTTTCTACGAGCCAGCGCCACTGAGGAACAAAAGAACCACAGGAAGGCCGCAGAGAACAGGAGGGACCCGACTGTTTGTTATACAAGGAGGACTCTAGTACTTGTGAGCGTCACAAAACTTTCGTAAACTTTTTTAATAGCTCACACTTGTTGACATTTCTCTCCCATTCGTGTTTTGGAGATGGGTGAGGATGATGCCTTTCATATATTCAACTTTATATATATACATATGTCGTGCCGAATCGGTAAGAACTTGCGATTTTTGGCTTAAATAGCAACGCTCTTCATGCTGAATAAGGCAAGCGAAAATTTGTGTATGCAATAATTTCGAAAAAATAATTCTCAGCCTAACGAAAAAATGTATTTCATTGTGTTTGTTTATTATTAAATTAATTTTATCTAAAATATATTTAGTGGGATTAAGCAAATTAAATTGCGACTGTTATAATAAGGTTAGGTAACTTTTCTACGGTGCTTTTGGTACAAAATTATGAATTTTTACACTAACATAAATGAAAAAATATATAAATTTAAACGTATAACAGAAAATTTTAGAAAGGATTTTAATTTTAAACGAGTTCTTGTTAATTGACCAATTTTACCTATTCGGCACGACATATATATATTCATACACACACACACAACTTTGCTTATTTTGCGTTTAAACTAAGATAAAAGTTACTGAAAGATATGGCTTCCCTTTAGACTTGTATAAGTAAGTGTTCAGTTTCCTGCTTCATCAAATCTGCCAGAAGTTTGCCAACGTGTCAAATACGTGTTTATTAACCATAGTATAAAATGCTAGTCATGTCGGGAATTCATTCTGGAATTAAATTAAGTTCAAAGTTTTCATGAAATTCGTGTCTGAAATTTGAGTCATTGAAAATACGTTGAAATTAAAGTACAAGTAATAATGCAACGGCTAATCTTCAGCCTGTTAATTGTTTTATTTGACCCACTGATCATTTAATCGAGGGTCATCCGTTTGGAACCAGCTACTGTGCTCACACCCCTAAATGAAGGTTCCTTGATGCCGTCGAGGGACTTTCGATACAAGGCATTGATCCTGTTCTCTCCTTTCTTTGATCGAGCCTGATTGCCTCCGATTCCCCCACGTTCGACGCATCCGCCTAAATTATTGTTCTCATTCCTAATCTGTTTTAGAGTTCAGAAAATGCCTAGTTTCTCTCGTTAACCTCCAAAGCTTCGAACATATGTACGCGGCCCAGTTTAAAGTCAAGCCACCTACATTGAATATTAAATATTACAGGAGAGAGAATTGTACGTCAGAAAGACAAGTACAATTCTCTATACGAGGACAAGTTTTGCCCACCAGGGGCTTCAGTCTATCACAAAGAGACGAAGATTTGATTATGTATAACACTACACAAAACAATTAAAAACACTACAAAACAGAACACTTAAAAAATACAAAAGCACTTAAAACCACACAAAAACAGTTCTCGTGTTCTCTGTCCTGAACTGTTGAAGCTCGTAGTAGGCAAAACTTGTTCTCATGTGTGCGTATCTTTCTTACATGTCGGTTTTAATTAATAAGACCTACTAAGAAACACACAGGAAAAACAAAGTGTATACTGAATATAAGTAAACGTCTGCAAGATTTACATCTTATCTTGCATCTTTGCGATGGAAAGAAATGAACTGGAATACCAGAGTGCAAAGCATTTAACAGACTCACACTCTTATAACAAGACTGCAGTGAATCCCTGGACAGTTCTTGACTAGAGAGGCACTACAGTCTCGCCATTAGTCTGAAACTCTAGTGTGAAATGATTTGCACACTGATGTGATCCTAGGTCTTATCATCCCACTGCCTTCCGGATCATTTCCTAAACCTGCAATTCAACCAACTCCCTACTACATTTCTTTCGCTTATATATAACGTTACTTTTGAAGCCACGGAATCCAAAGGGCCAGAGTTGAATTAATGTTTTAGGCGTCTTTGATATGGTAATGAAGGCAGTGTTGTGAAGGATGCCAACCTTGATATATACACGAAGCAGCGCACTGCCACCATCAACACTGATGATCTCTCTCTGTGGCCAGGGTTGGACTGGATGCTGGGCTGGGACTTGGGCTAGATCTGGGCAGGGGCTGAGGGTTGGATGCTGGATTGGGGCTGAGAGCTAGCTGCTGAGCTAAGAATAAAAGCTAAGGATGACTGAATGCTTGGCTAGATGCTAAGCTGGAGTTGAAAACTGGATAATGTGCTGGGGGCTGATGGCTGCATGCTGTGCTGGGGCTGACTGCTGGATGCTGTGCTGGAGCTGAGGGCTGGATGTTGGGCTGGGGATGAGGGCTGGATTTTGGGCTGGGGCTCAGGGTTGGATGCTGGGATGGGTTAAGGGCTGGATGTTGCGCTGGGGCTGAATGCTGGGCTTAAGCTGAGGGCTGGATGCTGGGATGGGGCTGAGGGCTGGATGCTGGGATGGGGCTGAGGGCTGGATGCTGGGCTTAGGGCTGGATGCTTGGCTGGGGCTGAATGCTGGGCTGGTGCTGAATGCTGGGCTGGTGCTGAGGGCTGGATGCTGGGAAGAGGGCTGGATGCCGGGATGGGGCTGAGGGCTGGATGTTGGAGATCGAGCAACAAATCAATATTTTCAAACCTAATATTCCTCACAATAATTTCTTCTACAAGCATAAAAACTATTTTTATATTATTTAAGATAGGACAAAGAAAGATTTAGGGATGTGCTGAAGTATCCGGCACATCCCTAAATCTGCCATTTTTATGGTATCGGTACCTGTTAAAAAACAGCCTATACTTGCCGATACTTTTCAAACTATAAATGTTACTTGTGTGCTTAAGAATGTCAACATTAACACTGTCTCATGACTGTGAGAGTGACACACACACACACACACACACACACACACACACACACACACACACACACACACACACACACACACACACACACACACACACAGGGGAAGGGGTGGAGGAGTGGCACTGTTGATCAAAAACCGATGGAATTTTGATGAGCTGGAGAGAGGAGACAGCGGAGAAGCAAGCGATTACATAGCGGGAACACTTCACTCTGGAGGTCCCAAGGTGGTAATTGCAGTGATGTATAACCCACCACAGAACAGCAGGAGGCCAAGGCAAGAGAAGGACGACAGCAATAGAGCGATGGTTGACACACTGGCTGCAGTGGTCAGAAGAGCTCATGCATGCAGGGCAAAGCTCCTGATCATGGGTGACTTTAGCTAAGGGGAACACTTGGAAGCACTTGACTTGTACTCGTTGGAACGCAGGAGAGAGATATATCATAATCTACACTTGGAAAATCCTGGAAGGAATGATCCCGAATCTGCACACAGAAATCACTCCCTACGAAAGTAAAAGACTTGGCAGGCGATGCAAAATGCCCCCAATTAAAAGTAGGGGCGCCATTGGTACACTAAGAGAAAACACCATAAGTGTCCAGGGCCCAAGACTGTTCAACAGCCTCCCATCAAGCATTAGGGGAATTACCAATAAACCCCTGGCTGCCTTCAGGAGAGAGCTGGACAGATACCTAAAGTCAGTGCCGGATCAGCCGGGCTGCGGCTCGTACGTTGGACTTCGTGCGGCCAGCAGTAACAGCCTGGTTGATCAGGCCCTGATCCACCGGGAGGCCTGGTAATGGACCGGGCCGCGGGGGCGTTGATCCCCGGAATAACCTCCAGGTAACCACAAAGAGATCGATTGGGAGAACTTGGAGCCACATGGGGGCCAAGACACATGGAGGGCTAAGATGATGGAGGTGGTACTGGAAAACTTCATGTACCAACACGTAAGGGACACTACATGAGAGAGAGGAGAGGATGAACCAGCAAGACTGGACATAATATTCACCTTGAGTAGGTGATCATGTGGTTTTAAGCTTCGAATACACAGTAGAGATACAAGTGGAGGGGGAAGCAGGAAGGCCAGGACGAATGAAGCCAAACTACAAGAAAGGAGACTACACGTGAACGAGGAACTTCCTGAACGGGGTTCAGTGGGACAGAGAACTGGCAGGGAAGCCAGTCAATGAGATGATGGAATATGTAGCAACAATGTGCAAGGAGGCTGAGGAGAGGTTTCTACCCAAGGGTAACAGGAATAATGAAAAAGTCAGGATGAGCCCATGGTTCACCCAAAGGTGCGGGGAGGCAAAAAACAAGTGTGCTAGGGAATGGAAGAAATATAGAAGGCAAAGGACCCAGGAGAATAAGGAGAGCAGTCGTAGAGCCAGAAATGAATATGCACAGATAAGAAGGGAGGCCCAACGACAATATGAAAACGACATAGCAGCGAAAGCCAAATCTGACCCGAAGCTGTTATACAGCCACATCAGGAGGAAAACAACAGTCAAGGACCAGGTAATCAGGTTAAGGAAGGAAGGAGGAGAGACAACAAGAAATGACCGTGAAGTATGTGAGGAACACAACAAGAGACTTAAAGAAGAGTTCAGAGAGGAGACAGAAGGGGCTCCAGAAAGACGGAGAGGTGGGGCACACCACCAAGTGCTGGACACAGTACACACAAACGAGGAAGAAGTGAAGAGGCTTCTGATTGAGCTAGATACCTCAAAGGCATTGGGGCCGGATAACATCTCTCCATGGGTCCTGAGAGAGGGAGCAGAGGCGCTACATGTACCTCTAACAACAATATTCAGTGTATCTATCGAAGCAGGAAGATTGCCTGAGGCATGGAAGACAGCAAATGTAGTCCCAATCTTTAAAAAAGGAGACAGACATGAAGGACTAAACTACAGACCAGTGTCACTGACATGTATATTATGCAAAGTCATGGAGAAGATTATCAGGAGAAGAGTGGTGGAACACCTAGAAAAGAATGATCTCATCAACAGCAGCCAACATGGTTTCAAGGACGGGAAATCCTGTGTCACAAACCTACTCGAGTTCTATGACATGGTGACAGCAGTAAGACAAGAGAGAGAGGGGTGGGTGGATTGCATTTTTTTGGACTGCAAGAAAGCATTTGACACAGTTCCACACAAGAGATTAGTGCAAAAAGTGGAGGACCAAGCAGGGATAACAGGGAAGGCACTACAAAGGATCAGGGAATACTTGTCAGGAAGACAGCAGCGAGTCATGGTATGTGGCGAGGTGTCAGAGTTTGCACCTGTGACCAACGGAGTCCCACAGGGGTCAGTCCTAGGACCAGTGCTGTTTCTGGTATTTGTGAACGACATGACGGAAGGAATAGACACCGAAGTGTCCCTATTTGCAGATGACGTGAAGTTGATGAGAAGAATTCATTCGATCGAAGACCAGGCAGAACTACAAAGGATCTGGACAGGCTGCAGACCTGGTCCAGCAATTGGCTCCTGGTGTTTAATCCCACCAAGTGCAAAGTCATGAAGATTGGGGAAGGGCAAAGAAGGCCGCAGACGGAGTACAGTCTAGGGGGCCAGAGACTACAAACCTCACTCAAGGAAAAAGATCTTGGGGTGAGTATAACACCAGGCACATCTTCTGAAGCGCACATCAATCAAATAACTGCTGCAGCATATGGGCGCCTAGCAAACCTCAGAACAGCATTCCGACATCTTAATAAGGAATCGTTCAGGACCCTGTACACCGTGTATGTTAAGCCCATATTGGAGTATGCGGCACCAGTTTGGAACGCACACCTAGCCAAGCACGTAAAGAAACTAGAGAAAGTGCAAAGGTTTGCAACAAGACTAGTCCCAGAGCTAAGAGGTATGTCCTACGAGGAGAGGTTAAGGGAAATCAACCTGACGACACTGGAGGACAGGAGAGATAGGGGGGACATGATAACGACATACAAAATACTGAGAGGAATTGACAAGGTGGACAAAGACAGGATGTTCCAGAGATTGGACACAGTAACAAGGGGACACAGTTGGAAGCTGAAGACACAGATGAATCACAGGGATGTTAGGAAGTATTTCTTCAGCCACAGAGTAGTCAGTAAGTGGAATAGTTTGGGAAGCGATGTAGTGGAGGCAGGATCCACACATAGCTTTAAGCAGAGGTATGATAAAGCTCACGGCTCAGGGAGAGTGACCTAGTAGCGATCAGTGAAGAGGCGGGGCCAGGAGCTCGGACTCGACCCCCGCAACCTCAACTAGGTAAGTACAACTAGGTGAGTACACATACACACACAGACACACACACACTTATTCACACTCTATCGACAAGTGGCTTTAACGGACAGTAACGCAATATGCCTAGTAATAAATAATATTTTCTCAAATATATTTAGTTATTTAATATTTAAGTTTCGTGTGTTATTTAATATTCATTATGTACTAAGCATTATCCTATATAGTTAACATAGTCAAAATAAAAAAATATAGGAAAAACATCGGAATCGCCCAAAATTTTTGAACCCTCCCATCCCTAGTAAAATTACATTTTCCAATAAAACTTACTTGAACTAAGAGTAAGTCATTTATAAAAAATATGGTCGATATACGTCTGGCAACGCCGTGGTTGAGTAGCACCAGAAAACGTTCAAATGCCCACTGTATCTTATAGTCAGTAAACGGGTTTATATATTAGATGGTGAGGTAAGGAGTCTGATAGAGACTGTTACAGAGAGACTGTACAGTGGTTCGTGTATACGGAGTCTGTTGTGACTGTGGGTCCTCTTCAAGGGGGGCTCCTTGGCGTGGTGAAGAGGCTCTTGGTCTGAGGAATTAGCCCTGTCGGTCTTCTTCCTCAGACCGAACCTAATTACCCTCCATTCTCCCCTCCCCTATCCCATCCTCCCCTTTTTCCATTCCTCCTCCTCCTCCCCACCCCTCCCTTTTGCCCTTCTTCTTTTTGGCCTTTGGGATTTCTCCCACAGGCGCGCTAGTTCCTAGGTAGGGGAAAGAGTACTGGGGTCCATCCCATTCCGTTGAGGTTCTTGGCGGTGGCGTAGTTTGCCGTGGAATCTGGATTGCCTGGGGATGTCCCGATCCCTCTCCGGTATCCCGGAGTAGCTTTGGGTGTCTTTCGGGCGACGGGTGTATCTCTGGAAGCCACCTTTCGGATTCCGGGGGTGGTGGCCGAAGGAGGTATGCTTTGTGGCGGATATCCGGCCACTCTCTCTTTTGTCCACCGAGGTAGCTCGGCAGATGTGAGGTTGCTATCCCGGATTGCTGGTTTTCTGGCATGAAGGGTAGGGTATGGCACGGGTTCCATGCTGCATCTGCGCTACTAGCGGTGCTGAGGTCCTCTTGGGCGCGGAGGGAGATTTCCGGCCCTTTCATTCCTCCTGGGAACTATTCCTTTCCGCTCCCCCCTTTTTTTATTCTTTTTTATTATTTTTATTTTCTTTTCTTCTTTCTTTTTTTTTCTTAAAAACAAAAAGCAAAGGAGTAACCTAACCATGGAGAACCCAATCCATGAACCCACTACCCCCGGGCCCCTTCTTGATACCGCACCCCATTCTGACCCTGCCTTGTGTTTAGACCACTCTTCGGACACTCCTGATGCCCCTGTACCTCTTGCTGGTGCTGTTTCCTCACCCGCTTCAGGTACCGGGGCTTCAACTGACTCCTTCAATTTGTCTGAACTCCGCTCTCCTTTGACTATGCTTCCGGCTTCTCCCTCTACGGTACGACAATTTTCGAATCGCCCGCCCTTCCCATTCTACTCGGAAAAGACCGACACGTCAAGCACTCCCTCTCCACGCTCACGCTCAGTTTTCGGAACATAGTACCACACTCTCAATGGACTAAATTCTTTACTATAAGACCGACTTCTTCTTCTGCCTACCTTTCTGAACATAGTATTGGCAAAGCGCTCCTGCGTCATGTTGGTAGAGATATTTCATTTCATGCTCTCAAGAGCGGTATGCGCATCGTCACTGTCCAGAATGCTACCCAAGCTCATGATCTTTCTCTCCTTTCGAATATCGATACTACTCCTATCACTATTGAAAAACATCTTTCTCTCAATTCTTGTAGTGGTACTGTCATTCTGCCCCATACCATAGTCCAGCAGAATTTCCAGTCATGTGGCAATGACATTTTTGAACAGCTGGAACTCCAGGATCTCCCAATCCTCAAAGTAGACACTTATGTCCTTCCTGCCCGGGGGCAGAGACGTTACCCTTGCAATGTGGCTCGTTTAACTTTTGACAGCCGAGAACTCCCGTCCTCGCGGGACATCGGTTACAAGTTCGAAAGGTGATACCTACACCGCAACAATGTAGAAATTGCTGGCGTTTTGGTCACCCAGCGAAATATTGCAGATCTATGGCCGAATGCCCAGTCTGTGGTACCGATGACCATTCTAATACATCTTGCAGTCAACCTCCATCTTGCCTTAATTGTAATGAAGCTCACCCTTCGTACTCCCGCCGTTGCCAGGTCTACTTAAATGAACGTGAAATCCGTTGCCTCAAAGAGGCAGAAGGTCTCCCTTATGCTATGGCAGTTACTCATCTCCGCCTCCAAGAGAGACTACCCCGTGTTTCTTATTCTCGTGTTTCCAAACATCCCCCCACTTCTGTGGTCCCATCTTGTGCAGCCTCCTCTGTTGTTACCCCTCCCATAGCCACTCCGGCATCTAATCCTTTTGCTGTCCTTGGCTCTGACGTCCCGACTACAACTCAGTCTGTTCTCACATCTTCGCGTCCTTCCTCACAAGCCCCAGTATCGACAAGACCTCGTACGACCTCGTACTTCTCAGAAGTCCAAAAAATCCACATTGCTCAAATCTTCTTTGCCCCTTCCTTCCCTTCTTCCACCTTCACACTTTACCTTTCCAGTCTCTGTACCTAGTTCTTCCCCTCTCTCTGGCTCTATTACAAGTGTGGAGATTCACCCTCCTCCTCGTACTATGCCTTCCACCCCCGTCCCCTCCCAAGTTTCTCCCTCTTCTGCCACCTCCCAGGTTTCTGCCTCTTCTGCCCCCCCCCACACTTCATCTCCAGTCCCTTACACTCTTCCCTCCCCCTCTACTTTGGTACAGTCCATTACTGTCCCAATCTTTACTCACCCTCCTCCTTCTATCTCCAATATGGTCTCCCATACATCTTTGAATTCAGAAACACTTGAAGCCATTTCAGAATATATTGCAGAGACTAAACCTTCAATGGACACTGATTCACTTCCTGTTCCTTCTCTTCCCTCTCCTCCATCTTCACAACCCCATTCTTCGCAACGCTCCGTTCCTTCGCTACTTGAACGTCTTCCAATGCCACCACACGTTGACTTTTCTAACCCCTCTTGTCCGTAGGTGCCTTTACCTACAGATTCCTGGTATTTTCTTCATCGCCAATCATGGCCTATTTACAGTGGAATATCCGCGGCCTCAGGGGTAATCGGGGTGAGCTTCAGATGTTGCTTTCCAGGTTTTCCCCTGTTGGTGCTTGCTTACAAGAACCAAAATTACACTCGGCTGTCTTCCAACCTATCTCAGGCTATAATTTATTGTATTCTTCGGATCCTTTCTCAGATGGGACCTTTAATGAAAGTGCCCTTCTTCTACGCAATGATATTCCGTACTGTCAACTATTTGTCCATACCTCGCTGCATTACACTGCAGCCCGTATCCACTTGAATAAGTGGTTTACAATATGTTCTTTATATCTCTCTCCTTCTCGAGCATTTTCTATCCCAGACTTTGCCTTTCTTGTTTCATCCTTACCACCACCACTTCTGTTACTTGGTGATTTTAATGCCCACCATTTCCTCTGGGGGGGGGGGGGGTCTCATTGTGACTCACGTGGCATCCAGTTGGAGGCTTTTCTCGCCTCTCACCCCCTCCATGTTTTAAATACGGGTACTCCCACCCATTTTGATCCTCGTACTCATACTCTCTCTTGCATCGATCTATCAGTCTGCTCTTCCTCCACTGCACTAGACTTCACCTGGTCTGTTATACCGGACTTAAATGACAGCGATCATTTTCCGATCATTCTTACTTCTCCTTCCTATTCACCACCTTTCCGTAGCCCTTGCTGGCAATTTGATCGGGCAAATTGGGATCTTTACTCACACCTCACTGCTTTTAGTGAGGTTCCTTCTTCATCCTCCATTGATGAGCTCCTACACCTCTTCTCGACGTCAGTTTATAGCGCAGCTTCTCATTCTATACCCCAAACCTCAAGCAGGCATTCTCAGAAGTGCGTGCCTTGGTGGTCTCCTGCTTGTGCTCGTGCAGTACATTTGAAACGTGCTGCATGGGGCAGGTACCGGTACAATAGAACCGCTGAGAGACTTCTTGATTTTAAGCAGAAGCGTGCGATCGCTCGCCGTGTCATCCGTGAAGCTAAACGCACTTGTTGGCGAGACTATGTTTCCACCATCACCTCTGCTTCTTCTATGAGTGCAGTCTGGAAAAAAGTGAGGAAATTGAGTGGTAAATACTCTCCTGACCCGGCTCCTGTTCTACGGGTCGCTGGTGTTGATGTAGCAAACCCTCTTGACGTTGCCATTGAACTTGGCACACATCTGGTCCGTATTTCCCGAGGGCTCCATCTATGCCCCTCGTTTCTTTCCTCAAAGTCTGCCAGAGAGTTAATACCCTTGGACTTTTCTTCTCTCAGAGAAGAACAGTATAATGTGCCTTTTACACTTCAAGAACTGGAGGCAACGCTCTCAGCTTGCCGATCATCGGCAGCTGGGCCCGACGACATTCATATTCGTATGTTACAACATTTACATCGGTCAGCCCTTGTAGTCCTCTTACACCTCTTCAATCTTATTTGGGCACAAGGAGTTCTTCCCCAGCTGTGGAAATCTGCCATTGTTCTCCCTTTCCGCAAACCGGGTACTACAGGACATGATGCCTCCCACTTTCGTCCCATCGCTCTTACTAGTGCAGTTTGCAAAGTGATGGAACTTCTCGTAAATCGACGTTTAATGTGGTATTTAGAGACACACAACAGTCTCTCCGCTAGTCAATATGGCTTTCGTAAGGGTCGTTCTACCATAGACCCCTTACTACGCTTGGATACGTATGTTCGTAATGCCTTTGCGAATAATCACTCAGTTATTGCCATATTTTTTGACCTTGAGAAGGCATATGACACAACTTGGAGGTATAATATTTTGGCCCAGGCCCATTCCTTAGGCCTCCGAGGCAATCTACCATCCTTCCTTAAGAACTTTTTAACTGACAGACATTTCCGTGTTCGAGTCAATAGTGTTCTTTCCCCGGACTTCGTCCAAGCTGAAGGTGTCCCTCAGGGATGTGTTCTAAGCACAACACTTTTTCTCCTTGCTATAAATTATTTGGCCTCTGTTCTTCCACCCAATATTTGGTCATCACTCTATGTTGATGACTTCGCTATTGCTTGTGCAGGCGCTGACTGTCATCTTATTGCAGTTTCTCTCCAGCATTCGGTCGACCGTGTTTCCACTTGGGCCACCACGCATGGGTTTAAATTTTCAAGTACCAAAACTCAACAAATTACTTTCACTAGACGCTCTGTTATCTCCGATCATCCTTTGTATCTCTATGGCTCCCGTATCCCCGAACGTGATACAGTCAGGTTTCTAGGCCTTCTCTTTGACCGTAGGTTATCCTGGAAACCTCACATTACCTCTCTGAAGGCAACTTGTCACAGCCGGCTAAACCTTCTTAAAACCCTTGCTCATCTTTCCTGGGGAGCTGATCGTCGAACTCTGCTTCGCCTACATTCAGCCCTCGTTTTATCGAAACTCGATTATGGTGACCAGATTTATTCCGCGGCCTCTCCTGCTACTCTCTCTAGCCTTAACTCTATCCATCACCAAGGATTACGTTTGTGCCTTGGTGCTTTTCGCTCTTCCCCTGTTCAGAGCCTCTATACAGAAGCGAATGTTCCATCCTTGTCTGATCGCCGTGATGCCCATTGCCTTCGCTACTATGTACGCTCTCACGATCTACACAATCCTTCCATTTATAGAATGGTCACCGATATTAGTAGACATTCTTTATTCGTTCGCCGCCCCTGTTTGCTCCGTCCCTTTTCTCTTTGCCTACATTCACTCTTGTCTTCCCTTCAGTTACCACCTTTATATGTTCATGTAGCATCTCACTTTTCCCTACCCCCCTGGGAAGTTCCAGCTGTTCGGGTCTGTTCTTTCTCACTCCCTTGCTCGAAAGCTCAACTGCCTACGGTGGCTTCCCGCTCTCTTTTTCTTGATCACTTCCACTCCCATTCTCATGCCACCGCTGTGTACACAGATGGCTCTAAGTCTTCAGACGGCGTCGGATTCGCAGCAGTGTTTCCGGACAGCGTCGTGCGGGGGCATTTACTATCTTCAGCTAGCATTTTTACTGCTGAACTGTATGCCATTCTTGCAGCACTTATTCGTATCGCATCTATGCCTGTGTCATCATTTGTAGTAGTCTCAGACTCCCTTAGTGCTCTACAGGCTATACGAAAATTTGATACATCTCATCCCCTAGTTCTACGTATCCAACTTTGGCTACGCCGTATCTCTACCAAACATAAAGATATTTTTTTTGTTGGGTCCCTGGTCATGTCGACGTACAGGGCATTGAACAGGCAGACACTGCTGCGCGGTCAGCAGTACATGACCTACCAATTTCCTATCGAGGTGTTCCATTTCTGGACTATTTTGCTGCAATAGCTACCCACCTTCGCACCCGTTGGCAACAACGTTGGTCAACTCTGCTCGGTAACAAACTTCATTCTATTAAACCGAGCATAGGTTACTGGCCGTCTTCTTGTCATCAGTGCCGAGGTTGGGAGACCACTCTCTCCCGCCTTCGCATTGGCCACACTCGTCTTACTCATGGGTATCTCATGGAGAGGCACCCTGTTCCTCTCTGTGAGCAGTGTCAAGTTCCAGTATCGATTAGCCACATTCTGTTAGACTGCCCTCTCTATCAACGAGCACGCAGAATTTACCTCCAACGTCGTCTTCGTTCTACTACTCTCTCTTTACCTTCCCTTCTTGCTGATGGACCCTCTTTTAATCCTGACTCTCTCATTGACTTCTTGACAACGACTGATTTACTCCACAAACTCTGATGATACTTTTCGCACTCCCCTCAGCCCTTTCTAGTTCAGTCTTTTGCTGCCCTTTACCCTTTCACCATCCACTACCCCGCTGTTATCCGTAACCTATTACTCATCCATCTCCCTTTTGCCACCTGATGCCCTCGCTTCCTTCCTGCCCTGCAGAACTGTATAGTCCTTGTGGCTTAGCGCTTCTTTTTTGATTATAATAATAATGTGACTGTGGGTCGTATATTGAGAGTTTACAGCCTATGGAGGATATTATGAGATATGGTATAATAGAAAAACTTGAGAAATTTAAGATTTTGACAAGGTATATATAAGACACGTGCAATATTTGGGTATCGTTTCTGACTGCCAAAACGTTCTTCCCGGGCAGCAGGTTTTTTCAGTTGCTTTTATACTGAAGAATGTGGAAGATGTGCAGACGCTTTTTTATCTTGCCTTTTCAGTTGCTTTACCTTGATAAGTGGTCAGCCCCTTAACATTGATAGTAGTAATAAAGATACCCAAATGTTACGTGTCTGTCTTATTCTTTAGTAATGAAGATATTTTAGTGCTACGGACGCCGAATTTTTCTGCACACAGCAGTTTCCTCTGCCTTAAATGGGGCTGTTAATTGAATAGTCTTCATGCTTAGTATAAATGCTTTAAATTGGGCTGTTAGTGGATGTGAGTATTCATGTGTAAAGAGCACATATGTCTTAGTGTCCAGTTATGGCATCGTTGATGTCACTCCCCATCAATATATTGTTATAGATTTTGTTTCTACCACCAAAGTCGTTATTGCAATCAACTTTTCAGCCATCATTACCAATACTATTATTGGTACCTTCGCAACACTCACAGCATCAATCACCATGGTAGCCATCACCATTAATAGGATAAAGTACCATGGTAAGCACGACCAGTCATCAGCATCAACCACCATCGTAAGCACCACCACTGCAACAATCAGCAACAAGAATTACCATAACCACCATGGCAACAACCAACATGGTAACTACCACCAACACAACAATGATCACAACGGTTACCACTACTGTTTCATCCACAACCCGTCCATCACATTCACTACCAACACCATCCACCATCACAACCCTACCAACAATCTCTACAATTGCTGTCACCACCCTACCACAAACCACTATCGCATCTACTGCCCTTCCAACTTCCACCATCAGATACACCAGTAAGAAACGCTACCAAATACAACTGCCACCATTTTCCTCACCCATTCTCATCTCTAATCTCCATTCTGTCTTCAGAATCTCCGTCCCCTACGCCTCTATACTCTGCGGAATCTACATTTGGTTGAGGGCGCATCACACAGCCATTTTTTCAGTTTTCTCTGATGAACCAAGCTGGCAGTTATGAATTGTCGTTATAGGGTTGGGGGCAAATGCATTGTGAATGACTGCCTGGTTTATATGTCAACCATTCAGGGGTGATTCCAGGCGAACTGACGCCTTTCCTAAGTCCCTAGTCTGTACTCGGTCTCTCACTTGGCTACTGCTGAGTACACATACTGGTCTCTCAAGTTGATGAATAAGATACATGTGCAACAGTTATATATCTTGTGTATCTCTTAGACTGATGGACTGATTACATAATCATTTCTCTACTACACCTGCTTCCTCTGTATTTAACTGAAGAAGCCTACTATATAGGCCAAACGTTTCAACAATAAAGATACCTAGATACCTAGCTGTTACAGATATGTCATAATCATCTAGAAGTTATAAGACTACAGCAGTAAGGGAACTCACTTTGCTCTCTTGACTCATTGCAGTTCTCATGTGTATGGTATCTGGGTACACTGCTGCTCTTTTGCACTCTGTACGTATTGTAAATGTTGGCGGTGGGAATGTACGGAAACTCAAAACAACACTAGCCTTTGTTGTGTTATTTTGCCTTAAATTACCGTTCGTACGTTCCTTGTCTTATGATTTAACTTACGGTCACGTAATAGCAGGCCTTCTATTCGTACCTGATTTCGTTAGACTCTACACCTGTCCCCCCACACCACTCCCATCTACACCTAGCACATCGACACCTTCCCCCATTACAGCTCTCCCCCACACTTATCACCTCTACACCTCCTCCCTACACCTCCCCCAACACCTCGCCCTTCTACACCTCTCTCCTTCACCTCCCCCTACACCTCTCCCCAACACCTCTCCACAACACAACTCCCCTACACCTCCCCCTATACCTCCCCCCTCTACACCTCTCCCCAAACAGTAACACCGACACCAACAAAATTCTCCTCACCAAAGTTTCCAATCGTGAAGGCTAAAAAAATCACTAGCATAAAAAATTCACCTGCAATTAATTATCCTGCGACACTCATTAAGGAATTTCGTGAGGTGGAAAGAATCAATTAATTAGATTGATCGACTTTGCTCCCTGTGATAGTTGAAGATACACCTCATCTGTAACAGTAAGAGCAGCCTATGTGTTCTCTTACATTGTATGAGTCTGGCTATTATCATAAATAATAATATCACTTTTTTTATTCTTATTTACTCCAGTGGGTCTTCCAAAGCACTGAGTGATGGAATCGTGGAGAAAATGCGCGAAATTTCAAATAAAAAAGTGAGAATGAAAGAGATGTGTAAGGTGTATGACGTGAGGTGTGTGACATGCTCGTGGCTTGACTGGTAGCGTCCTCAGCTCTCACACTGAGGTGTCCGGGCATCGACCCAGGCACGGGTGAAACGTTGCCCTTGTTACCTTACACCTGCTGCCCCTGATAGCTCACTGGTTAATTCTTGAAAAATGCTTATTTAAAGATACGAGACATGTAATATTTGATTATTTTATTATAACGTACAATATGTGTCAGTATGTTTTAAACTCTAATTCGTAACTACTCTCTGCCTTTTAGCTTCACGTTTATAGCGGCCTGAAGCATCATCTCTTGCCAATGTCCAACAATAGTTTGCAAGCATTCTTGTGCCCCATTTGCCCCGGTACCATTTTTCTGTGGCTGAAATATTTTGGCGAAAGAAGCCTAAATGTGAGTCCAAAAAGTGGTGTTTAAGTGACATGTTACATCCCATGTTCTTGTAAGCCTTGATGAGGTTTTCCACCAACTCTTCAGTTGCCTTCCCTTCTATTTCTGAGAAATCCCTTCACCACTAACTTGAATGCTTCCCAAGCAGCTTTCTCCTCCCCAAGAAGGTCTGATTTTTCATCTCAGGCTCCAATGACTGACAAGGTGGCCAGTCTCTCCTGATGTAGTGGTAACCTCTTGCACGGCTGTCCCATTCACATAGAAAGCAGCAGTACATCGTGTAACTGCCCTGCAAGCCCATCACAAGAGCAACAACCTCTAAGTCACCACAGAGCTGCCATTGATGTTCAACATATTTCGTGCATTGCAACATATACTCCATATTCCCATAAGTTTCTTTCATAGCCCACAGGAACTGATGGTTTACTATTGCTGGAACCTCTTGTGACACGTAAGTGTATAATGAAAATAGAGCAAACAAACAATTTTAACCATAATATTCATTAACAGTGACCTAAAATTAGTTGGAAATTGCTAATCTGGTCTCGGAAGCATTTTGGTTGTTGACCAGTGTAATCGACTGTTGTGGGTCTCATCCTGGGTGATAAGATTAATCTTAGTTGCCAGATATGACCTGCATAACCATAGACTTCCTTTGTAGTATGTCAGTGATGTCAGCTACATCTGTAATAGATGTATCATGTACTTGTAGAAATATTTATTATTCTTATAATTATTATTTTAGTAGTAGTAGTAGTAGTAGTAGTAGTAGTAGTAGTAGTAGTAAAGCGAGTGAGGTGGGGAAAGTGAAGTGTGAGGTGAAGGGAGTGAGGTGTGCATGATGGGTGAAGAGGTTGAGGTGAAGGGAGTGAGGTGCGCATGATGGGTGAAGAGTTTGAGGTGAGTAAGATAGTGTTAGCTTACAAATAAATAAGCAAATATAATAATACTAAAAATGGAACTGGAAATAATTAGACAACATCTGGAAGAGGGAAGGGAAAGGATGAAGCACACAAAAAAGGGGAAAGGGTAAAGCACAGAGAAGGGAAAGGAGGAAGCACAGGAAAGGACAGAAGGAGCACAGAGAAGGAAAAGGAGGAAGCACAGAAAAGGGACAGAAGGAGCACAGAGAAGGGAAAGGAGGAAGCACAGGAAAAGGAAAGGATGCAATATAGGAAAGGGAAAGGATGAAGCACAGAGAAAGAAAAAGGGGGAAGGGGCACGCAAGCTAAATGGAAGGGGAGAGAAAAGTAGAAAATTAAAGAAAAAGACACAACAGCAGAGACAAAGAAAGAAAAAGACTTGACAGCTGAACTCGTCTCTCTCACCAGTGCAGCATCAGAGCATCACTACTGCAACACCAGTACAACACAAATCCAACATCAGAGCAATACAGTGCAACACCAGAGCAGCATCAGCGAAACACCAATGCAGTACCTATGCAACATCAATGAAACAGTTCAAGACTGTTACAACTCCAGTGCAACACCAGAGTAACACCAGTGCAATACCAGAGCAACACCAGAGGAAGATCAGAGCAACGCCACAGAAATACCAGTGCAACACCGGTACAACACCACTGCAACACCGGTACAACACCAGTACGGCACCTATGCAATACAAGGGCAACACCAATGCAGTACCAGGGGAAGATCAGTGCAACACCAGAGCAACACCAGTGCAACACTAGAGCAAGCTCAGAGCAGCACCAGTACAATACCAGCACAACAGTGTAACAGAATAGCGCAACACCATTACAACACCAGAACACCACTCTAACACCAATACAACACCTGTGCAACACCAGTACACAAGTGCAACTCCAGCACAACACCAGCGCAACCCAATACCAGTACATAACACGAGAACAAGACCAGGTTGTCTCCACAATACCAGTACATCACTAAAACACCAGTACATCATTAGTACATCCCGACAACACCAGCACATCACCCAAATACCAGCACGCTACCCCAACACCAGTATATCTTCCCAATACTAGTACATCTCCCCAACACCAGTACATCACCCCAACACCAGCACATCACCCCAACACCAGCACATCACTCCAGCACCAGCACGTCATCCCAACACCAGCGCGTCATCCCAACACCAGCAAGTCATCCCAACACCAGCACGTCATCCCAACACCAGCACGTCATCCCAACACCAGCACGTCATCCCAACACCAGCACGTCACCCCAACACCAGCACGTCATCCCAACACCAGGACGTCATCCCAACACCAGCACGTCACCCCAACACCAGCACGTCACCCGAACACCAGCATGTCATCCCAACACCAGCACGTCACCCCAACACCAGCACGTCACCCCAACACCAGCATGTCACCAACACCAGCACGTCACCAACACCAGCACGTCACTCCAACACCAGCACGTCACCCCAACACCAACACATCTCCCGAACACCAGCACATCACCCCAGCACGTCACCCCAACACCAGAACATCTCCCCAACGCCAGCACATCTCCCTAACACCAGCACATCTCTCCATCACCAGTACTACTCCCCACCGCTAGTACATCTCCCTAACACAGCACATCACCCCAACACCAGCATATCACCCCAACACCAGCACATATTAGCAGTGCGACACCAGTACGTCATCACAGCACCAGACCATCAACAACTCCGGTACATCACATCACCAGTCCAGTACCAGTACATCACAACATACATCATCAGTACACCATGACTAAACCTGTTGTGGAGAAATTTTCTCCAGGAGGGGGGTATCAGCCCCCTTCAGCCCCTTTCAGCCCTGAGGGGCCCAGCCCTCTCAGAAGGGGCAAATATCTTGTTTACTGCTACAGCGAGTAATTGACCCCAGATGCAGTACCAGTATGTGACGTGGCTCGACGCTCCGTGCGGTCCTGTGTTGCAAAGTGTAGTTAATAAAAGACAGTTCATCTCTTACCTTAGCAAGACAAGGAAAATCCTGCTCCCACTTTATTACCATAGTAAAGATAGTGGACATTGTTGTCTATGCTTAAGACAGCAAGATTTAAACATTCTGCTTTGCTTCATCGAGGAAGTGGCAGGGAAGCAAAAGTACTAGGTCAGCTTCTCCTTTGTGCTGGGGGCAGTGACGGCGTGGGGTGCTGTGGCGTCTTCAGATTACTTTTGACTCTACTGAGAGTGACACTGACGCCAGGATAACCAACAAAGAACGATCTGTGCGTTAGCGTGAACGAAGTATCTCATAAAACTCAATAAACACTTAAGAGAAGTGTGATCAGCTTCTTTAGTGATAAGATTGTGAACAATAAAGACAAATCTTGTGGAACATAGTGTACCAGTGTGCGTATTCCTAGACTATAGAAGACGTGGACATCCAAGGACACTTCAGCTTCTATCAGGTCACCGATATCTGTCGAAGGTGTGAAGAACACCATAGCTCACGCTACAAGAGCAAGGTAGGTTACGAATTTCTTGTAGTACGGGGGATTGCGCAGTTCTTGAGTCGCAAGGAGTTTGTAATCAACCTATAGTCGGCAGTAAGGTGCGGACTTTTGAGTCCAAACAAGTATGTAATTTGTCAGCAATCAGTGAATGAAATATGCTGACATAACACCCCCTAGGGGTAATTTATAATCTTACACATTATAACTCTTTACAGCCCGTTGAGAGATGACTTCGACAGCTTCTCAAGACCTCGTCTGCAGGGGCGGCTGTGCAGGCGATGAGCTGTCTTTCTAAGTTAAGTTTTCCCTATACAAAATGTTTAAGCTTAACTGGTAATGCCGTTTCTCAACACCTGTGCATCACAACCACAGCAGAAAATCAAGAACGCAACACCAGCACATCATAATACCAGAACATTACAATCTCATTACATCATCAATACATAATCACAAGACCAGTACGTTGCAAGTACAACAAAACGTCAGTAGAACACTTGTACATCATGGCGCCAGTACATTAACAGTTCATAAGTGTATCAACAAGACACCTATTTACCACCAGGAGGCTGTTAGACTGTTAGGGAACATTACAGATGGCGGTGACTGGTACAGTACATTACAGATTGTGGTGACTGGTACAGTACATTACAGATGGTTGTCACTGGTATAGTACATTACAGATGGTGGTTACTGGTACAGTACATTACAGATTGTGGTGACTGGTACAGTACATTACAGATGGTTGTCACTGGTATAGTACATTACAGATGGTGGTTACTGGTACAGTACATTACAGATGGTGATTACTGGTACAGTACGTTACAGATGGTGGTGACTGGTACAGAACAATACAGATGATGGTGACTGGTACAGTATAATATAGATAGTGAATGCTCGATGGCAGGGTTAAGCAGTTTTGGGTCTTGTCAGCCCATGAGAGAACCTCAGTTCGATCCCTATCCATCCATCCATCAATGGTACGTAAAATTGGTTAATTAGCAAGAATCATTTAAAATTAAGTCCTTTCTAAAAATTTCTCTAATACGTTTAAAAATATCAAGGTTAAATTAAATTGCGCTTGTTATAATAAGGTTAGGTAAGTTTTCTAAGGTACTTTTGATACAAAATTATTAATTTTTCATAAACATTAATGACAAAAATATATCTTTAAACGTATAAGAAAAAAATTTAGAAAGGATTTAGTTTTAAATGAGTTCTTGCTAATTAACCAGCTTTACCTATTCGGAAAAACCCATTAGTGGAAGTACGTCATGTCTATAGGTTAGGCAAGTTTTAAAGAATTTCCCGAAACAAGATCCCAAGATCTGTGTCTGACAGCTTACCTAACGTATAGGCATGACCTACTTCCACTAGTGGAATAGCCTAGAAAGTGACGTAGTGGAGGCGGGAACCATACATAGTTTTAAGGCGAGGTATGATAGAGCTCATGGGGCAGGGAGAGAGAGGACCTAGTAGCAATCAGCGAAGAGGCGGGGCCAGGAGCTGTGAATCGACCCCTGCAACCACAAATAGGTGAGTACAAATAGGTGAGTACACACACACACACAGCGGGGTTCCAGAGGGGTCAGTCCTAGGACCAGTGCTGTTTCTGGTATATGTAAAGGACATGATGGAAGGAATAGACTCAGAAATGTCACTGTTTGCAGACGATGTGAAGAGAATTATTGGAATTCAGTCGGAGGAGGACAAGGCATGACTACAGAGGGATCTGGACAGGCTGCAGGCCTTTTCCAGCAACTGGCTCCTTGAGTTCAACCCCAGCAGGTGCAAAGTCATGAAGATCGGGAAAGGGCAAAGAAGACCGCAGACAGAGTACAGTCTAGGGGGCCAATGACTACAAACCTCATTCAAGGTAAAGGATCTTGGATTGTATATAATACAGAGCACATCTCCTGAGGCGCACATCAACCAAATAACTGCTGCAGCTTATGAGCGGCTAGCGAACCTAAGAATAGCATTCCAGCATCTCAATAAAAAGTTGTTCCAGACCCTGTACACCGCGTACGTCAGGCCCATATTGAAGTATGTAGCTCCAGTTTAGAACCCACACCTGGCCAAGCAGGAAACTAGAGAAAGTGCAAAGGTTTGCAACAAGACTAGTCCCGGAGATAAAGGGCATGTCTTACGAGGAGAGGTTAAAGGAACTCGACCTGGCGACACTGGAGGACAGGAGGGACAGGGGAGGGGGCGAACATGAAAACATATAAAATACTGAGAGGAATCGACAAGGACAGAGACAGGATGTTCCAGAGATAGGACACAGCAACATGGGGTCACAATTGGAAATCGAAAACTCCGATGAATCTCACTGATGTTAGGAAGTATTTCTTCAGTCATAAGTTGTCAGGTAGTTGAATAGTCTGGAAAGTGAGGTAGTGGAGGCAGGAAACATACATAGCTTTAAGAAAAGATATGATAAATCTCATGGAGCAGGGAGCGAGTGGACCTAGTTTCTACCAGTGAAGAGGCGGGGCCGGGAGCTATGAATCGACCCCTACAACCACAGGTAAGTACAATTAGGTGGACACAAACACACACACACTAGTAATTCACATAAATACAGCCTTGTTAACTCTTACATAATCCCACAACGTGCTACCGTTCAAAGGAATTTAAAATATGTTGACTGAGGTATAACCTAACATAATACAATCAAAGCAACATAAAAGAATGTTTCACATTTTTCCTGTAATATTCAGGCTTGACTATATGTTGTACGCTTTAAGTTGAAATAATTTGCCACTTTCATGTTTGCACTTGGGCAGACAATTAAAATTCCTTCAAACCCATTTCAAAAGATTAAAGCGAAATTAATTAGCGAGGTTTTCCCGTTTCTGAAGCAAAAATACTAAAATGCACTCGTGAACGTTTGTCAGTTTGTAGGCTCTCTCTCTCTCTCTCTCTCTCTCTCTCTCTCTCTCTCTCTGAGTGCAACAAATGGTCGTCATGTAATTTCCCTTGCAATGATCATAAACATTAAAGACAATGTGTAATGGGGGACATGTAATACAGTTTTCAACATCCTTCAGAATGGTTAAAATAATTTGCAAGAAACTTACTATTACTTTCTATAACAAGTTTTGTTTTCCCACTGAGGCTCAATGCTGTTTTTATCGAGAATATTTGACTTGCTCGCAGTTGTTTAAACTCTACAGGTCTCATTCAACCTTGCCTAGAGTACTCTTCTCACACCTGAGAATAATTGTCTAATTAAGCGGAACTGACTTCACATCTACTTTCTAAATAAAAGTCACCCACAATAGTTTTATTATATTATTTTATATTAAGTTCGCGTGGATCGTCGGGATGGGTGGAGAGACCTACATCCTCCCTTAATTTTAAGACAAACACACTACTTAGACAACTCGCTTGCATCAACGTAACGTTTCTCTCTTCTAGTGCTACTTGTATGGTTCTTCAAGCAACTTTTATATCTTCACATAGCGACACGCAATACATGCTCTGCAGTCACTCAAGAATGATGCATCTATTGGCATTGGACTGTACGTCGTGAGGCGCTAAATCCGTGTGGGCTATTCAGCTCAAGGTGTTGGTGGTAGAGGCTCGATTCTCCGTTCACCAGTTGATGTGCGATCTTTATCCAGACACTTAAAGAAAGGACACATGTTGGAACCCCTGGAATAGAACAATGTCGTGTCATTTTACCAGTGCACAGTCAAGCTGTGCAACAAACTACCATACTATATCTTCCGACAACCTTTGATCTCTAGACTTTTAAGAGGCGTCTTTGTAGCTACCTTCTCCACACCGCTTCTATTATTCTTACACTGACTAAGCACTACTGAGTAGGCTATTCTGTCTTTGTGGTCTATTTCAGATGAAAGATGTAAAGTAAAATGAATTTATGGGTGGCTATCAGAGTGCGGGTTACGAGCAGGTTAGGTTAGGTAAGGTTCGTCAGGAGACAGAACAAGTGTTTCATGTCTCGGGTCTTATATGACGACCCGCCGTTGAAGCTTTTGGTTACGAACACGTGTCAGTATACGTCGGACATCACCTCATTCAACCAGCGAAGTTATTTAACCAACGATGTCAATTTTCCATGAAAAAAAAATAAGCATTAGCCACAATAGACTGAATGGCTAAAATAGATTTGTATTATAAGAACAGTTCAGGTGCTTAGAGGGAATGGTTCCCGAATGTTGTAAATACTTCTTTAATAATTGATGTCTGAGTAAGCCATACTGAATGCACAGAGCAGTTTCTTGACCAGACACTGAAAAAAATTCAACCTATAAATTTGATAAAACGCATACCATGTTTCCGTCTATCGAGCAGCGGATAAGATGTGAAGTGGAAACCCTCTTGATCGAAGAACTTATGTCTGACATAAGAGATCTAACTCAAATCCCCGGACACACAGTCAGGCGAACACTACACGTGTAATAGATGGAAACTGACAGCGAGATGGCTCGCAGAATCAACAGGAAACACTTTTACAGCCTCAGAGTAGTAGAGAAGAGGCGGACCGAAGAAGTGAATCTCGAAATTTATGTAAGGAATAAACTAGAGGATGGTGCTTACACACATACTAACATGAGCGTGAGTGTTGCTGCTAGTGTGGCCGGTGTTGCACTAGTGAGGGTGGGCAGCTTCTTGCAGATTTTTTGCATCTTCTTGGTTAATGATTCCAATAATAACATTAAGACATCGTGAAGAGCTCATCAGTGACCAGGAAACACGACTGGAAGTAAAATAGGAGAGGAAATAGGGTGGAAAGAAGGCACGAAGAAAGTTTCATAGGTACTAACGAAAGAATGAAGAAAGGGAGAAATGAAGAAAAGAAGGAAATAGAGAGAGAGAGAGAGAGAGAGAGAGAGAGAGAGAGAGAGAGAAGAAATAAAGACAGAAATTATGTCTATGCAAAACCTGTCATTTAAATTTTTCTTAAGAGATGACTACTTGTCATCACTGACCACTTTGTGCCTTCATCAGAATGAGGCAAGCTATGCCAAGTGTCATCTCTTGCTGATACAACAAAAAGTGTTCATTATCAACATTGACACAACTACGATAAATATTGAAAAAGTCAAAGAGACAAGGTTCAACGATTGTCCGGGTATCCTGGGCACGAAACTTTACTCTGAACTGATTTATAAGATCTAGAAGCTGAATGTTATAAGCACAGGTATTATTAAAAGGCCCAGTGTGCTCGGCTGTGCAAAAAACTATATAGTATAAACTCAGGCAATAGAGTAATCTCCAGAATGAGGAATAAAATTCGTGCCGGGTGTATTCCCACCACCACACATGTTACAAATACAATAAAACTGAATGGATTTTGACGAGAGATGAGCGAGTGAGAACTTTAATGAGCTAATTTAGCTGCTCATACAGAAGACAACTCCAGTATGGAAGTAATCACCCCCAAGGCTTGCTAAGAATTTGTGTTCCAGGGATGCCCCTAGATGGAAGGTAGCCTATCCTGGGGCTTCCTTCCTCCCCCTCACTGTGGCTGGCAGACCATCAACATAACTAGTGCTTATCCCATATACAAATGGTGCATCCATCTGAACAGGCGACGAACTACAGTGTTCAAGGCTGGTTATTAATGGTTTGATAAATGAGACACTTTTGCAATATTTGAGAATCTTTATTCTGGAAACGTTTCGCCAGCCAGTAGCTTCTTCAGTCCAATATTGAAAAGAAAGGTGAAAGTTGAGGAGTTTTAAGTAATCAGTTCCTCAGCCTGGAATCGATGTATTCAATCCAATCTTGATAAAGTACAGCGTATGCGCAGAGAAGGGGCAGTGGTAGGCTGAGTCACCAGTGGAAAAAACCCACTAGTGTAAGTAGGTCATGCCTATAGGTTAGGCAAGCTTTGATGAATATCCCGGAACAAGATCCCAAGATGGTGCTGTGTCTGACAGCTTACCTAATATATAGGCATGACCTACTTCCACTAGTGGTTTGTTTTTCACTGGTGACTGCAGTATATAAGTCCCATCCGTTTCAAAAAATGTCTCACTTATCAACTTGTCGGTTTTCTAAACCATTTATACAATATTGATGGTATGTAGCAGTGTGGTTAAGTGTGAGGCATGTCGAATAATACCTGCCCCGAGTTTTAAAACTACATGCTGAACCTTGCGAACAACTGTGATTGCACACTGTGGTGCATACTCACACCTTGAGTATGCACCACTCTCTCGGATGGTCTGCTGCCCGACTATTATTTTGCTGATCTATAGGAGTACAGATCGGTGAGTGTGTGTGTCTCTAGCATAGCGAACGGAGAGTTGAACCTCCGCCACTCCCTGTCAGTATAAGACTAAACTGGGGGAGTAAGATACATGGGCAACAGTATGGTATTTTCATTGACTAGACGTTTCACTTGTTTAGGTGGATTCTTCAGTCGATTCTTCGGTAGACATGAAGTGGTCAGTCCCTCAGCCTGGAGTGTGTTCATCTACATAGCTTCGTTTGAAGCTTTGTAGCTGAACACAAACCAAGGCTAAGGACACTAACCACCTCAAACTAACATCTCCACGCTGAAGGATTGACCACTTCATATTTATATCTCCATGACTTATGCTGACTCACAGGATAGGATACTCGCAGGTAGGACCCAAGAGGGGGAGAGGGAAGAGTGAGGATAGTGAACCAGAAGTGGGGGAGAGGAATGGTTTAAGGAGAGAGGGAAAGAGCCGGGTCTAGACCCAGCCGCATGGCACTGGCTGGCCAGAATTGAAAAAAGTGCTGCTTGCTGTGGTGACTTTATGGTTCTTTTTGTAATGTGATGTGGCTTGGATGGCAGGGTAACGTGGTCTGGCTTGGATGGCAGGGCTCGGTGGCAGGCAGCGTCAGGGCGTCACACAGGAGGTTTGCTGTTTATTGAATGTTTTGGTAGGTGGGATGGAAGGGAATTTGGTGTCGATGACATAAAATTGGGACCCCATCTTTAGGTCCACCCCTGCAGAGGGCAGAGCAGAGACCATAAGATGGCTACGCAACGCTCTAAACCTATTTCAGTGCTGACTCTGCTTTTCAAATGAAGGAGTCGGCTGAGCCGGTGACACGTCTCATCAGTATAGTTAACACTGTACATGCAATTTACTTACCTACTTGACGGTATTGTTTACCATTTTCATAATGAACAGTAACATTGATCATTATGACTCCCAGTATAAACAAGCTTCACGTTAATCTCTAACAATCATCAACACTCACAAGCTCCTAAAAAAAAAAAAAAAAACGTAAAAAGAGAGTAAAAAAAAATCACGACTCAAAAAAATAAATCTAGGAGACATGACAGAAAAAGAAAACGAATGACGAAAGAGAAAAAAAAATAATCCAATAAAGTTAGCCGGAGGGAAAAAGAGAGAAAACTGAGAGCTATTTTTCTATTGGTAATAGATTCCACAATTTAAATGAGACGATTCTACAATGTAGTAAATAGATCCAATACTTTTCTGACTTCTCTGAAAAGAAACTGGAGAGAAAATATTTTATTCCTGCACGAAAGAAAAAATATAAAGTGAAATATATAATTCCCAGAGGAGCGAGAAGCAGATCAGCAGCGTGATTTCAACTTGGGGAATCTGTGAGGGCGAGAATTCCAAGTGGAATCATGAGAGATAACATGGGATGGGGCGGGGACGGGGGTGTCAATGACTGGGAGAGAGGGAGCAAGAGATGGAGCAGGAGAGAGAGAGAGAGAGGGAGAGTGAGAGAAAGTGAGCAAGCGAGAGACAGCGAACGAGTGAGATACAGCGAACGAGCAACGAGCGAAAGAGAGATAACGAGCGAGAGAGTGAGCTAGAGAGAGCGATAGCGAGAGAGAGAGGGAACGAGAGAGAGAACGAGAGAGGGAACGAGAGAGGGAACGAGAGAGGGAACGAGTGAGGGAACGAGAGAGGGAACGAGAGAGGGAACGAGAGAGGGAACGAGAGAGGGAACGAGAGAGGGAACGAGTGAGGGAACGAGTGAGGGAACGAGTGAGGGAACGAGTGAGGGAACGAGTGAGGGAACGAGTGAGGGAACGAGTGAGGGAACGAGAGAGGGAACGAGAGAGGGAACGAGAGAGGGAACGAGAGAGGGAACGAGAGAGGGAACGAGAGAGGGAACGAGAGAGGGAACGAGAGAGGGAGAGAGAGAGAGGGAGAGAGAGAGGGAGCGAGAAAAAGAACGAAAGAGAAAGAGAACGAGAGAGAAAGAGAACGAGAGAGAAAGAGAACGAGAGAGAAAGAGAACGAGAGAGAAAGAGAACGAGAGAGAAAGAGAACGAGAAAGAGAACGAGAGAGAGAGAGAGAGAGAGAGAGAGAGAGGGAGATGGGGTAGGGAGGAAAGATGTAAAAGGGAGAAAAGGAGGAAGTGAGAGTTGAGAGGTGAAAGAGATAGGAGGGGAGAGGAAGAATAGAATACATGTATATTGGGTGCTTAGAAAAAGGATAAGAGACAGCAGAGGTGAAGGGTAGGGGGGAGAGGAAAAAAAATAAGGTACGGAAGATAAAAAAAAATAAGAAAACGAAGAAAGATGAGAAATGGAGAGGGGAAGGAGAACGAGGCCAGGAGAGGGATGAGAAAGAGAATAATGAAAGAGGGAAGAAAGAGAAGGGGTAATAGTATTGGAGATGGAGAAGAGTTACAAGAGTGCTGAAGATGGTAGTGAAGAGTGTTGGAGATTGTGGTGCAGCGTGTTAGTAGTAGTTAGAAGTGCCTTGGAGATGTTATTGAAGAGGAAGAGAGGTCAGGAACGAGTAGTGAAGGGCGTGAGAGTGTTGGAGATGACAGTAAACAATATGAGGTCAGAAGAGTGTTTCAGATTTTGGTGAAGCGTATGAAAGGAATGGAGATAATAGTGAAATGTGTGAAGGATCAGGAGAATGTTGGAGATACTGGTGAAGCGAGCAAAGAAGAAAGGAGAGTGCTGGAGAAGATTATGAGACGTCAGGAGAGTAACAGATGGTGGAGAGAGAGAGAGAGAGAGAGAGAGAGAGAGAGAGAGAGAGAGAGGTCAGTAATGAGGAAGAATACTCAGACACCTGCTGACAACATTCAACAATACCTTGCTGAAGTATCGGGTATTATTAATATGCTAACTTAAAACATTAATAAGAAGTGATTAAACAACTCATTACTAAAATTGTTACCAGATCATTAATTCGTCAACACCACATTTCCAGTGTAACTCAGCTATCGAAACTATTGGAGCCCAGTCCTGGGACACATTATGTGCCTCTGTAATCAATTGACTACCACCCTCAGGATGGGTTTCGGGTGCGTAATAAAGGTATCAAAATAACCAAGGCATCGTCACCTGACTCCTCTGCAGCACAAACCTGTTGTTAAATTAGACATGTGCAACTCTTGGGTATCTTTATTGAGGAAACGTTTATCCTCAAGTTGATCCTTTGTATGGACTGATGAAGCCACTGTGTGGCGAAACGTTTCCTCAATAAAGATACCCAAGAGTTGCACATGTGTCTAATTTAACAACATGTCGGTTCTTTGAACCATTCATCTACAAGCACAAACCAATAGACACCGAATCAAACCATATTTAAGAGAAGTAAGAGGCATATAAGATAGGGAAACGAGAGTGAGAAATGGTTTATTTTTAAGCAAAACTGGATATATCACTAGTGTGCTGCTACCCTATTATATATAACAGTTGCTCAGTGGGAATCGAAGCTAAGCATATTTCCCCGACATATTCCCTCAGGCAGGATGGAAGACTTCAGTAGGGCAATGAGGATGTTAAGCATTCCAGTGAGAACCCAGTGAGAAACGTGAGAGAAAGAGGGGAAAGGAGGGGGGCGGGGAAAGAGAAGAGATCGAGAGTGGTGAATATGAGGGTAGGGAGAGGGGTGAAAACGAGAGAGGAAGGTGCGGCTTCTGAGAAGGGGGGGGGTACGAAAGGGGGAACACGAGTGAGGAATATGAGCAGAGTGTGAGTGAGGAAAGTGAGGGAACGACGATGCAGTGCCGCCACGGAAAGAAGCACGAATAAGAGTTGATGAAAATGGAAAACGAAGGGGAGGGAGAGAGGGATGAGATGAACAAAGGAAATAGAGATGGACAAGGAGGATAAATATAAACATAAAGAATACAGAGAATAATAAAGAACGTGTACGAGGGAAAGTAATGTGAAAGCCAAGAAAAGAAATGGTAAATGTTAAATGTGCTAAAAGAGTAAGAAAGATAAAAGGAAATTAGAGTGAAGGAACGGTATGGGAAGGAATAAGACGGAAGGGGGAAGAAATGAAAGGAAATGAAGGGAGGGGATTAACTGTTTTTAATATAAACATCTTGGAGCAATGTTGGATTGCAGGCACAACCAGTGGCCCCTCCAGACTCACAACTACTGATGCCAACAACAAAATCCCCCCAACAAACACGCAAGACAGCCTCATTTACATTTGCTAATGTACAGGGCCTTAAGCAATCCACCAACAACAAAATACCTTTCATCAGTGGACTTCTAGGGGAGACATATGCAATGTTTACAGCCTTCACAGAGACCCATGAAAAAGATTACTTTGACAGTGAAATATGGATAAATGGGAGAAACCTTTTCAGATACGACAGAAAGAACAGGCAACAAGGAGGGTGGGGAGGGATTGGTCTGTATGCCAGAGTCGCTCATTTGCACGGAGATACTGAATACCACAAATGATGTAATTGAAGTTCTAACAGTAAAAGTCGAGAACCAAAACTTAGTCAGTGTGCTTGTATATAAGCCACCAGATGCAACTTCCCAACAGTTCAAGGAACAGCTATCGACAATTGATTACTGTCTGGAAAAATCTTCCAGCCCCATCCCTAAACATCTTGCTGCTTGGTAACTTTAATCTAAGGCATACAAAATGGAAGAATGTAGCAAATGTTGTAGCAGAAATAATCCCTGGAGGCAGCTCAAATGAAAAGTCTCACACACAAACGAACTGCTGAATTTCTGCAATAAACATATCCTAAATCAGCAGATAGTGGAGCCAACAAAACTGGAGAACACACTTAACCTTATTTTCACAAATAATGAGGACCTGGTAAGAAACATAATATTAAAAACAATTAATTCTGATCACGGTCTAATCGAAGTCCATACTTACATGCACAGGAGTCCTGATCAGCAAAATGTGTACAGCTATGAGGGTACCTTCAAATTCAACTTCAATAACAAGAACATCAACTGGGGCCAGGTAAACCATGTCCTACATGAAACATGTTGGGAAGATATAAATAACATGGACCCTAACCAGTGCCTTGAAAAGATCAACTTTCTGGTAGCTGATGTATGTTCAAGGCATATTCCCCAAAGAAAAAAAAGAAGAGAAGAAGTAAACTGAAGAGAGAGAGACGCTCCTTCTACAGGAGAAGACGAAAAATCATTTGAGCTCCTCAAGAACTCCAGATTGTTTGAAACACAGAAGGAAGTGCTAACCAGAGAAATGGAAAATATTGAGCTTAAGTTAAAGGACTCATACAGGATCCAAGAGAGACAAGAGGAGCTAAAAGCAATTAGTGAAATTGAAAGAAATTCGAAATATTTCTTTTCATAAGCCAAAAACAAGGCAAAACCACATTTAGTATCGGGCCCCTGCTCAGACAAGACGGATCCTACACAGATGACAACAAAGAAATGAGTGAGATACTGAAATCTCAATATGACTCTGTGTAAAGCGTGCCACTAATCAGTCTAAAGATAGACAATACAAATAACTTTTCATGAAGAGCTTCAAAATCTTTTCAATGTATGCCAAATTTCTGATATAACCCTAAATAAACTAAACTTTGAGAAGCCATTGACATGCCAATGCACTCAGCCCCAGGCCCAGACTCGTGGAACTCTGTGTTCATTAAGAACTACAAGAAACTCTTCTCACGGGCCCTAAGTATGCTATGGAGAAGAAGCATAGACACAGGTGAGATTCCACAGTCGCTAAAAACAACGGATATAGTCCCACTCCTTAAAGGTGGTAACAAAGCAATTGCTAAGAGCTAAAGAGTAATAGCTTTAACGTTCCACATTAAAATAATCTTTGAAAGAGTTCTAAGAAGCACGATTGCAAACCACTTGGACTCCCAACAATTGCACAATCCAGGGCAACATGGGTTCAGAGCAGGTCGCTCCTGCTTCTCGCAACTACTGGACCACTATGATATGGTCTTGGATGCACTGGAAAACAAGCAGAATGCAGATGTAGTATACATAGATTGTGCAAAAGCCTTTGACAAGTGCAATCAGGTGTAATAGCGCACAAAATGCGTGCTAAATGGGTAACTGGCAAAGTAGGCAAATGTATCTTCAACTTTCTAACCAATCGAACACAAAGAGTAGTGGTAAAGAGAGTTAAATCGGAAGCTGCCATAGTGAAGAGTTCTGTTCCACAAGGCACAGTACTCGCCCCTCTCATATTCCTCATCCTCATATCAGACATAGAAAGAGATGCAAACCATAGCACCGTATCATGCTTTGCAGACGATACTAGGATCTGCATGAGAGTGTCATCCATTGAGGACACGACAAATCTCCAAGAAGATATAAACCAAGTTTTCCAATGGACAACGGAAAACAATATGATGTTCAATGAAGATAAATTCCAACTACTCCGTTATGGAAAACTGGCGGAAATAATTGCTAGAACTGAGTATACTACAAATTCTATTCACACATTAGAGCAGAAAAGTAACGTGAAGGACCTGGGAGTGGTAATGTCTTAGGATCTCATCTTCAAGGATCACAACAGTGCCACTATCACATCTGCGAGGAAACTGATAAGATGGATAATAAGAATATTCAAGACAAGAGATACCAAGCCAATGATCCATTTTTAAATAACTTGCTCTCTCTAGGCTGGAATACTGATGTACATTAACATTTTCATTCAAGGCAGGTGAAATTGCAGATCTAGAGAATGTACAGAGAACCTTTACTGCACATGTATGTCTCACCAAACACCTAGGAACACTTGGAGGCACTTGACTTGTACTCACTGGAGCGCAGGCGAGAGAGATTCACCATAATATACACCTGGAAGATCCTAGAGGGACTGGTCCTTAATCTGCACACAGAAATCACTCCCTACAAAAGCAAAAGGCTTGGCAGGCGATGCAACATACCCTCAGTGAAAAGTAGGGGCGTCACTAAGTGTCCGGGGCCCAAGACTGTTCAACAGCCTCCCACTAGCCGTAAGGGGAATTACCAATAGACCCGTGTTTGCTTTCAAGAGGGAGCTGGACAGATACCTAAAGTGAGTGCCGGATCAGCCGGGCTGTAGTTCGTACGTTGGACTACGTGCGGCCAGCAATAACAACCTCCTTGATCAGGCCCTGATCCACCAGGAGGCCTAGCCATGGACCGGGCCGTGGGGGCACTGATTCTCGGAATGCCCTCCAGGTAGACTTCATGCAGGTAGCAGTGGTCGAAGATGGAAAGAAGAACTAGATAAACTGCAAGTGAAAAGTGTTCAATGTAAAGAAAAAGATGAATGACGTAAGGAGCAGAGGTGGAAGTGCTTTTGTTGTGGCTGTTGTTGTAGTTGTTCTTGAAGTTGAGGTTGTTGTAGATGGTTGTTGTGGTATTTGCTGTGATGAGTTATTATTATTATTATTACTATTCAGAAAAAGGGCTGAAACCAAACCACAGCCAAATTCCATTCCATGCCATCCTCAGCACAATACCTTACGACACTATTCCGTCCCATATTCATCACTTCACACCAAGGAATGATTCCATCCCATATTCATCACTACACACCACCACATGATTCCATCCAATACTCATCACTATACACCGCATGATTCCATCAAGCTGCCACACGACTGTTTATACCCCATAACAATTCTCGCTGTGTGAGTTAAGGAAGCAGAGCTGCCGACCAGTGATTGGTGAAGACCAAGTGAACAAAGAGCTATATAATCTATAGAGTATATTCTGCCAGCCCGAGGCCAGGCTTTAACACAACACTAACTCTCTCACGCACACCATGCCTGACCATATATATTGTATCTCAGATATAACGTAATTTTCACGAATTGAGAGACAGAACAGTGAAAGTGACCGTAATAGAAACAAGAACAGTGAGAATGATTGTAGCACAGAACAGTGAGGGGGAGAAGGGTGACGGTAACAGAGATAAGAACAATGAGGGGGGTTGTCGGTAACAGAGATGAGAACAGTGAGGGGAGGGGATAACAGAGAGTTAACAACACATGGTGTGACAGGATGCAGAAGCATGGATAGTGCCAGGCCACGTACTGGCGGACATAAATCAAATGAAAAACACCATCAGCAAGAACAGTAACAACACAGAACAGAGACAACAGAAACACGATAACAACGAAGCAACAATGAGTGGCAACAAATAAAACACCAACCAATCTGCACGACAAACAAATGCCAGAACAACAGCCAAACCCCCTAGTAAAGTATAACAAATTTGTTGATGTTCACCCGTTTGTTCAGTCGTCTGTTCAGTCGTTTGAAACAAAAGCACAGTTCGGAACAATTACTGCGCCACACTGACCAAAAGTTGTGGTTATTGTGGCTTGAAATATCAGCGCTTGTGAGATCAATGCAGCGCAGAATACACTCAGTGCACTGTAAATGCAGCTGGTTGTATGGATTCCAGCATAATATACACGCTCGGTAAAACAGAAATTACTCTGGCCGTGTCCACGTTTTTTGAGTTCATTACTTGGCTGCCATAAATCCCAGTGACTTGTAAAGGGATTAGTGGAGTTGACAATCCTAATGCCTTCACGGGTTTTCCAGCAGCCCTAAAGAACATTGTGTCTTGCAATTATATAGATTATAGTGGTTTACTAATGAGAAAATTCTTATAGTTTACTTAGAATTAATTATAGTACCTTACCAATGAGAAGATCTTGAACTATCTTTGGAATAATTTTTGAGGCTATAATAACTTTCACTCTGACATATTGCATTACTACAATATCAGTGCTTGTGGGCTTTTTATAATGCTATAATGATCAACCTTCCTGGCTACGGGTACAGGTACAGGGGACATTTCCTGTTCCCTTCTCTCTTTCCCTCGCTCCAGTGAAGACGTTCCCTGGGATCGTATTTGCTTGAATATCCTCCTCTTTTTTGCATATTTGCAAGATCATGTTGATATGTTGATTGCAACACGAAAGACCGAGTGCTATCATTTTACTCCCGCCATGGTTGTTTTACACACACACACATACATATATATATTTATATACTTAACAATTCGCAAACGGGCGAAATTATTTACAAACATTGTCTCTACGTCCACAGCAGGACTCGAACCTGCTAACTCTGTATCAGAGTCCACAGTACTTTACCACTGAGCTACACCCAAGATAAGTATGGGCGCTTAGCCGAAGCTAAGCTATGTTACCCCATACCCCCGGGCACCAAGCTCGTTTTGAAAGTTATTTCATCGAATCCTGCCACATGTAGTGGACAACGAAAGAGATTTAAAATGCTTAACAATTCGCAAACAGGCGAAATTATTTACAAACATTGTCTCTTGAGAATTGTTAAGCATTTCAAATCTCTTTCGTTGTCGACTGTATGTGGCAGGATTCGATGAAATAACTTTCAAAACGTGGTTGGTGCCCGGGGGTATGGGGTAACATACTTATCTTGGGTCTAGCTCCGTGGTAAAGTACTGTGCACTCTGATACAGAGTTAGCAGGTTCGAGTCCTGCTGTGGACGTAGAGACAATGTATCTCTTAAATCTTCTGTACCATATTATGTAATAAAATATTCCTATTGGTAAAAAAAAAATACGAAAAGATGGGGTGGTAGGGGAAGTGGAATATTCAAACGGCTTCAGGAAGAAATCCAAATATTCTTCCTTGAAGCCTTTTTATCCACTTCTCCGAGGCTATGGGTCCCACAATTTACACCAGAAGTGGACCCCATCTTACATAAATACATTATATATATTTTTTTTATTATTTATTATCACACCGGCCGATTCCCACCAAGGCAGGGTGGCCCGAAAAAGAAAAACTTTCACCATCATTCACTCCATCACTGTCTTGCCAGAAGGGTGCTTTACACTACAGTTTTTAAACTGCAACATTAACACCCCTCCTTCAGAGTGCAGGCACTGTACTTCCCATCTCCAGGACTCAAGTCCGGCCTGCCGGTTTCCCTGAATCCCTTCATAAATGTTACTTTGCTCACACTCCAACAGCACGTCAAGTATTAAAAACCATTTGTCTCCATTCACTCCTATCAAACACGCTCACGCATGCCTGCTGGAAGTCCAAGCCCCTCGCACACAAAACCTCCTTTACCCCCTCCCTCCAACCCTTCCTAGGCCGACCCCTACCCCGCCTTCCTTCCACTACAGACTGATACACTCTTGAAGTCATTCTGTTTCGCTCCATTCTCTCTACATGTCCGAACCACCTCAACAACCCTTCCTCAGCCCTCTGGACAACAGTTTTGGTAATCCCGCACCTCCTCCTAACTTCCAAACTACGAATTCTCTGCATTATATTCACACCACACATTGCCCTCAGACATGACATCTCCACTGCCTCCAGCCTTCTCCTCGCTGCAACATTCATCACCCACGCTTCACACCCATATAAGAGCGTTGGTAAAACTATACTCTCATACATTCCCCTCTTTGCCTCCAAGGACAAAGTTCTTTGTCTCCACAGACTCCTAAGTGCACCACTCACTCTTTTTCCCTCATCAATTCTATGATTCACCTCATCTTTCATAGACCCATCCGCTGACACGTCCACTCCCAAATATCTGAATACGTTCACCTCCTCCATACTCTCTCCCTCCAATCTGATATTCAATCTTTCATCACCTAATCTTTTTGTTATCCTCATAACCTTACTCTTTCCTGTATTCACCTTTAATTTTCTTCTTTTGCACACCCTACCAAATTCATCCACCAATCTCTGCAACTTCTCTTCAGAATCTCCCAAGAGCACAGTGTCATCAGCAAAGAGCAGCTGTGACAACTCCCACTTTGTGTGTGATTCTTTATCTTTTAACTCCACGCCTCTTGCCAAGACCCTCGCATTTACTTCTCTTACAACCCCATCTATAAATATATTAAACAACCACGGTGACATCACACATCCTTGTCTAAGGCCTACTTTTACTGGGAAAAAATTTCCCTCTTTCCTACATACTCTAACTTGAGCCTCACTATCCTCGTAAAAACTCTTCACTGCTTTCAGTAACCTACCTCCTACACCATACACTTGCAACATCTGCCACATTGCCCCCCTATCCACCCTGTCATACGCCTTTTCCAAATCCATAAATGCCACAAAGACCTCTTTAGCCTTATCTAAATACTGTTCACTTATATGTTTCACTGTAAACACCTGGTCCACACACCCCCTACCTTTCCTAAAGCCTCCTTGTTCATCTGCTATCCTATTCTCCGTCTTACTCTTAATTCTTTCAATTATAACTCTACCATACACTTTACCAGGTACACTCAACAGACTTATCCCCCTATAATTTTTGCACTCTCTTTTATCCCCTTTGCCTTTATACAAAGGAACTATGCATGCTCTCTGCCAATCCCTAGGTACCTTACCCTCTTCCATACATTTATTAAATAATTGCACCAACCACTCCAAAACTATATCCCCACCTGCTTTTAACATTTCTATCTTTATCCCATCAATCCCGGCTGCCTTACCCCCTTTCATTTTACCTACTGCCTCACGAACTTCCCCCACACTCACAACTGGCTCTTCCTCACTCCTACAAGATGTTATTCCTCCTTGCCCTATACACGAAATCACAGCTTCCCTATCTTCATCAACATTTAACAATTCCTCAAAATATTCCTTCCATCTTCCCAATACCTCTAACTCTCCATTTAATAACTCTCCTCTCCTATTTTTAACTGACAAATCCATTTGTTCTCTAGGCTTTCTTAACTTGTTAATCTCACTCCAAAACTTTTTCTTATTTTCAACAAAATTTGTTGATAACATCTCACCCACTCTCTCATTTGCTCTCTTTTTACATTGCTTCACCACTCTCTTAACTTCTCTCTTTTTCTCCATATACTCTTCCCTCCTTGCATCACTTCTACTTTGTAAAAACTTCTCATATGCTAACTTTTTCTCCCTTACTACTCTCTTTACATCATCATTCCACCAATCGCTCCTCTTCCCTCCTGCACCCACTTTCCTGTAACCACAAACTTCTGCTGAACACTCTAACACTACATTTTTAAACCTACCCCATACCTTTTCGACCCCATTGCCTATGCTCTCATTAGCCCATCTATCCTCCAATAGCTGTTTATATCTTACCCTAACTGCCTCCTCTTATAGTTTATAAACCTTCACCTCTCTCTTCCCTGATGCTTCTATTCTCCTTGTATCCCATCTACCTTTTACTCTCAGTGTAGCTACAACTAGAAAGTGATCTGATATATCTGTGGCCCCTCTATAAACATGTACATCCTGAAGTCTACTCAACAGTCTTTTATCTACCAATACATAATCCAACAAACTACTGTCATTTCGCCCTACATCATATCGTGTATACTTATTTATCCTCTTTTTCTTAAAATATGTATTACCTATAACTAAACCCCTTTCTATACAAAGTTCAATCAAAGGGCTCCCATTATCATTTACACCTGGCACCCCAAACTTACCTACCACACCCTCTCTAAAAGTTTCTCCTACTTTAGCATTCAAGTCCCCTACCACAATTACTCTCTCACTTGGTTCAAAGGCTCCTATACATTCACTTAACATCTCCCAAAATCTCTCTCTCTCCTCTGCATTCCTCTCTTCTCCAGGTGCATACACGCTTATTATGACCCACTTCTCGCATCCAACCTTTACTTTAATCCACATAATTCTTGAATTTACACATTCATATTCTCTTTTCTCCTTCCATAACTGATCATTTAACATTACTGCTACCCCTTCCTTTGCTCTAACTCTCTCAGATACTCCAGATTTAATCCCATTTATTTCCCCCCACTGAAACTCTCCTACCCCCTTCAGCTTTGTTTCGCTTAGGGCCAGGACATCCAACTTCTTTTCATTCATAACATCAGCAATCATCTGTTTCTTGTCATCCGCACTACATCCACGCACATTTAAGCAACCCAGTTTTATAAAGTTTTTCTTCTTCTCTTTTTTAGTAATTGTATACAGGAGAAGGGGTTACTAGCCCATTGCTCCCGGCATTTTAGTCGCCTCATACGACACGCATGGCTTACGGAGGAAAGATTCTTTTCCACTTCCCCATGGACAATAGAAGAAATAAAAAAGAACAAGAGCTATTTAGAAAAAGGAGAAAAACCTAGATGTATGTATATATATATATGCATGTGTGTGTCTGTGAAGTGTGACCAAAGTGTAAGTAGGAGTAGCAAGATATCCCTGTATATCCCTGTATATATATATATATTTTCAACAAGTCGGTCGTCTCCCACCGAGGCAGGGTGACCCAAAAAAAAGAAAGAAAATCCCCAAAAAGAAAATACTTTCATCATTCAACACTTTCACCACACTCACACATTATCACTGCTTTTGCAGAGGTGCTCAGAATACAACAGTTTAGAAGCATATACGTATAGAGATACACAACATATCCCTCCAAACTGCCAATATCCCAAACCCCTCCTTTAAAGTGCAGGCATTGTACTTCCCATTTCCAGGACTCAAGTCCGACTATATGAAAATAACCGGTTTCCCTGAATCCCTTCACTAAATATTACCCTGCTCAGACTCCAACAGATCGTCAGGTCCCAAGTATCATTCGTCTCCATTCATTCCTATCTAACACGCTCATGCACGCTTGCTGGAAGTCCAAGCCCCTCACCCACAAAACCTCCTTTACCCCCTCTTTCCAACCCTTTCGAGGACGACCCCTACCCCTCTTTCCTTCCCCTATAGATTTATATGCTTTCCATGTCATTCTACTTTGATCCATTCTCTCTAAATGACCAAACCACCTCAACAACCCCTCTTCTGCCCTCTGACTAATGCTTTTATTAACTCCACACCTTCTCCTAATTTCCACACTCCGAATTTTCTGCATAATATTTACACCACACATTGCCCTTAGACAGGACATCTCCACTGCCTCCAACCGTCTCCTCGCTGCTGCATATACCACCCAAGCTTCACATCCATATAAGAGTGTTGGTACTACTATACTTTCATACATTCCCTTCTTTGCCTCCATAGATAACGTTTTTTGACTCCACATATACCTCAACGCACCACTCACCTTTTTTCCCTCATCAATTCTATGATTAACCTCATCCTTCATAAATCCATCCGCCGACACGTCAACTCCCAAGTATCTGAAAACATTCACTTCTTCCAAACTCCTCCTCCCCAATTTGATATCCAATATTTCTTTATCTAAATCATTTGATACCCTAATCACCTTACTCTTTTCTATGTTCACTTTCAACTTTCTACCTTTACACACATTCTCAAACTCATCCACTAACCTTTGTAATTTTTCTTTAGAATCTCCCATAAGCACAGTATCATCAGCAAAATGTAACTGTGTCAATTCCCATTTTGAATTTGATTCCCCATAATTTAATCCCACCCCTCTCCCGAACACCCTAGCATTTACTTCTTTTACAACCCCATCTATAAATATATTAAACAACCATGGTGACATTACACATCCCTGTCTAAGACCTACTTTTACCGGGAAGTATTCTCCCTCTCTTCTACACACCCTAACCTGAGCCTCACTATCCTCATAAAAGCTCTTTACAGCATTTAGTAACTTACCACCTATTCCATATACTTGCAACATCTGCCACATTGCTCCTCTATCCACTCTATCATATGCCTTTTCTAAATCCAAAAATGCAATAAAAACTTCCCTACCTTTATCTAAATACTGTTCACATATATGCTTCAATGTAAACACTTGATCTACACATCCCCTACCCACTCTGAAGCCTCCTTGCTCGTCCGCAATTCTACATTCTGTCTTACCTCTAATTCTTTCAATTATAACCCTACCGTATACTTTTCCTGGTATACTCAGTAAACTTATTCCTCTATAATTTTTACAATCTCTTTTGTCCCCTTTCCCTTTATATAAAGGGACTATACATGCTCTCCGCCAATCCCTAGGTACCTTCCCCTCTTTCATACATTTATTAAACAAAAGTACCAACCACTCCAACACTATATCCCCCCCTGCTTTTAACATTTCTGTCATGATCCCATCAGTTCCAGCTGCTTTACCCCCTTTCATTCTACGTAATGCCTCACGTACCTCCACCACACTTACATTCTGCTCTTCTTCACTCCTAAAAGATGGTATACCTCCCTGGCCAGTGCATGAAATTACCGCCTCCCTTTCTTCCTTAACATTTAAAAGTTCCTCAAAATATTCTCACCATCTACCTAATACCTCCCTCTCCCCATCTACTAATTCCCCTACTCTGTTTTTAACTGACAAATCTATACTTTCCCTAGGCTTTCTTAACTTGTTTAACTCACTCCAAAATTTTTTCTTATTTTCATTAAAATTTCTTGACAGTGCCTCTCCCACTCTTTCATCTGCTCTCCTTTTGCACTCTCTCACCACTCTCTTCACCTTTCTTTTACTCTCCATATACTCTGCTCTTCTTATAACACTTCTGCTCTGTAAAAACCTCTCGTAAGCTACCTTTTTCTCTTTTATCACACCCTTTACTTCATCATTCCACCAATCACCCCTCTTTCCTCCTGCCCCCACCGTCCTATAACCACAAACTTCTGCCCCACATTCTAATACTGCATTTTTAAAACTATTCCAACCCTCTTCAACCCCCCCACTACTCATCTTTGCACTAGCCCACCTTTCTGCCAATAGTCGCTTATATCTCGCCCGAACTTCCTCCTCCCTTAGTTTATACACTTTCACCTCCCTCTTGTTGTTGCCACCTTCCTCTTTTCCCATCTACCTCTTACTGTAACTGTAGCTACAACTAAACAATGATCCGATATATCAGTTGCCCCTCTATAAACATGTACATCCTGGAGCCTACCCATCAACCTTTTATCCACCAATACATAATCTAACAAACTACTTTCATTACGTGCTACATCATACCTTGTATATTTATTTATCCTCTTTTTCATAAAATATGTATTACTTATTACCAAATTTCTTTCTACACAAAGCTCAATTAAAGGCTCCCTATTTACATTTACCCCTGGCACCCCAAAATTACCTACTACTCCCTCCATAACATTTTTACCCACTTTAGCATTGAAATCCCCAACCACGATTACTCTCACACTTGATTCAAAACTCCCCACGCATTCACTCAACATTTCCCAGAATCTCTCTCTCTCCTCTACACTTCTCTCTTCTCCAGGTGCATACACGCTTACTATAACCCACTTTTCACATCCAATCTTTATTTTACTCCACATAATCCTTGAATTTATACATTTGTAGTCCCTCTTTTCCTGCCATAGCTTATCCTTCAACATTATTGCTACTCCTTCTTTAGCTCTAACTCTATTTGAAACCCCTGACCTAATCCCATTTATTCCTCTCCATTGAAACTCTCCCACCCCCTTCAGCTTTGTTTCACTTAAAGCCAGGACATCCAGTTTCTTCTCATTCATAACATCCACAATCATCTCTTTCTTATCATTTGCACAACATCCACGCACATTCAGACTTCCCACTTTGACAATTTTCTTCTTCTTATTCTTTTTAGTAATCTTTACAGGAAAAGGGGTTACTAGCCCATTGTTCCCGGCATTTTAGTTGACTTTTACAACACGCATGGCTTACGGAGGAAAAATTCTTATTCCACTTCCCCATGGATATAAAAGGAAAAGTAATAAGACCAAGAACTATTAAGATAAAATCAAAGAAAACTCAGATGAGTGTGTATAAATAAACGTGTACATGTATGTGTAGTGTGACCTAATTGTAAGTAGAAGTAGCAAGACCTACCTGTAATCTTGCATATTTATGAGACAGAAAAAAGACACCAGCAATCCTACCATCATGTAAAACAATTACAGGCTTTCGTTTTACACTCACTTGGCAGGACGGTAGTACCTCCCTGGGTATGTATATATATTGGTATGTCTCAGATTCACATTTGCTTTTATTTACAAAGTGCATTGTTGTCCGACAATCATCCGAATGAGTTCAGTCATGGCGTAATATTCTAACGTTTATTAAGGTTGTGATAAAACAACATTGAAATCGAGTAGTAGATAATTAAGACTCGTGCGCAACTCTTCATTACCTTTACTTCCAAAACGAAACAGTAAATAACAGTGACCTAATTACTCGAATTGTATAAGTTGGAACGACTACCCATTCGAATCAACGATTCGAAATTTAGAATGAAATTCTCGTTATGAAGAAATCTTGTGTAGCCACTATCAATTACTAAGTAATATAAATAATTTTTTTTTAATGTTATTGTTATAATGTATTCCTCCCGGGGTTGCTGCTTCATGCATATTAATGAAGTCATGTAATCCATTAGACAAGATCTCTGCATAAGCAGTCGTAAAAATGCTAATATAACTTTAAAAGAATACTTGTTATTATATTAATAATATTATTTATTATTATTATTTTCAGTATTTATCATTATTCTTAATATTTGTTATTTATTTAATTTATTATTATTATTATATTGAAGTTGTAGAGTAAACTGAGTGTGTCATTTACCGCAAGAAATACTTCTTGCGGTAAATCCTCCTCTTTGCCAGGTCTGTCAGGCTCTGACCGGTCAGCTTGTTGATGTCACAACAGGTAACAATGAAGAAGCATGATTTCTAAGTTTGGTCTCTAAGCTTGGTTTGCAGGCCAGATGTCCTAATACAGTGTACATTGTGCCTATGGGTATTTATTTTGCATCCTGCCTGTGTTTTCTACCTGAATACTCAGGAGTGTAAACAAAAGACCGCCCCACCACTGATCCTCAAATATGATGTCGGAATTCTAAAGCTATGTTGGAAAAACTGTTACAGTCTGTTGATTTATTTTATTTTATCGTTTTGTTACAAAAACCTTTTTCTTTACAAAAAAAAAAAAACTATTACAGTTTGTGGCAATTTCTTTTTTAGGCTGTGACGCAAACAGTTGTTAGTCTTTTTTTTTTTAAATGCTGCTGGCCATATTGCAAAGTATTTTTATGTCGTGTTTCAACGACTATGCCAACAATTTCATAATTGAAAGTTTGCAAGAACTGTTATAGTCAAGATGTGCTTAATCAGAAAAGTGGTTAGAAATTGGGTTTTAAACCTATAGAATATATAAGGGTCATTAAGGGTGTATATACAGTAGTGTGAAAATTAATTGGGACAGCAGTAAATTTTGTGATTATCTCATAATATGTCTCAGTACTCGGTTTAATTAACGTTGTTTGGGTTCTTTTCTACTCAGAAGAATTTGCTGCCAACTTCTAGTAACCATCCGGCTGTGCTACAAGAGATGTTGTTCTGTAAGGCTACTCCTTCAAAGGGTGCTCCGTGAGTGAACGTGGTTTCGCCAAATTATCCCCTTAACATCACGATTAATGCTGGAATTCAAGACGGATGATATACCTAAGAAGCTGACGTTCCCCGTAGAGAGTGCGGGTAAGCATTCAAAAATGACCTCGAAGCTCTCCTGAACCCAACTGAGAATCTATGGGCAATAACAAAATGCAGCACAGCAAAACAGGACTGCTTAGCTGTGGAAATGCTAATTGCTGCTGGTTTTAGGACCTGGTACCACGATGAAGAATTTTCCAAAACTGGTCGATTCTATGCCAAAGTTTGTAGTAATGCTTATAAAAGCTTTGCCGTGTATTTTTCAAATAAACATTAATTTTTCAAATAAATATCTTATTTCATCATTGTCCCAAATAATATGCACACTACTGTTCACCAGCAGTCAAGAATACTATATTCCCTAAAATAAGGATTTAAGTTAACCCTCAGTGTTTATATACAGAGAGAAAAAGGTGGCGAGTCTAGGTAATATGCAGGTCTTTGATCGTATATACTTGCGACAGGTATTGAAGACGACGGCAGACTCGCTGCTGAAATACTGAATACACATTTGAGACAGTGAATTAACGACTGGGACAATGACTTACGATTAGGGCAATGAACGGCTCGATATCTATTTTCTTTTAGTGCTTTAACTAGATTCCTAATATAACTTAAGAGATGTTTACTAAAACAGTTTTTCTGTGTCTCTGGGCAGATGATCGTCTCTGTGACATACAGACCAATCCCTCCGTGTTGCTTGTACTTTCTGTTGCATCTAAATAAATTGTATCTTGATATCCGTATTTCGTTGTCAGTGATCTTTTGTGTGGGTCTCTGTGAAAGCAATAAAAATTGCATTAGACTCTGCGAGGAGTCCACTGATGAAAGGTATTGTGTTGTTGGTTAATGGCTTTAGACCTTGTATATTTGCAAATACAAATGATGTCGTATTTCTTGTTTGTTGGGGAAGCTTTATTTGTTGACACTAGCATCCGTTGCTCTGGAATGGAGGCCACTGTAACTCTAGCGTGGCTCCGAGGTGGTTATTTTCATCTAAATTTTTTCTTCTTCCTGGAACGAATTTTTTTCTTCTGTTGAATGGTTGTAACTACCATGGTTTGTTTCCCGAGGTTTGTGGGATCTGTACCTCTGGTCCCTTTCACATGGTGAGCAGGGTAGTTTGTGTTGTAATATTGTCTTTCATGAACTGATGGAATAACACACTTCAGGGTGAAAGAGTTTACAGGAAGGAGAATGACACTCCTTTGGTCATGAGGTCGCGATTATTTTTTTTTCTTTGCACGTCCAATTTGTTTTTTCAGATTTTCCATGCCTACAAATGCCCCGGGCATCTGTACCAATTTTTTTTTCTTTTGGCTGGGATTTGTGAGGGTTTGGTTCCCTACTGGGTCAATTTTTGGGTTTGACCCCTCACTATCTTCGGCACCTCCTATACCAGCATCAGTAAAACCACCAGTTATTTCAAAAAATCTACCATCACCATGTCCCGAAACATCATCCGCACTTTTGAAACCGCCAGCTAAAACACTACTTTGTATTTCTAGATCAGTACATGTTTCTTAAAATACACAGGGCCACTATCTCCAGCTGGCTCACTGTCTCGCATTTCTAGATCTTTACAGGCACTGTCATCGAACACAGTACCAGGACCGACAGTACCAGCTGAAACACTGTCTTACATCGCTGCGTTTGTCTTGCTGGCGGTGATCTGTATTTGTTTCATTCCTATGTGTGGTATTGTGCAGTTGTGTCTTTTGCAAACCTGCATTATATTGCACATATACAGTGGACCCCCGCATAACGATCACCTCCGAATGTGACCAATTATGTAAGTGTATTTATGTAAGTGCGTTTGTACGTGTATGTTTGGGGGTCTGAAATGGACTAATCTACTTCACAATATTCCTTATGGGAACAAATTCGGTCAGTACAGGCACCTGAACATACTTCTGGAGTGAAAAAATATCGTTAACCGGGGGTCCACTGTACTTCCTTTTTACTTTTCATGTTGTATAAGAATATTTTTGATCCTCCCTTGTTGTTATATCATGGTGATCTTTCTAGTACCTTTCTTAATTCTTCCCTTTCGCAACCTTTATAAAAAAAACTCTTAATTTCATAAAAGCGGATATATTAGGTATATAATATGCTCTCCCCATCTTCTATCTGTCAACCAAACACACAAAAAATTACCTGTTTTGATATTTCTGACAGGTAGAAATATTGGCGCATGAAATATGACACCACTCCTGGCAAAGGTAACATTGTACTCCACAAAAAAACATACCACTGGCGGGATTGAACCCGCGGTCAGAGAGTCTCAAAACTCCAGACCGTCGCGTTAGCCACTCCACAAAAAATTCGCTTAAAAGTACTGTTACATTGTAGACAGGTTTTAATCATCTTTGATAATATTTAGTGATGGGTATAGAGTGACTTATAATTTCAATTTAATTAACATCAAATGACAAATATAACTTCTGGTTACCTGGATAAATCGGATAACAATATGTTTACACGTGAACTGTTCATTCCTGTGCACTGCTCACTGCCTTGTACAACAGGCACCTACACTGCTACACTCCTTCCCCAACACACCTTTACTTCTGGTACACTTTGAAGTATTCCTTAGGCAGGCATAACTGATATAAAGTTTACCAAAAATGGAGGTGACTTTTGTGATGTACTGGAGGCCACTGTAAACTCCGTTTGTTTACTCACTCGAGTGGTTGAGGGTCAGGTTTAAACCTATCACTACATTTCACTTTCTCGTATTTCCACTACACCATACACTATGTTGTACATTGTGCTATCAAAGAAACACTTTCCTTGCTTTGAACTATGTTGGAAGCGATGTACTTACTACCAACGGAAGCCTGTGAGTTGTCTCTCACCACTTCACTTTTAATTATATAGATTAAGCTCTTTTCCAATAATGGGCAAATATATTTTTTTTTTACTGGCAGACTCTCTTCACTACAGCTACACGATTGGTCCAGTTTCTCTAACCATCCAAAGAAACAATCACTTTGTTATTAGTTGTGAATATGTGGCAACACACTCTTGGCAGCTTAAAATGTCAGAAGCTCACTTTAAGAGTGAAATAGGAGCGAGAGGGTTCATGTTGGGTGAATGTGGAGTTGGAAGAGGGGGGTTAGGTTGATTCTTGTGAGGTTCAAGGCGGATCGGCCTAAAGTGAGGCTTAGTGTTAGGCCTATGGTGAGGCTTGCGATGAGGCCTAGAGTTCAAAGTTTATTCTCTATAAGGATTACTATGCTGAGTTTACAGAATTTGATTATTGTGTGGTTTACATGTAGTAAAATAATAATTACAGAGTGTACCACTAGAACACCTAGCATGGCTAGGCATTTCGGGCAGACTTAGTTTAATTCTTAATTTTAAAATATTACAAATTATGAGGTAAGTTGGTATTATGGCTAAGTGACTAAATACTAGTTTGTAAGTTTAGCAATGTGAATGCTTTTGTTTTGGCATAGTACATAGTTTCAGTATTGGAGTATCACAGGCCAACTTATGACTAGTTTGGATTCATTATTTTAAGATCGAGATTAATATTTCTGTTTATGGTCAAATGGGTGAGTGAGTGTAAGTGTGAACCACCAGGTGGTATTCGTGTTGTTAGTTGACGGGGTGTATCAGGGAGATAAGATGTTTTCTAATGGTAGTTTTGAAGGTGATGAATGTGTCTGCAGTTCTAGAGTTTTCAGGTAGGGTGTTCCAGATTTTAGGGCTTTTGACATACATTGAATTTTTGTAAAGGTTTAGTCGGACACGGGGAATGTCATAGAGATGTTTGTGTCTGGTGTTATGCCTGTGGGCTCTGTCACAACTATCAAGAAAGCGTTTTAGGTCAAGGTTAATATTGGAATTTAAGGTCCTGTAGATGTAGATTGCACAGTAGTAAGTGTGGATGTACTGAACAGGGAGTAAGTTTAGATCTATGAAGAGTGGGTGGGTGTGTTGCCAGGAATGGGATTTAGTGATTATCCTTACTGCGGCTTTTTGTTGGGTTATTATTGGCTTTAGGTGTGTTGCTGCAGTTGGTCCCCAAGCACAAATAGCATAGGTGAGGTATGGATAAATAAGTGAGTGGTATAGTGTGAGAAGGGCATTTTGCTGCACGTAGTATCGTATCTTGGAGAGGATCCCAACCGTTTTGGATACTTTTTTTGGTTATGTTTTGGATATGGGTGCTGAAATTCAGGTTGTTGTCAAGGTATAGGCCTAGGAATTTGCCCTCATTATGTCTGGTAATTAGAGTGTTGTCGATTTTAATGTTAATTTGTGCAACTCCTGCTCTGCTACCAAACATAATAATAGTGTTAAGCATAAGTTTATTGGCTGTCATCCAAGTCGATATTTTGATCAGCTCCTCGTTAACAATGGTGTTGAGGGTGGCAAGATTGGGGTGAGAGATGACATAAGTCGTGTCGTCAGCAAAGAGAAAGGGTTCCAGGTGTTTGGATACGTTTGGAGGATCATTGATGTATATGAGGAAGAGCAGGGGACCAAGGACACTTCCCTGCGGAACTCCAGTATCAAGTGGCCGTGTTGTTGATGCTGTGTCTTTAATGGTGACATTAGAAATATGCAAGCGCATGGCCTCTTATACCGTAATGGTCAAGTTTGTGGAGTAGGATGCCGTGGTCTACTGTGTCAAAAGCTTTCCTTAGGTCAATAAAAATTCCTACTGGATATTCCTTATTTTCCAATGCTGTGTAAAGCAGATCTAGCATTTTTATGATTGCATCATTAGTGCTTTTATTTTTCCTGAATCCAAATTGGCAGGGGTTGAGTATGTTTTGTGCCGTTATAAATGAATATAGTCTCCTGTGCACGAGTTTCTCAAAGATTTTGGATAGCAATGGTAAGTTTGATATTGGCCTATATAGGCGTTCGAGTGTTCGCATCGCTATTGGGCCGTGCGGACGTGCTGCGCAGTAGCTCCTGATTGAGTTGGCTTTTGCGCAGTGTTGACGTGTACTTGGCTCTGTGAAGACCTGTTTGCGCGCTCTCTAGAATTGAAGCAAGATGCCCTCCATCGAGCAACTTTACCAACAGCTTAAGGAAGAATTGAGGTTGGCGAATATGGAAATTCGGCGACTGACCGAGGAAAACAAAAAGATTCGGAGTAGTCCTCCTGTTTTGAGTCCTCAGGTCAATAAGGGAAACTGGTCAGTGGCTGGACAGCAGGGAAAGAAGTTGACGATCAAGAAGACGAATGGAAAGGTAGAAACGATGAAGAAGAAAGAGACTGCCGTGGAAACTGTTGTGGAAACATCCAATACATTCTCAGTGCTACCCGACAAATGTGAGTCGACTACTGGGAACGACACGACGAAAGACATTAAGGAAGGTAAGAATATTGTTGTTCTTGGGGATAGCCAAGTTAGGTATATGGATAGGGCGTTCTGCTTGAAGGACAGGAGTAGGAGACAGAGAGTTTGCTTTCCTGGGGCTGGGATGGAGGATATTGTTAGCCGTCTGGATGACATCATGAGAGGTAATGGGAGCAATCCTATTATCTGTCTCAGTGCTGGAGGCAACGATGTTGGCAGACGTAGGAGTGAGGACCTGATTAGCAGGTATAGGTCAGCAATAGAAATAATTAGAAGTAAGGGTGGGAACCCTCTCATATGTGGTATTTTGCCAAGGAGGGGAGTTGGAAATGAATGGTTGTCCAGGGCAATTGGTGTCAATTGCTGGCTGGACAAATACTGTAAGGAAAATGCTGTAACATTCATTGACAACTGGGACCTCTTCTATGGCAGAAATGACATGTATGCTAGGGATGGGGTTCACTTATCTAGGTGTGGGGTGGGAGCACTGGCAACTGCAGTGGAGGGAGCAGTTAGGACTTTAAACTAGGAATAGTTAGTGGTATGGGTTTTGGCAGGAAAACAGTGAAGTCCCAGTGCAGTAATATTACGAGTTCTAGGGGAACTAGTAATAATAAGAACGAGATAGATATTGAAAAGCCAGGGACCTTGGATGATAAGGACAGTAATAGGTTTAGTAGAAAAATAGAAATGAGCAGGAAGGGTAAAGAGAAAGGAGAGTCTTTCAATGTTTATTATGCTAATTGCCGTAGTGCTAGGAATAAGATGGACGAGATGAGATTAGTTGCTAGTGTAGGTAACATTGATGTATTTGCCTTAACTGAGACGTGGTTTAATTCAAAAAGTCGGGACATGCCTGCGGAATCTCATATTCAGGGTTTTAAATTGTTCCAAGAAGATAGAAGTATTGGGAGGGGGGGGGGTGGCATTGTATGTCCGAGATCGCTTGAACTGTTGCATAAAAACGGGTATTAAGTCTGAAGTAACACATACAGAGTCTGTTTGGATAGAATTTTCAGAGGGGCATGAAAAACTGATTTTAGGAGTGATATACCGTCCCCCAAACTTAGATAGGGACCAAGGGAAACTACTATGGGAGGAAATTGTTAAGGCCACAAGGCACGATAATGTTGTAATTCTAGGTGACTTTAACTTTAGTCATGTTGATTGGAATTTCTTGACTGGGAATTTAGAATCATACGACTTCTTAGAAGTATTTCAGGATTGTTTTTTGAAGCAGTTTGTGACAGAACCTACAAGGGGAAATAACCTGCTTGACTTAGTTATGACAAACAATGAATCCCTTGTTAATAATTTAGAAATTTCAGAGGAACTGGGTGCTAGCGACCACAAATCAAAATTACATTTAGCATTGAATGGAAGTACGATAGTAGCGATAACTCAGTAACAGTCCCAGATTTTCGCTTAGCAGATTACGATGGGCTTAGAGAACACTTATCATCTGTTGACTGGGGTAACGAAGAGAGCTATCAATATGACAGTTTTCTGAACACTATACATGCTGCTCAAAGAGCGTTTATCCCATTTAAAGAAATTAGATCAAATAGAAATGACCCAAAATGGATGAATAATAGGCTCAAATATCTACTAGGGCATAAGAAAGGAATTTATAGGCGTATCAAAAGAGGTGAGGGTCATCTTATGAATCAGTATATTGACATTAAGAGGGACATTAAAAAGGGGATAAGAAAAGCTAAAAGGAACTATGAAATTAAAGTAGCTAGGGATTCTAAAACTAACCCAAAAAGTTTTTTCCAGGTCTATAGAACAAAAGTTAGAGATAAGATAGGTCCCCTTAAAAATAACTATGGGTACCTTACTGACAAAGAGAATGAAATGTGCTTGATTTTAAATAATTATTTTCTCTCAGTTTTTACACAGGAAGACACTAACAATATTCCAGTAATTAATTTTTACAGTGGGCTAGAAGAAGATAATTATGTAACATCACAGTCACTAGTGAGATGGTTGTGAAGCAGATAGACAGACTGAAGCAAAATAAGTCTCCGGGTCCTGATGAGGTTTTTTCAAGGGTTCTTAAGGAATGCAAAATGGAACTCTGTGAACCATTAACTAACATTTTTAATTTATCTCTTCAAACAGGTGTAGTGTCTGATATGTGGAAGATGGCTAATGTAACTCCTATTTTTAAAACAGGGGACAAGTCGTTACCGTCAAATTACCACCCAATAAGCCTGACCTCAATTGTAGGCAAATTGCTAGAGTCAATTATAGCTGAGATTATAAGAAGCCATCTCGATAAGCATAGCTTGCTTAATGATACTCATCATGGATTCACAAGAGGCCGGTCTTGTCTAACTAATTTATTAACTTTCTTCAGTAAAGCTTTTGAGGCTGTTGACCAAAATAAAGAATTTGATATTATTTACTTAGATTTTAGTAAGGCTTTTGATAGAGTTCCGCACCATAGACTGTTAAAGAAAGTGGCAGCTCATGTCATTGGGGGAAAAGTGCTCTCGTGGATCGAGTCATGGCTCACTGACAGGAAGCAGAGTGTCCATAAATGGGGTTAAATCCGAGTGGGGATCTGTAACAAGTGGCGTTCCACAGGGATCAGTCTTGGGCCCGTTGTTGTTTATAATATATATCAATGATCTTGATGAGGGAATTACTAGTGATATGAGCAAATTCGCCGATGACACAAAGATAGGTAGGATAATTGATTCAAACGTAGATGTTATGGAACTTCAGGAGTAGTTAAACAAACTCTATTCTTGGTCAGAAAAGTGGCAGATGCAGTTCAATGTAGATAAATGCAAGGTTCTGAAGCTTGGGAGTGCCCATAACCCTAGTACTTATAAGTTAAATGATGTAGAACTTAGCCATACAGATTGCGAAAAGGACTTGGGGGTTATGGTGAGCAGCAACCTTAAACCAAGACAGCAATGCCTAAGCGTACGTAATAAGGCAAATAGATTACTGGGATTTATATCAAGAAGTGTAAGCAACAGAAGTCCAGAGGTCATACTGCAGCTTTATACATCATTAGTAAGGCCTCACCTAGATTATGCAGCTCAGTTCTGGTCTCCGTATTACAAAATGGACATAAATTCGTTAGAAAACATTCAGCGTAGGATGACTAAATTAATACATAGCATTAGAAATCTTCCTTATGAAGAAAGATTGAAGACTCTTAAGTTACATTCACTTGTTAGACGAAGAATGAGGGGAGACCTGATCGAAGTGTATAAGTGGAAGATAGGTATTAATAAAGGGGATATTAATAAGGTCTTGAGGATGTCTCTCCAAGAGAGAACCCGCAGTAATGGATTTAAATTAGATAAGTTTAGATTTAGAAAGGACATAGGAAAGTATTGGTTTGGAAATAGGGTAGTTGATGGGTGGAACAGTCTTCCTAGTTGGGTTATTGAGGCTGGGACTTTGGGTAGTTTCAAATCTAGGTTGGATAAGTACATGAGTGGGAGGGGTTGGATTTGAGTGGGACTTTCATATCAGAGCTTATTTCTTGGGTGGCATTGAAAATTGGGTTGGGCAAATGTTTTGTTAGTGGGATGAATTGTAAGGGACCTGCCTAGTATGGGCCAGCAGGCCTCCTGCAGTGTTCCTCCTTTCTTATGTTCTTATGTTCTTATGAGAAGGTGGTGCTTATTCATTTGTCTGTTTGTTATTAGTGCCTTTAATTTCTCACTGAAATTTAAGATGTTTGTGTGGGGTATCCGGTAAATGGCACCGATGGTTACAGGTGTCTTAAGGTTTTTTACAGTAAAATTAACAAAAATGTATTCCCCATATTCATCACTAAAGCAAGTGGTGCTAATACAAGATAATTGGTTAGAGTAATAGATTGCAATACCACTCCGAACTTGGTATGGTCTGCAGTTGTGAATTGCTGTGTATCCTGGTAGAGGGTAGATATCTATTGTGTCCTGCTTAAGCCAGGTCTCAGTAAGAAAAATGCAGGAGAAGGGTGTCTTTAGTGATTCAAGGAGTGCCAGGAGGTCATCATAGTGTTTGCTTAAGGACCTGATGTTGTAGTTAAGTACTGATAGACTTTTAGCATTGTTTAGGATAGTGCTGGCTTGTGATGATGTATAATAAAGGCAGTTACTTTCCAATAGGTTTTGATTGTGTGTCAGATTATGGAGGTTTAGATCAGGGTCAACGTGATCAATCATCTTCTAAGTTTAAATTATGGTTATTTACATCCGAGTTGTGTGTTGAGTTCTCGTACTGATATCTGTAGTGGTGGGAAGTTTGGACAAGTATATAGCTAAAGCATTTTGGTCATATAGAGTATAGTCACTAATACACATAATGAAGTTGATGTTGTCTATGTGTTGTGCTGGAATGAGCTAAAGTACAACTAGGTATAAACTAATAATATAAAAATACAAATTAAAAATAGCACAAGATTCTCACTTGTAATTGCACTAAGGTCTAATATAATGAGTTTTGTGTAGTCTGTGTTTGGTATGGAATTTGGTAAGAGCTAGAATGAGCTGTAGTACAACTAGGTTTAATCTAATAATATAAAAATACAAATTAAAAATAGCACCAGGCTCTCACTAGTAATTGCACTATGGTCTAATATAATGAATTTGGTATTGACTATGTATTGAGCTAGAATGAGCTATAGTACAACTGAGTTTAATCTAATAATATAACAAAGGCACAAGACTCAATTGTAATTGCACCAAGGTCTTATACAAGTTGTTTACAAGAACTAGAGTATAGCTAGATTTAAATTGACAAGATAAAATACACAAGTTAAGGTAGCAAAAGAATAATAAAAAAATAAAATGAAAATAAAAATGGCAATGACTTGGTTATAATGTGCTAGTAAGATGGTAGACAGGATAATATAAAAGTTGTAGTTGAAAATACTAGTTTAAAAAAGTATAGAATAAAAATGGGCAATAAAAAAGTTTACAATAAGTTTGGTCAATATAGTTTAAAGTAAAATTTGGCAAAAATAGAGATTTTAGAATAAAATTGGGCAATTGAGTATTTCTTAGTGAGGTAGAATTATTGAGGACAAGTTATGGTTAGTTTAAAATAAAATAAGATAGAACAGTGATGTGGTAAGATGTAAAAAAGGAAATAGATTCTCTAGATATTAAATACAATTAAGACTGAGGTAGAATGGTCATTGAATACAACAGTGACAATCAAAAGTAGTTGGGGTATTAGAATTTCAGGGGGGCACAAATTTATGACAATATAACACTAACTGTGGACTATGGGTATTATCTGCACTTTACTCTGATTATGTTAGTCCAGCCTCACTTAGGAATGTTTTAAGGTCATGTTGTGTAGAGATGAAGTATCTCTTCCCAGTGGGCTGTTTCCTTACTGCGATTTTTCCGTCCCTCACAAAGCACTGGTGGATTTTTTGGGCATAGCGTAATTTTCTTAGCCGATAAAGGAGGTTTTGTCTTGTTTTGGTAAGGCATCATTGACGTAAACATCAGTTTTCATAGAAATAGATGTTTTTAGTAGGTTGTTTCTTTGTAGTTAGGGTTAGTCTGTGTGTTAGTGGAGTGTGGTGTGGGTGGTGGAGTGTGGGGTGTAGTGTTGGTGGAGTATGGGGTGTGGTGTGGGTGGTGGGGTGTAGGTGGAGTGTGGGGTGTAGGTGGTGGGGTGTGGATGGTGGTGTGTGGTGTGTGGGTGGAGTATGGCGTGTGGTGTGGGTGGAGTATGGCGTGTGGTGTGGGTGGAGCATGGCGTGTGGTGTGGGTGGTGGAGTGTGGGGTGTGGTGTGGGTGGAGTGTGGGGTATGGTGTGGGTGGTGAGGTGTAGGTGGTGGAGTGTGGGGTGTAGGTGGTGGAGTGTGGGGTGTGGGTGGTGGGGTGTGGTGTGTGGGTGGAGTATGGCGTGTGGTGTGGGTAGAGTATGGCGTGTGGTGTGGGTGGAGCATGGCGTGTGGTGTGGGTGGAGTGTGGGGAGTGGGTGATGGAGTGTGGGGTGTATTGTGGGTGGTAGAGTGTGGGGTATGGTGACGGTGGTGGAGTATGGAGTGTGGTGTGTGGGTGGCAGTGTGTGGGATATGGTGTGGGTGGAGTGTGGGGTGGGTTTAGTGTGGGGTGTGGATGGTAGTGTGGGGTGTGGTGTGGGTGGTGGAGTGTGGTGTGTGGGTGGTGGAGTGTGGTGTGTGGGTGGTGGATTGTGGGGTGTGGTGTGGGTGGTAGAGTGTAGGGTGTGGAGTGGGTGGTGGAGTATGGGGTGTGGAGTGTGGGGTGTGGTGTGGGTGGTGGAGTGTAGGGTGTGGTGTGGGTGGTGGAGTATGGGGTGTGGTGTGGGTGGTGGAGTGTAGGGTGTAGAGTGGGTGGTAGAGTGTGGGGTTTGGTGTGGGTGGTGGGGTGTGGGTAGGGGTAGTGTGTGGTGTGGCTGGTGTGTGGTCATATTTTGCCAAGTCACCAAGCCGGACCGCTGGGCACATCAATGCTCAGTAGCACCAGTCATTACCTTGTTTTTCTTTCTACACTGCCAATTTCGTACAGATGTGAAGGTCAGTCAGTCCCCGACTGAGGTAAGGTTCAGGCATCCCTCTCTGACAGGGCTAAGGTGAAAGCCAACTTAGGAATGCTTGGTTCTGTTGCTAGTCATGAAAATAGCTCATGTTGCCTTCCTATTTACCTCATGGCATTGGGCAGCATTACCTTCTAGGTCACTGGAGGCTCAGTTCGTCATAGGATGTCGATAACCCAGTCAGATCTTAACGACAACTGGTAGGAGACAAAGTCAGGTCATGTCAAGCACGTTCTGAATATTAAATCTATATAAATTACTGAGAATTGCAGTTATATCCGGAAACAAAATCAGACCAATTTTATTTTTGTCTGAAATGCATCGGGCCACAGTTGCTGCCTTGGTCCATAGGCAGTTATGTGCCTGAGATGAGCAGGTTACTTGATGTATTAACGTAGACTTCTTAGCACAAAAGATACGCATCCAGCTCCACTTGACTTAACTTCCCTCAGTCTTACTAAACTCTTTCAGCCATCCCCACAATGTACACTTCTGGGCACGAACTTAAATAACATGAGATAATATCACTGAATAACAATTGCAATGAAGAGATGAACTCATTTTCCATTTACACTTACAATTCTACCGTCATTCTCATACATTACATTGTATACGACGCGTGTACATGTTACACCAGTCAATACAGCGACAACTTCTTTGCTGAATTTAATGGTCTAGCTCATGCTATAAATTTTAGTGTTGAGTTTGAACAAAATAACAAATTGTCCTTTATAGATGTCTTAATTAATTAAGGGAAACCATGATTTTAAATTGAAAATAAACAGAAAAAAGGCAAATAACTGTATTATTATTATTCTCATCGTGACTGTTAAACTTTGAATCAAGCTTTATAAGAAATAGTACTGATTTTAATATGAATAATAGTTTAGGGTTATACAAATTAGCTACATTGATAATTAATACAATTTGGAAAGAATTAAGCTGTGCGTGACAGTCTCTGACACACCTTCCTGCATCACACTGAGACGAGTGAAATACCGTAGGTAAGGTGACATCTCGGCATATAAGCCTTCTACTCTTTCATTATTATTTTTACATGTCCTAAATAATGTGAGAAATCACGAAAGTGCTTGAATGTTCATTATTTTTTTTTTCACAGTGGTTGTTTTGAATATTGTGATATCACCTATTTACAATGATTTTGTTGCATAACAACTCCTTTTAAAGCGCACGGAAGAGGCACCATAAACATTATATCTTGCAACATTTAACTCATTTTTGACAATGGTCTTGTACTAATGATGTTTTAATATTGCATCTGCTTAACATAGAACACCACCAAAGTTTCTTAAGAGCTGAAATAAGACCATTAACATTGTCAGTAATGATCCTTATTACCATCTTGTTTGTGTTTTTTTTTTGTTTTCCTCTTTCCTATCTTAGCATTTCCTGAATTGCTTTTACTTTGTGTAGTAGTCTGTTTACGTGCAAAGAAGACTTTGATTCGTAAATGCTCTTTTTAAATGTTGTTCATGTGGGTATTTGTTGAGGTAATACTCGCTCTCTCGCGGTGCAGCAGCAACAACATCGTGCACTTACGCCACAGTAACATGTGCGTTCGCAGCGGGTTTCGAACAATTTACATCGACTCTGCCATTTGTTTTACAGATTTGATAACTATCCGACTTTCACTCAAGACCAGGTCTCCGAGGATGATATTTTCCGTCAACCAAAATTCGTTCGTACCACTAAGTTTCTCTGTCGATGTTCGTTATCATGGGGGTTAAAAAGCTATCACTGGAATCGGACTCGCCAGACTCCTCATTGTTATTACATCCTAAATTATTCATTCCCATTGCACGTTCCTCATCCCCTTGTTGCTCCGAGTCGTATCGATCCTGCGGATTTTGGTGATCATCAACGTCGTTATTTCCATCCATCGTTGCTTCACACTCCAGTGACCACAACACTGGGATATCTATGTTCAGTAGATATGACCTCTGCCATCATCTCCTCCCTTTGAGCAGTGAGGCCATTCGTACCATCAACCCACGACTGGGACACTCACCCCCACGACTGGGGCACTCACCCCCACGACTGGGACACTCACCCCCACGACTGGGACACTCACCCCCACGACTGGGACACTCGCCCCCACGACTGGGACACTCGCCCCCACGACTGGGACACTCGCCCCCACGACTGGGACACTCACCCCCACGACTGGGACACTCACGCCCACGACTGGGACACTCACTCCCACGACTGGGACACTCACCCCCACGACTGGGACACTCACTCCCACGACTGGGACACTCGCCTCCACGACTGGGACACTCACCCCCACGACTGGGACACTCACCCCCACGACTGAGACACTCACCCCCACGACTGGGACACTCATCCCCACGACTGGGACACTCACCCCCACGACTGGGACACTCACCCCCACGACTGGGACACTCACCCCCACGACTGGGACACTCACTCCTACGACTGTGACACTCACCCCCACGACTGTGACACTCACCCCCACGACTGGGACACTCACCCCTACGACTGGGACACTCAGCCTCACGACTGGGACACTCACCCCCACGACTGGGACACTCACCCCCACGACTGGGACACTCGTCCCCACGAGTGAGACACACATCCCCACGAGTGGGGGACACCCCACGAGTGGGACACTCACCCTCACGAGTAGGACACTCACCCCACGACTGTGACACTCAACCCGCGACTGGGACACTCAACTTTCAACTGAGACACATCCCCACGACTGGGACGTTCACCACCAGGACTAGGACGCTCTCCATCACGACTGGGACACTCATCATCGCGACTGGGACATCAATAGGGAGAAGGAAAGGCCCCCTGTTAGTCTCGATACTACTTCAGTGAAAACATGGCGAAAATAAAGTTTCTGTACTGGGCACTGTCGTCATGGTTTCCCTTTAAGCAGCAGTGTAGGCTCAGCTCGTTTGATTAAATATTCTTTTTAAGTGAGCCAACGTTACATGAGCACATGAATAGTGCATACATAAATAGTTGCAGCGTTGCACAGGCTAGTGGGTGCCTCGTTTGTGAGGCTTGTGTACACAGCTTTCCTCTAATTTCGTGGTATAATTTAGGCAGACAGCAAACAAATATATTTTTTTATGTTCTTTCTCGTTTACGTTTTCCTTTGTGTTTTCTTCTTCATTTTCTTTGTATTATTATTATTATTATTATTATTATTATTATTATTATTATTATTTTTATTATTATTATTATTATTATTATTATTATTGTATTTGTGAAAAATCTAAAATGGTACACGTCATCCTGGTCTGGGAAAGGTAAGAAAATTAACTCTAACTGGAGGAAGGGAAGCAGAGCTTCAGTTTATTGGATCTAGAGCCCTTCATTTTATCAAAGATAATAATAAAAAAAAAACATTCCTACTTGGGGCATTTTCAAAGTCCCGTTCAATCAGTAAGAGTCATTAGTAAGAATCATACATTACGCTGACCGTATGAGGAATATATGCAAATAACCAACATTTAGTGGCACAGGAAAAAAAAAGAAGCCCAAATGCTTTCTCTGCCTGAGGGTCTCAAGCAGACTGAAAATATTTGCGTTTTTCTGTGGTACTGAATGAAGGTTTCTCTTAGATAAGTGTAATAGATAACTTTATTCCGAAACGTCTCGCTTACACAGTCGGTTCTTCAGTTGAACAGAGGACACAACAGAAGCATTGAAGATGTAAAGATAGAATAATCACTTCTTCACCCTTGATTAAGTAGTTTTAAGGTTGTCAGTCCCTCGGTCTGGAGCAGAGTTAAGCTCCATAGTCTGGAACTGTGTGAAGCTGAAGCATCAGAATGGAGACTTTTATACTGACAAAGATGAGGGGCACAAAATCTTAGACGACACAAAAGGAGGGACCCACTAGTAGAATCAAGAACTTAAGAATTGAGAGGCACTCTAGCAAGCCTACTGGTCCATGCTAAATACGTCCCTCTCAAATCCAACCTTCATCCTCGTAACTAATGACTAGGAAAAAAGTCGAAAATGCCTTCTATAGGAAGATACCGTTGTATCGCAGTGTCTGACAGTGCAAAAATGACAATAGTATACAGTACTGAAAGTAGATAAGATACTTATCTACTTGTCGATATTGCATACCACTTTGTGATACAAGAATAATAAAGCGCTGAGTGCCTAAGAGAGAATCTGATTTGATCCAAAGAAGGGGTGAATATCATCATTTCCTCTTGAAGACTCACTTTGGTTAGAACGCAGCGTCTTGCCCGTACAGTAACATACTGAACATATTGGCCACCAACCCTGACTAGGGGATAAAAATATCTATTGCTGCTTACATTAATGTGTAAAATTGTCGGAGCAGCTTCAGTAATAAAAATCTGTTGAAATAATGCCATAGAGAGAGAGAGAGAGAGAGAGAGAGAGAGAGAGAGAGAGAGAGAGAGAGAGAGAGAGAGAGAGAGAGAGAGAGAGGCGAAGATTCATGGGAGAGGAAAAAAAATCAGAATTTAATTTAGTAAAGGAAATTAATTAATTAGCGGGAATCCTGACGCTTTCCATTGCAAGAGTGGAGAGTTTTGCTTCTCCATGGTTAAACAACCAAAAATTAGTGCTGCCACAACTTCACAATCCTGCATCACCCACCCCTCTGTGTTTATGTCTGTTTCTCTATCTCTGTTTTTATTTTATCTCTATTTCCCTTTCTCTCCGTCTTTCTCTCTCTCTCCTTCTCTCCATGTATAGTCCTTGTACGCAGCCCTGCAAAACATAAGAGGTACACAAGGGGTCTTTCTGCATCAGTATACCAACACTTCAAGACTGACGCAGCAACACTCCCGCATCAGGATTACAGTGTGCATATATGTATACGTCTGAGACTGGCGGTATTACTGTGAGAGTGAATGTAAAGTTGTATGTAAGACTTTTGGTACCATTGTGAGACTGGAGGTATCTGTGTGAGACTCAGCGACCCATCACTTAGTTGACCTGCAGTGCCGGTGACCTATCAGTTGACCTGCAGTGCAGGTGATCTATCACTTAGGTGACCTGCAGTGGAGGTGACCCATCATTCAGGTGATATACGATGGAGGTGACCCATCACTCAGCTGACTTGCCGTTCAGGTGACTCATCATTCAACTGTTCTGCAGTGAAGGTGACCATTCCACCCCATTGAAACTTATGGAATTAGATTCATTTATAAGACCACTGTAGCATTTCGTATCACTAGATATATACACAATTTTTAAACCTATCTTAAAATCTTCCTAAATCTAAAAGCAAAAAAAAAAAAAAAAAAAAAAAATGTGATCCGGCGGTAATCCAGTCCTTGATATAACGATATTTTTATATAAATCTCACACGTAATAAATCCCTGATTGAACGATATTTTTATGGGAATCTCACACTCATTAATTCCCTGATAGAACGATATATTGATATGAATCTCACGGGTAATAAATCTCCGAGATTTACGACATGCAATTACTCCGTGGGCGCTAGTACCAATATATTGGCGAGAGGAACAACTTTCCAATAAATGTTAGATATGTGAAAGTCAGAAGATCGCCACAAGCGGAAAACAGGCACACACACACACACACGCACACACACACACACACACACACACACACACACACACACACACACACACACACACACACACAATGTGGACAGGGTATCAGGACATTTGGAGAGAAGAGAATTCTTTACAAAGAACCAGCATGGACTTAGAGTTGTAAAATCCTGTTTTACGACTTGTTGGAATTTTACGATAGAATCAGAGAGATAAAACAAGGACAAGATTAGGGAGACTGTATTTTCATGTACTGTAAAAAGAACTAAGAAGAGAAGAAATAAACTGGAGAGAGAAAGACGCTCCCTCTACAGAAGACGACGAAGAATCACTGAGCTCCTCAAGAACGCTAGATTATCTGATACATGGAAGGAAGCGCTGGCCAGGGGAGTGGAAAGTATCAAACTTAAGTTAAAGGACTCTTACAAGACCCAGGAGAGGCAGGAGGAGCTAAAAGCGATTTGTGAAATTGAGAGTAATTCAAGATATTTCTTTTCCTCTGCCAAAAACAAGACAAAAACCACATCTAGTATCGGGCCCTTGCTCAGACAAGATGAGACTTATACAGATGACAAAGAAATGAGTGAGATACTGAAATCCCAATACGACCCTGTGTTTATCGAGCAACTTATCAATCTAAAGATCGAAAATCCAAATGATTTTTTCATGAATGAGTCCCAAAACTCCGTCAATATATGCCAGATTTCCGACATTACCTTAACTCCGATAGACTTTGAGAGAGCCATTGACAACATGGCCATGCACTGAGCCCCAGGCCCAGACTCGTGGAGCTCTGTGTTCATTAAGAACTGCAAGAAACCCCTTTCACGTGACCTAAGTATGCTATGGAGAAGGAGCTTAGACTTGGGTGAAATTCCCCAGTCACTAAAAACGACGGATATAGCCCCACTCCATAAAGATGGCAGCAAACCATTAGCTATGAAAAGCTCTAACGTCCCACATCAAAAACATCTTTGAAAGAGTGTTAAGAAGCACCCCTGCAAACCACTTGGATTCTCAAAAACTACACAATCCAGGGCAACATGGGTTCAGAGCAGGTCGCTCCTGCCTCTCGCAACTACTGGATCACTGTGATATGGTCTTGGATGCACTGGAAGAAAAACAGAATGCAGATGTGATATACACAGACTTTGCAAAAACCTTTGAAAAGTGCAATCATGGCGTAAGAGCGCACAGAATACGTGCTAAAGGAATAACTGGCAAAGTGGGGAGATGGATCTTCAATTTTCTAAGAAATCGAACACAATGAGTAGTGGTCAACAGAGTTAAATCGGAAGCTGCCATAGTGTAAAGCTCTGTCCCACAAGGCACAGTACTCGCCCCCATCATATTCCTCATCCTCATGACATAGAGATGTAACCCACAGTACCGTGTCATCCTTTGCAGACGATACTAGGATCTGCATGAGACTGTCATCTATTGAGGACATGGTTAACCTCCAAGAAGATATATACCAAGTTTTCCAATGGGCAACGGAAAGCAATATGATGTTCATTGAAGACAAATTCCAACTACTCCGTTATGGAAAACTGGAGGAAATAATAGCTAGATCTGAGTATACTACAAAAATAATGTGAGGGACCTGAGATCTGAGGATCTCACTTTCAAGGATCACAACAGTGCCACGATCACAACTGCAAAGAAAATGGTAAGGTGGAAAATGAGAACTTTCAAAACAAGAAATGCCAAGCCATTGATGATACTTTTCATATCATTTGTTCTCTCTAGGCTGGAATACTGCTGTACATTAATCACTCCGTTCAAATCAGGTGAAATTGAAGATCTAGAGAGTGTACAGAGAACCCTTACTTCATATTTTACTGCACATTCTATCAAACACCTCAACTACTGGGAACGCTTGGAAGAACCTGACTTGTACTCGCTGGAACGCAGGCGAAAGAGAGATATCATAATCTACACTTGGAAAATCATAGAAGGAATGGTACCGAATTTGCACACAGAAATCACTCCCTACAAAAGTAAAAGACTGTGCAGGCGGTGCAAAATACCCACAAAAAAAAGTATGGGCGCCAGTGGTACACTAAGAGAAAGCACCATGTCAGGGGCCAAAGACTGTTCAACAGCCTCCTACCACGCATAAGGGGAATTACCATTAGGTCCCTGGCTGCCTTTAAGAGGGAGCTGGACAGATACTTAAAGTCGGTGCCGGATCAGCCGGGCTATGGTTCGTACGTCGGACTACGTGCGGCCAGCAGTATCAGCCTGGTTGATCAGGCCCTGATCCACAGGGAGGCCTGGTCGTGGGCAGGGCCGCGGGGGCGTTGACCCCCGGAATACCCTCCATGTAGAAAAACATTTGATACAGAACCACATCAGAGTTTAGTCTTAAAGTCAGAAGAACAAATAGGGTTAAAAGGGAGTGTGCTCCAGTGGGTCAAGGAGTACCTAAATTACAGAAGACAGAGTGTAACA
>NC_091295.1:61957804-61967804 GCF_038502225.1 Cherax quadricarinatus | reverse complement strand
ACCCATTGCGGTTAGAAACACTCTTCGCCGTCTCGTTGCCAAAGCAGCAGTAAGAAACATTTGCCTAGAAGCTGCCAGTTTACTCCAGCCACACCAACTGGGCTTTGGGGTCCCTCAAGGCAGTGTAGCTGCAGCTCATGCGGCAAGGGCCTACATCAGGGACCTACCAGAAGACAAGGCCATAGTCAAACTTGATTTTAGAAATGCCTTTAATATGGTAAAGAGAGATGTTGTCTTGCTAGCTGTTCGGGATCGCTTCCCCAGTCTTTTTCCGTTCATTTCAGCCGGCTACAGCAAACCCTCAATTCTTTTGTTTGGAGAACATGAAATTCTCTCATCAGAAGGTGTTCAGCAGGGTGACACACTCGCTCCACTTCTCTTCTGCTTGGCAGTAAGAGAACTAACTTCCAGCCTACGCAGCGAGCTCAACATCTGGTACCTGGATGATGGCACTCTGGCAGGTACTGAAGAGTCCCTGGTAGGGGACCTACAACTGGTGAAAACACAGGGAGAAGACTTGGGACTCATCCTCAATCCCTCCAAGTGTGAAATCATCACAGCAAACCAGGAAATAATCAATGCTGTGCGAAGAATTCTCCCAGAAGTCTCTACTACCACTCCGTCCAACAGTACCCTCCTGGGAGCACCGCTGGGTCACCAGGCCATCGACACAGTCCTCAAGGACAAATTGAATGACCTGATGGGAATGGAGGAGAGAATAAGCAATCTTGATGCCCATGATGCTCTGTATCTCTTCACAAGGTGCCTTACTATTCCAAGACTCACTCACTTCCTCAGGTGTGCACCCTCTTTTGACAACCCAACACTTGACGAATATGACGCACACCTGAGGTCAACCCTTAAGAAGGCACTGAACCTGTCACTAGAGGATGAGCAATGGGATCAGGCAACCCTCCCAGTACGACTGGGAGGTATAGGGGTGCGCAAAGCAACTCATGTTGCCTTACCTGCTTTTCTGTCTTCGTGTTTGGCTTCCAGTGCATTAGTCAAGAAGATTGTTCCCGAACGCTTGAGAGACATGGTAGGAGCTCAAGACCCCAGGTTTACTGAAGCAGCGATTCGGTGGGACACCCTTACAGATTCCTCCAGTAGACCAGCTCCTCCCAAAGAACACAAACAGTCCCACTGGGAAAAACCGATCATGGAAAAAATCGCCAACACAATGCTCTCCAACGCCTCAGGAAAGGACAAAGCTCGTCTCCTGGCAGTGAAGGCACCACACTCAGGAGATTTCCTGTTTGCTGTTCCCAATTCCTCCTTGGGCACTCGACTAGACCCACAGGCCATTCGGATTGGTGTTGCTCTTCGCCTAGCCGCTCCCATCCTCACCGAACATAGGTGTATTTGCGGCAGGGCGACAGCTGATCAATTCGGACTTCATGGTCTCGTGTGTCACACAGCAGAAGGGAAGTATGCCAGGCATGAGGAGGTCAATGACATCATAAAGAGAAGCCTTGCCACAGTCCGTTGCCCAGCTCAACGGGAACCCCATGTGCAGAGGTCTGACGGAAGTCTAAAGCGTCCTGATGGAGCCACTATGCTACCTTGGAAGGATGGAAAGCAGATTGCCTGGGACTACACATGTGCCGCCACATTGGCAGACACCTACTTGCCATACTCCGTAGTGGAAGGGGGTGGAGCTGCCAGCCACAGAGAGACCCAGAAGATCCGCAAATATGAAGACCTTCCCCCTTGCTATAACTTCATCCCAATAGGGTCGGAGACCCTTGGAGCATGGAGCAAGTGTGCTCTAAAGTTCCTAATAGAGCTGGGTGAAAAGCTCATCATAGAAACAAAGGACCACAGGGCGACCAGCTTCCTCTTTCAGAGACTCAGTGTTGCGATCCAGAGAGGAAATGCCTGCAGCATTCTGGGCACGCGGCCCACCGCCGGGGAGCTGGACGAAGTATTCGAGATGTAGCTCTGAGTTACCTATGTTGTTTTACTTTGTATCATATTTTTGTGAATGTTTTGTCAATGTATTTTGTCTTTAAATAAAAAATATATATATATAATATAGGGGGTGGTAGGAGAAAATTCTCAAACAGCTTCAGGGAGAATCTAGAGTTTTCCCTGAAGCAAGTTTATTCTTTTCTCTGAGGATGAGGGTCCCTACAACAGTTCTAGAGGTGGTACCTCCCTATATATATATATATATATATATATATATATATATATATATATATATATATATATATATATATATATATATATATTATATTATATTTCATTTAGAGAAATCCATAACATATAAAAAAGTTTCGTTATATCAGTGACATACACAGAATAATACGCAGAAATATCCATTTTAGGTCAGATACAAAAATTTACATTCAGGCGAAGTAATCCTGTATGTGGGGTCACGTTGGTCAGAAGGTTTTACCAGCGTAATGAAACTCACTTTCCATAAAGACTGGTTTATCCTCAATGTTTATTGGTATTAATCCTAAATTGGTAGTGCTGGAAAATGTCCGCGTTAACCACGCTTCCCACCATCACCATCCTCGATAACCACGCTTCCCACCATCACTATCCTCGATAACCACGCTTCCCACCATCACTATCCTCGATAACCACGCTTCCCACCATCACTATCCTCGATAACCACACTTCCCACCATCACTATCCTCGATAACCACACTTCCCACCATCACTATCCTCGATAACCACGCTTCCCACCACCACTCTCCTCGATAACCACGCTTCTCATCGCTATCCTCGATAACGACGCTTCCCACAATCACTATCATCGATAACCGCGCTTCCCACCATCACTATCCTCTATAACCACGCTTCCCACCGTCATTGTTCTCAATAATGACGCTTCCCACCATCACTATCGTCGATAACCACACTTCCACCATCACTGTCCTCGATAACCACGCTTTCCACCATCACTATCCTCGATTACCACACTTCCCACCATCACTATCCTCGATTACCACGCTTCGCACCATCAGTATCCTCGATAACCACACTTCCCACCACCACTATCCTCGATGACCACGCTTTCCACTATCACTTTCCTCGATAACCACACTTCCCACCATTAATGTTTTTGGTTGTGTGTGTGTGGTAAGATAGGCACGGATACAAGGGGATAGTGAGAGCCTACTCAAAAGGGTAAGTTGGTATGGAATAACAGATGGCTGTATTGAAGAAAAGGGGAGGTATGAAAAAAGGCATGTGGAAGAGCATAGGGGTATTTAAGAGGAGGGGTATGGAAGAGGAGAAAAGAGCCCGACAGTGAAAGACATGCACGTACACGGGTACAATAGTGCCAGACGATGGTGCCAGGAAGCCAAGATGAAACCTTAAACACAGAAAAGCCACAGAGATGCCTTGACATTTAAGTGCCAGGCACTGCCACCGTGATGTCTGTACGAAGTACTGTACTTTAGTTTCACAATGACAAAGATGTCGATAGAGGTAGATGAGGCAGTGGTGGAAGCAGACTCCATGCGCAGTTTCAGGAGTAGACACGGATGGGAACAAATACAAACACCGCTGCTGGACAGCAGTCTAAAGAGGGGAGACCAAGAGCTTGAGACTCGTGCAAGCGATCACAACTGATGCTAGCCTAATATCATGATGCCACTGAAATACAATGCCGTTTGACTGTTCCTTTGTCACTTTATACAATACGAACGTGTATTATACACCCAGCGACAACTGCTGTGTCATTGTATACACGAACGTGTATTATGCACCGAAAAAGTGTATTACTATCATAAAATATGAGGGTCGTAACATTTTACTGTACCAACGTTTCGCCCACCAAGGACGAAAAAGTGAGAGAATAGATCAAGTTCCTAGTGGACGACACCCACTTATCAATTCAATGCTGCAAACCACAAAATGTGTTTGATTAATATGCAGCGATGAGGACGAGCCTGAAAAGACGATGGTGTGCATGCAGTGACGATGGTGTGCGTGCAGAGACGATGGTGTGCGTGCAGAGACGATGGTGTGCGGGCAGAGACGATGGTGTGCGGGCAGAGACGATGGTGTGCGTGCAGAGACGATGGTGTGCGTGCAGAGACGATGGTGTGCGTGCAGAGACGATGGTGTGCGTGCAGAGACGATGGTGTGCGTGCAGAGACGATGGCGTGCGGGCAGAGACGATGGCGTGCCTGCAGAGACGATGGCGTGCGGGCAGAGAGCAATAAAAATGAACATATATAACTTTATTATACTCAGCAAACGACAATTCTGCACCATTCCCTAGTCGTCCAGGAGACGACATCCCACCAGGGGACGACACAGCCTGGGGATGACACTCCACACGAGGACAACACTCCACAAGGGAACGACACATCACCAAGGATGATGCTCCACAAGAACACGACACGAAACCAGAGAACGACACGTTACCGGGACGACAAATCATCAGGGCACGACATTACCACCAAAACACGACTCTCTACCAGGGAAAACACTCCACAAGAGAAAGTCACACCAACAGCTGGCGACACACCACCCGGAAGGCAAACCACAAGGGAACGACTCTCCACCGAGAACCAAATATCCTCTACAAGCAAAGGCGAAGAATCACAGGTTCTCAAGGGGGCAAGACTATCTGAAATCGGAAGGAAACACTTGCTAGGAAAATAGAAAATACTGAACCTAATTAAATGAATCTTTCAAGATCCAGGAGACAGGAGCAGCTAAAAGCCATAAATGAAACGGAAAGAAACCTCAAATATTTTTTGTCATATATCAAAAAAGGTAAAAAAAACATCTAGTATCGGGCCCTTGCTTAAACGAGATGGGACAACAAAAAATGACAATAAAAAAATGAGTGAGATACTAAAGTCTCGATATGACTGTGTTTATTGAGTTGTTAATGAGACTCAGGGTCAACAATCCTAATGAATTTAATATTAACGAGACTCAAAATCTTGTTAACATCTCCAAAATTTCTGACATAACCCTATCACCAATGTATTTTGAAAAATAAGAAATATTTTCATCATGCTCACGAACTCTGCCCCAGGATCAGACTCGCGGAACTCCATGTTCATCAAGAAATGAAAGAAACCTCTATCGCGTGCATTATTTATGCTACGGAGAGGGAGCCAAAACACAGGATTTATCCCACAGTCGCTAAAAGCAACGGATATTGACCCAATCCCAAAGGTGGCAATAAACAACAGCTGAAAAAATATAGATCGATAGCTCTAACGTTCTACATCTTAAAAATCTTTGAAAGGATTCTAAGAAGCAAGATCGCCAACTACTTGGATTCCCGACAGTTGAACAACCCAGGACAACATGGATTAACAGCAGGTCGGTCCTGCCTCACACAGCTACTGGACCACTATAGCATGGTCTTATATGCACATGAGGGCAAAATAAATGCCCTTACAAGTACGATCATGGTGTAATTGCATACAAAAGAAGTACTAAAGGAATAACTGGAGAAAGAGGCAGGTGGATTGTTAACTTCCTTTCGAAGAAAACGCAAAGATTATTAATAGTAAACAGAGATAAGTCAGAGGCTGCCTCAATTAAAATTTCAGCTCTACACAGTACAATACTCACCTACATCCCTTTTCTCATCCACATTTCAGACGGATGGATGTAAACCACAGTGCTGTGTCTTTCTTTGCAGACGACACTAGAATTTATTTGTCTTTCATTGCGGACACTATATCTTCAAGCGGGTATAAATCAAGTCTTCTAGTAAGCAGCAGAAAATAAAACCAGGTTTAACGAGGACAAATTCCAGCTACTCCGTTACGATAATCTTGAAGAATTAAAGCTACAACGGAATATAAAACAAATTCTAACCATAAAATTGAGCGAAAAACAAATGTGAAGGAATTAGGAGTGATAATATCAGATCTCACCTTCAAGGTGAGATCTGATATTATAGTGTCATTAACACAATTGCGATGAAAATGACATCATGGACGATGAGAATTTTCAAAACAAGAAATATCAAACTTATGATGACCCTCTTTAAGTCATTTGTTCCATCTAGGCTGAAATACTGCTTTACACTGACAACCCCTTTCCAGGCAGGCGAAATTGCAAATCTGGAGAATGTACAGAGGACCTTCACTGTACGTATTAGTTTAATAAAGCACCTAAATTACTGGGGACGTTTGAAGTCTCTTGACCTGTACTCCTTGGAGAAAGGCCAAGAAAGGTTTACGTACCTGGAGGAAGTTCCGGGGGTCAACGCCCCTGCGGCACGGTCCATAACCAGGCCTCATTGACACCTGTAAAATCCTAAAGGGACTGATCCCAAATCTGCATATAAATCACTACATATGAACAAAAAAGACAATGCAACATTCCCCCTCCCCCCTGCCAGTGGAAAGCAAGGGTGCCATGAGTATACTGAGAGAAAACACAATAAGTGTTAGGAGCCCAGGGTTGTTCAACAGCCTCCCATCATACGGAGGATTACCAATAAACCCCTATTTGGCTTCGCGAGGAAACTAAGCACGTAATTAAAGTTATTGACGGACCAGCCGGGCTGTGGTTTGTACGTTAGATTGCAAGTGGCTAGCAGTAACAACTTGTTTAATCAGGCCGTAATCCACTATGAAGCCAGGTCATGGACAGGGCGGCGGGGACGTTGACCCCCGGAACACTCTTCAGGTAAACTACAGGTTGGTAGGCCACAAGGGAATGACACACCTCCACTGGAAGAGATACCACCATGGAACGACACAATGCAGTGAAGCAACACACCACCAGGAAACGACACACCATCAAGGGACGACACACCAAAAAGGAACGGCACTCGTTCAAGAGACACCTTACCATAGGACGACACTCTACCAGGAGGACGACACACTACCAGGAGACGACACACTACCAGGAGACGACACACTACCAGGAGAATGGCACTACCAGGAGAATGACACTACCAGGAGGACGACACTCTACAAAAGGACAACACTCTACCAGGGAATGACTCTTAGGGGACTACACACTACCAGGGGATGACTATTAGATGACACACTGCCAGGGGATGACTATTGGATGACACACTGCCAGGGGATGACTATTGGATGACACACTGCCAGGGGATGACTATTGGATGACACACTGCCAGGGGATGACTATTGGATGACACACTGCCAGGGGATGACTCTTAAGGGACGATACTAAACCAGAGAATGACTATTAGGGGACGATACTAAACCAGAGAATGACTATTAGGGGACGATACTATACCAGGGGATGACTATTAGGGGACGACACACTACGAGGGGACGACACGCCACCAGGAGGACGACACACTAGCAGGGGACGACACACCAGCTGGGGACAACACGCTGGCAGGGAATGACACACCAGGAGGACGACACACCACCAGCAGGACGACACTTCACCAGGGGACGACACATTACCAGGGGATGACTATTAGGGGGCGACACATAACCAAGGGATAACTATTAGGGGACGACACACTACCAGGGGATGACTATTAACGGACAACGCACTACCAGAGGATGACTATTCGATGGGGTCAACACACCAGGAGGACACACTACCAGGGGACAACACACCAGGGCACACTACCAAGGGACGACACACCAGGACACACTACCAGGGGACAACACACCAGGAGGACACACTACCAGGGGACAACACACCAGGAGGACACACTACCAGGGGACAACACACCAGGGCACACTACCAAGGGACGACACACCAGGACACACTACCAGGGGACGACACACCAGGAGGACACACTACCAGGGGACGAAGGTCGTCCGCACTCAGGTCTTGCAGTTCATCTCATCTCAAACGACTCGGCTTCTCTTCCAATGTTTATCAATTGAGGTTTTAGGAAATCCGAGGCTTCATCTCCCTGACCATCAACCCTTAATGTGAAGCCCTTACCACCAACCCTTGATGGTGGCAGATGTTGCAAGTGTATGGTGTAGGAGGTAGGTTACTGAAAGCAGTGAAGAGTTTTTACGAGGATAGTGAGGCTCAAGTTAGAGTATGTAGGAAAGAGGGAAATTTTTTCCCAGTAAAAGTAGGCCTTAGACAAGGATGTGTGATGTCACCGTGGTTGTTTAATATATTTATAGATGGGGTTGTAAGAGAAGTAAATGCGAGGGTCTTGGCAAGAGGCGTGGAGTTAAAAGATAAAGAATCACACACAAAGTGGGAGTTGTCACAGCTGCTCTTTGCTGATGACACTGTGCTCTTGGGAGATTCTGAAGAGAAGTTGCAGAGATTGGTGGATGAATTTGGTAGGGTGTGCAAAAGAAGAAAATTAAAGGTGAATACAGGAAAGAGTAAGGTTATGAGGATAACAAAAAGATTAGGTGATGAAAGATTGAATATCAGATTGGAGGGAGAGAGTATGGAGGAGGTGAACGTATTCAGATATTTGGGAGTGGACGTGTCAGCGGATGGGTCTATGAAAGATGAGGTGAATCATAGAATTGATGAGGGAAAAAGAGTGAGTGGTGCACTTAGGAGTCTGTGGAGACAAAGAACTTTGTCCTTGGAGGCAAAGAGGGGAATGTATGAGAGTATAGTTTTACCAACGCTCTTATATGGGTGTGAAGCGTGGGTGATGAATGTTGCAGCGAGGAGAAGGCTGGAGGCAGTGGAGATGTCATGTCTGAGGGCAATGTGTGGTGTGAATATAATGCAGAGAATTCGTAGTTTGGAAGTTAGGAGGAGGTGCGGGATTACCAAAACTGTTGTCCAGAGGGCTGAGGAAGGGTTGTTGAGGTGGTTCGGACATGTAGAGAGAATGGAGCGAAACAGAATGACTTCAAGAGTGTATCAGTCTGTAGTGGAAGGAAGGCGGGGTAGGGGTCGGCCTAGGAAGGGTTGGAGGGAGGGGGTAAAGGAGGTTTTGTGTGCGAGGGGCTTGGACTTCCAGCAGGCATGCGTGAGCGTGTTTGATAGGAGTGAATGGAGACAAATGGTTTTTAATACTTGACGTGCTGTTGGAGTGTGAGCAAAGTAACATTTATGAAGGGATTCAGGGAAACCGGCAGGCCGGACTTGAGTTCTGGAGATGGGAAGTACAGTGCCTGCACTCTGAAGGAGGGGTGTTAATGTTGCAGTTTAAAAACTGTAGTGTAAAGCACCCTTCTGGCAAGACAGTGATGGAGTGAATGATGGTGAAAGTTTTTCTTTTTCGGGCCACCCTGCCTTGGTGGGAATCGGCCGGTGTGATAATAAAAAAAAAATAATAAATAATATATATATATATATATATATATATATATATATATATATATATATATATATATATATATATATATATATATATACACTGAGAGAAATACTCGCCTTGATATTTATTACCTGACTATGCAAGCCTGAATACCAGTTGGAATTTATATATTAATGTAAAATAAAATAAAGATTAAAATGTGTATTTTAATTTTTAGTAATTAAGGTAATATTTGTTTAAAGTATATTTTATGAATATATATTAACATACTTTAACATGCATTACAAGTATAATTTATTTTATCATTTAAAGCATTTATTTTTTATAAATGCATGTACATGTATAAAGGCAAATTAATCATTTTTTATTTATAAAATTGACTCCTGGATTGATTTGTGTATGTAGTGTAATACGTAAGTTCTGTCCAGCTTGAGAAAATTTACGGGAGGAATTTATATATATATATATATATATATATATATATATATATATATATATATATATATATATATATATATATATAATATATATATATAAATGTGTGTGTGTGTGTGTGTGTCGTGCCGAAAAAGTATAACTTGCGATTTTGTCTGAAAAAAGCAACGCTCTTCTTGCCGAATAAAGCAAGCGAAAATTTGTGTATACACTAACTTGACAAAAATCTTTCTGATCCTAACGGAAAAAAAATATATTTCATTGTGTATGTTTATTATTAAATTATTGTATACTTATCTAAAATATATTTAGTTGGATTAGGAAAAATTAAATTGTGCTTGTTATAATAAGGTTAAGTTCTAATGATTTTGTCAT
>NC_091295.1:61862804-61945304 GCF_038502225.1 Cherax quadricarinatus | reverse complement strand
ATAATAATATGTACTACACAAACCTGTTATTATATATTATTCTTTCTTCTTCTTCTTCTTCTTCTTCTTCTTCTTCTTCTTCTTCTTCTTCTTCTTCTTCTTCTTTTTCTTCTTCTTCTTCTTCTTCTTCTTCTTCTTCTTCTTCTTCTTCTTCTTCTTCTTCTTCTTCTTCTTCTTCTTCTTCTTATTATTATTATTATTATTATTATTATTATTATTATTATTATTATTACTACTATTATTATTATTATTTTCATGATGGAGCGCTGAACATGTAGGGGGTCATGCAGTGCCTAAAGAATGGGAGGTAATCAAGTTCGATCCAAGGAAGGGGAAGGTAGCTTCAATTTCTTAGTCAGAGACCTTCATCAGCATTAAGGCGCCCCTGTTAAACCGTGGTTTGACCAGAAATAGTGAAACATAGCAACAGGTGTTAAGTTCAGTGTTATTAAAATTTGTTGCAAGAGCTGCAGTTTTTCTGCGGTATGGTCAGTGGTGTTGGGCTTTAACGTCTAGTGTTGTCCAACAAATGGCACTACATGGAATCACCCTCCTTGCCAGCTGGCTGTTGGATGTTTTTTTTTTGTGAATGTGAGAGTATTCAGGTAATTGTATCTCCTGTGGAGTTGAGCTCTGAGTCTTGGACCTCGCCCTTGCACTTTCATTTACTGGGGTGGTTGATCTCTTACCTTTTACTGGGTTTGGATATATCTACTTTAGAATCCAGGATGGCCTTCTCCACTACATCTCTGCCTAATACATTCCATTTGTTCGCTAACTTTATACTAAAAGAATTTGTGTGCATGTGTGCACGTGCAAGGAGGGGAGGGGAGGGGCGAGTTCTAGCATGGAGGGGAAGGGGCGAGTCCTAGCATGGAAGGGAGCGGCGAGTCCTAGCATGGAGGGGGAGGGGCGAGTCCTAGCATGGAGGGGTTGTTTTTCTTTGAGAGTTGGTTTACTTTCTCTGGTCCTGATGCCCATGTTAGAACAGAGGGGAAGATGGATTACAAATGTCACTAGGATATTTGAGTAGAAACTATAGAAAGCAGACATCTAAGCACAAAACCAACATTCTTGAATGACATACATTTGCCAGACCTCAATCCGATCAATCGTTGAATATTCTACTGCTTCGTGAATTTACGGAAAGACTGAAGGAAGTACCTGTTCCATGTTAATAGACAAATGAGGCCTCTCGAAACACTGTATTTGAATGAATAAGCCGTAATTCGAAGCCTATTTAATTATTTTTAATAAATTCAATTGATCATAAGACGCAAGAACAAACGAACAAGCATGGAGGGGGAGGGGGTTCCAATTGGCTCGTACTAGGCAGGTCCGTCTAATTCACATCCAACCATTCTTACTCATACAGTATATCCAGTCTATTTCTGGAACCACCTAAAGCATTACCTTCAATGCATGTACACCGTGAGTGCGTGTCTTTCAGTGTATGCTGGAGGTTTACTTGAATCCTTACATTGTGGATTAAACGTGATGAATAGGTAGCGTGCACCCATAATGATTCTTGTGGAATCGATAAGCATTAAGCCCCATTAGCCAATCAACCAAGCTTCAATAAGTCTGCTTGGCAGTTTGTTCTACTCAGGTGTATAAGTAAGACTAGTAATCGTGCAATTATTTCTCTATTATAAAGAATGATACTAAATGTACGTGTGTATTCTCGATAAATTACTCTTAGTTGCACGTTATCAAAAGTACGTTTTCGTGCAGCAGTTAATGTGTACGTACAAGTCTTTGCTTTCAGTCGATCCCATAATATGGACCACTTTACTGAAAAAATTAAATTCATATATTTCTCGGGGGCCTTATAGTAATAGATGAGGGTAATATGGTCGGGAAATTATAATAAACGAATGTCTATGAAATACAATTTAAAATAAAAGATGTTTGAGTATTGGCACACATGTTAACATTATCATAAAAATGCATTTTCGTATTTTTGTTAACCAGTGATGCTCCATAAAAAAAAAATAAGTAAATGTGTCCACTGATAATTTTTTTCTATAAATTAGCTTATTACAGAAAGGTTTTGCTCATATAAATACTGGCAAACATCAACTCTCCTCACAAGTGTAATTAGAAAAAGGAACAATCCATGCACCAGGTACTAAATGTTGTCTCTAAAATAGCGCTAGATACTCAATATAAATAATATCAGTACTCACTTGACGGTCGAAAATATCACTTCTTGGTCCTAAGTCACAGATACTCACCTGGAATGAGAAAAATATATGTACTGTCATTCTTATGAAGCGCCATGAGCTGGCAGCACTAGAATGTTATTAATATTAATTAAGTATATCATCAGTATACTAGATGCAACAGATTAATTTACAATGGAATGATAATTTTTAATAGCGGTTACATTAGTGTAAAGTATCTACCCATCTACCCTTCCCCTCAGATTACTTTGTACTTCCCCTTCATGTGAAATGTCAAATAATTATCTTTCTCTTTTATTTTCCTAAAGTCAACTAATTAAGAATACTCCATTTTCCAACGTGTTTATGTGCATCAATTTCTCATTAATCTAAGCAACATGTGCAGTTAAATATTCCCCGCTTTAGATTAGATAAAGTAAGTTAAAAAAAAACTTAGTCATCCAAAATTAACATAAATTTAACCATGAACTGGAAAATAGCATAATCTGGTTAAAGGAGAGAGGAACACATACAGCTCTTTAATTTGTTGGTAACATTAAGCTCGTTATGAATGAATAAGAAGGGCTATACTGGAATGTTGTCACTATAGTAGTAGTACTGCAACTACCTACAAATATATTGCTTCTATAGTTAACACGCTTTTCTCAATAGACTTTTAATACATTTGTAACCTTGTGACTACTCCATTTTAACACCACATATGCTCTCGTTTAACACCATGTATCCTCTCATTTAACACCATATATCCTCTCATTTAACACCATGTATCCTCTCAACTACCAGGTTTAGTAATACTCGTCCAACTAACTATGTATATGTTATCAGCGATACCCGGCAAACTACAGGTGACCTGCTTGGTCGTATCTCTGATGCAGTTCTATGTTATTTTCTTAAGCAACTATTACTACTACTACTTACCTGGAGAGAGTTTCGGGGGTCAACGCCCCCGCGGCCCGGTCTGTGACCAGGCCTCCTACTACTACTACTACTATGTTACACTTGATTATACCTAAAGAGTAATGAGAACTTGTATATGCTCAGTAATAACCCACATGGAGACAAAAACACAGGAGGGTGATCGATCCGCATATTTCGACGCCCTTCTGGGATTTTCTTCAGCGGCTGTTGGAGGATTCCAGAAGGGGGTCGAAATATAACGATCATTCAACCTCCTGTGTTTGTCTCCATGTGGTTTATAGTGAGTACTTGACTATAAGTGCCTCTTTCTCTCTTGTCTGTAACTTGTGATACCACCAGTTATGATTTGTTTCTCTTGGGTGAGCTAAACGCCTGTAGTACCTTCATCTACAAATATTAGCTCTTTCCATACTAAGATTCATAACCCACATATGATCGTAATCAACCCACACATGATCGTGAACAACTCACACAGGATCGTAATCAACCCATACATGATCGTAATCAACTCATACATGATCGTAAACTCACACATAATCGTAATCAACGCACACATAATCGTAATAAATTCACACATTATCGTAATCAACCCACACATGATCGTAATCAACGCACATATAAATCAACCCACATATGATCGTAATCAACCCACACATGATCGTGATCAACTCACACATGATCGTAATCAACCCATACATGATCGTAATCAACTCATACATGATCGTAAACTCACACATAATAGTAATCAACGCACACATAATCGTAATAAATCCACACATGATCGTAATCAACCCACACATGATCGTAATCAACTCATATATGATCGTAATCAACTCTCACATGATCGTAATCAACCCACACATAATCGTAATCAACCCACATATGATCGTAATCAACCCACGCATTGTGGAGAAATTTTCTCCAGGAGGGGGTATCAGCCCCCTTCAGCCCCTTTCAGCCCTGAGGGGCCCAGCCCTCTCAGAAAGGGCAAGCATCTTGTTTACTGCTACAGCAAGTAATTGATCACAGATGCAGTACGAGTATATGACGTGGTCAAGCGTCCGCCGCTCCTTGCAAGAGTCCAGTGTTGCAAAGTGTAGTTTAATAAGAGACAGTCCATCTCTTACCTTAGCAGGCCAATTAAAGAAAATCCTGCTCCCACTTTATTACCATGGTAAAGATAGTGTACATTGTTGTTTATGTTTAAGACTGCAAGAATCAAGCATTCTGCTTTGCTTCATGGAGGAAGTTTGGCAAGGAAGCAAAAAGTACTAGGCCAGCTTTTCCTTTATGTTCTAGGGGCATTGCGGCGGTGTATGATGCTGTGAGGTCAGATTCCTTTTCACCCTACTGGGAGTCACACTGACGCCAGGATAACCAACAAAGAACACTGATCCGTGAGTTAGTGTGAACGAAGTGTCTCACAAAACATGATAAACACTTACAGAGAAGTGTGATTAGCTTGTTTAGTGATATGGTGTGAACAATTATTGATGAAGAGTAACAACGAGTGTTGCCCTCCAACAGACTGTAGTGCGACATTCTTCAAAGAGCACTATTCTTCAATCAACTCATCGGATATCCGGCGTAACTACGGGTCAGATACATATATCCAGGTAAGTGTTCTAACTCGTGATGTACTACTGTTGACTGCGCAGTTGAGTATGAAGTTGCAAGTTAGTCACTTATCATAAACCCCGGTGATAAGTGGACCGTAGAGTCCACACAAGTAAGTGTCGTCAGCCATCAGTGTCTGATATATGTTGACATAACATCCCCTAGGGGTAAATTATTATTAACATAATATAATCTGTTACAGCCCGTTGAGAAGTGACTTCGACACCTTCTCAAGACCTCGTCTGCAGGGGTGGCTTTGTGGACGATAGCTGTCTTATCAGCTAAGTACATCCTATATTTAATCTTTAACCTTAGCTGGTAAACCATTTCTCAACACGCATGAACGTAATCAACCCGCACATGATCATCATCAACTCACACATGATCGTAATGAACTCACACATGCTCATGATTATCCCATACATGCACATAAACATGCTCAGAAGGTATAGTGTCCGATTTGTGAAAGATGGCTAATGTAATTCCTATTTTTAAATCAGGGGATAAGTCATTACCGTCAAATTACCGCCCAATAAGCCTGACCTCAATTGTAGGCAAATTGCTAGAGTCAATTATAGCTGAAATTATAAGAAGCCATCTGGATAAACATAATCTGATTAATGATACTCAGCATGGATTCACGAGAGGCCGTTCTTGTCTAACTAATTTATTAACTTTCTTCAGTAAAGCTTTTGAGGCTGTTGATCACGATAAAGAATTTGATATTATTTACTTAGATTTTAGTAAGGCTTTTGATAGAGTTCCGCACCAAAGACTGTTAAAGAAAGTGGCAGCTCATGGTATTCAGGGAAAATTGCTCTCATGAATCGAGTAATGGCTCACAGACAGAAAGCAGAGTGTACATAAATGCAGTTAAATCCAAGTGGGGATCTGTAACAAGTGGCGTACCACAGGGATCAGTCTTAGGCCCGTTGTTGTTTATAATGACTTTGATGAGGGTATTACTAGTGATATGAGCAAATTCGCCGATGACACAAAGATAGGTAGGATAATTGATTCAAACGTAGATGTTAGGGAACTTCAGAAGGATTTAGACAATCTCTGTTCTTGGTCAGAAAAGTGGCAGATGCAGTTCAATGTAGATAAATGCAAGGTTCTGAAGCTCGGGAGTGTCCATAACTCTAGCACTTATAAGTTAAATAATGTAGAACTTAGCCATACAGATTGCGAAAGGACTTGGTGAGCAGTAACCTTAAACCAAGACAGCAGTGCCTAAGAGTACGTAATAAGGCAAATAGATTATTGGGATTTATATCAAGAAGTGTAAGCAACAGAAGTCCAGAGGTTATACTGCAGCTTTATACATTGTAATAAAGTTGGTAGAATTACCGACAATATGTAAAGTAAAAGGACACAAGTGCAACTAATGTGACATTTTATTGTGGCAACGTTTCGCTCTTCAGGAGCTTTATCAAGCCGATGCAAACAGCATATGGACACAGAGGGTATATAAAGGCTCAGAGTGAGGTGCAATACTAGTGAGGTGCAATACTAGTGAGGTACAATTTCGATGTTCACTAGTGGTAGTAGTAATAGTGACAAAAGTTGTAGTAGTAGTAGTAATACAATATGGTAGAGCAATTAATTCGTACATGAGTGAAAGGATATAAAAGCTATTACTTGGGTAACATAAAAATAAGTTGGACAAATATAGACTGGATAGAGGCAGCCTGTTTCAGTGTTCACTCTCTGTAATGTGCTTTGTGTAGTATAACAGGAGAGACTATGTGATGGCAGGGTTTACTGTTTTCAGGAGGATTCTTGCTAAGACTTCAGAGATGGTGAAGCTGCCGATGTTTTGTTTAATTGTATTCGAAACAGCGATCAGTGCTGATTCGAGGTACTTGCGTCTGCGGAAGTTAGTTTCTTTGATCACTAATTGGGCGTCCCTGAATTTCATGAGATGATTGGTGGAATTTCGATGTTGTACACAGACGTTGTTCAAGTTATCGTTCCTACATGCGTAAATGTGTTCATTGAGGCGGGAGTCGAGGTTTCTTGCTGTTTCACCTACGTAAATCTTGTCACACCCTCCACAGGGTATAGTGTAAACTGCTGCGTTGACTGGTTCGTGGTGCTTTGATTTTGTCCTGGTTAGATCCTTTATTGAAGTGCCAGAAGCGATGGCGACTCTGGTGTTAGCTTGTGAAAGTACTTTAGAAACGTTCAGTGCAACCTGGCTGTTGGGAAGAATTATAACTTTGTTGGGAGTGGTGTTGATGCGTGGAGAATTAATGATCTGAAGAGCTCTTTTCTTGCAGTCTTTGATGAAAAAGGAAGGAAAATGTATTTCAATACTAGTATTGCACCTCACTAGTATTGCACCTCACTGTGAGCCTTTATATACCCTCTGTGTCCATATACTGTTTGTATCGGCTTGACAAAGCTCCTGGAGAGCGAAACGTTGCCACAATAAAATGTCACATTAGTTGAACTTGTGTCCTTTTACTTTACATCTTTATACATCATTAGTAAGGCCTCACCTAGATTATGCAGCTCAGTTCTGGTCTCCATATTACAGAATGGACATAAATTCGTTAGAAAACATTCAGCGAAGAATGACTAAATTAATACATAGCATTTGAAATCTTCCTTATGAAAAAAGATTGAAGACTCTTAAATTAAATTCACTTGTTAGACGAAGAATGAGGGGAGACATGATCGAAGTGTATAAGTGGAAGATGGGTATTAATAAAGGGGATATTAATAAGGTCGTGAGGATATCTCTCCAAGAGAGAACCCGCAGCAATGGGTTTAAGTTAGACAAGTTTAGATTTAGATAAATTAGACACATGTGCAACTCTTGGGTATCTTTATTGAGGAAACGTTTCGCCACACAGTGGCTTCATCAGTCCATACGTAGGAGAAACTTGAAGAACAGGAGGAGGAGGAGGTAATCAGTCCCTCAACCTTGAGTCGATGTGTTCAGTCCATCAGTCCATCAATTGTGACTTGAAAAAGCCCACTGTGTGGGCGAAACGTAGTCAATAAAGGATCACATTATACTGCATATGTGTTTATATTTCCATACCCAAGAGTTGCACATGTGTCTAATTTATCAACATGTCGGTTCTCTGAACCATTCATCTACAAGTTTAGATTTAGAAAGAACATAGGAAAGTATTGGTTTGGAAATAGGGTAGTTGATGAGTGGAACAGTCTACCTAATTGGGTTATTGAGGTTAGGACTTTGGGTAGTTTCAAATTTAGGTTGGATAAATATATGAGTGAGAGGGGTTGGATTTGGGTGGGACTTGCAAATGAGTGGACAGAGTTATCAGAGATTATTTCATGGGTAGCATTGAAAATTAGGTTGGGCAAATGTTTTGCTAGTGTGATGGATTGTAAAGGACCTGCCTAGTATGGGCCAACAGGCCTGCTGCAGTGATCCTCCTTTCTTATGTTCTTATGTTAATTCACACCTTCGAACTTTTCCTCTCCCCCCGCGCTCTCTCTCTCTCTCTCTCTCTCTCTCTCTCTCTCTCTCTCTCTCTCTCTGAATAATAACTTAATTTATCTTTATTTTATTACAATGTTTTACTCACCAGATTTCCGACGTCATTTTCTGAACTTTCTCTGAGAAATTTGCGATAACTATTTTCCATATTTTTAGGTTGGTTACGTAAGCTTATAGAAACCTATATTAAACAATAAAAGGTAAATAAAAAAAAATACCTCGACACGTCTGGCAAGGCTGTTGTTGAGCAGCACCAGGAAACGTTAAAAATCAAAACGAATATTACTCGTGAGTTGTAAAATTAATTTTGTTTTTGTCTCTTTCATTATCTTGTGAGCAAAACCCAACTTGTGTGTCTTCTTTCTCTAGGAATTTGGGCACAAATTTTATGGCTTTATCCAAATGAAAAACATCTACCCTCGTGTCTGTGGCTGTGTGAGAAGCAAGCTGCCTCTCTTTAGCTCTCTCTTGAGCCCTATGCTCCTCTAAGGCTCTCTGTTCCTGGATCTTTGTACGTTCAATCCTTAACCGTTCCTTTTCTTCTGCAACTAGGGCTAATTCACGGGACTCGCGCTCTCAACCAACCTTCCTTCTGATGGCTTGACTTTACTCTTGAGTTTGCAACTTTTTTTTTTTTTTGGGGGGGGGGGGATGTTGCCTCGCCTCACACGATACATCAGTCTAGTTATTAAGTCTTATATTATCGTTTCTGAAATGAAGATTTAGCATCAACCTTTGTTTATCCTCCCAATACTTTTAAACCATTGTTTGACTGTTTCGGAGTCAGTAAGAGTAAAACCTTCACCTAAATATTGCACGCATGTTTAAGCGTAACATTTAAACGCGTCAAAGAATGCACCAAAACATTGCATATATATTTCTGCTGTAGATTCTTGCATACACTAACATTCGCACTGAAAAACGCGATATCCTTAACTTCTCTGGCACACCATTATCTTTCATATTTTCAAGTCCTCCCTCTGGTTTTGCTTTTAATAAATCTTATGAGGTTCCCCAGTTGTCTGTCTCTTCCTGCTGTCTGTAGTTCTCTATCCTCAGACCAAACCAGACTTTTAGGCGCACTCTCAAATTCTAGGTCCGATGTGGACGAGTCCATCTTCCTGAATCACTAGTTTCTTTTTAGACGTCTATCACAAGCATTGTTTCTTTGCCACATAGTTGGTCTACAGAGCTTCAAATGGATTAAATATTGTGGTCGTGCAATGTGCGTATATTGCAACTCCTGTTTAAAATAAGTGTAATTCAATAGGGTTGAAATTCTTTCAGAAATTATCGTACAAGTACGATAATTTTGCCTGTAGTACGATACCTCTAGCTAATATCGTGCAGTTAGTAAGTAAGTAAGTAAGTTTATTCAGGTATACACAAATACAGTTACATAGAATTATCATACATAGCAGCATATGTGTAGAGAACCTAGGATAACCCAAAAAAGTTTGGGTTTGAGGTTCCTGAAAATTAGTTTTTCATATATGATGCGATTTCTGGCATGATAAGTAGATTCCTTAGTATTTTCATGTATAGGATTAGGAATAGGTATGACATGATAGAGTATTATCCAAACTGTGTAGCCTAGCCCTCCGAAATGCTTCACCATCCTAGTTTAGGAAAGTAATTCCCGATGTGCATCCTCTCATGGATGAACTGCCTTAATTATCACCAGAAAACAGTTCATAGAAGCAGAAAGTGGATGATTACTGGAAATACTTCCAACAAAGACAGATACACTATCTCTAACACAGAAACCTCGGTATAAATTCTGGGCTGAACTATTGTACAGAGAGAGAGAGAGAGGGAGGGAGGAACATTTTGATCTGGCAAATTTGTCCTCTGTCTGTCTCTGTCTGTCTGTCTGTCTCTCCCTCTCTCCCTCTCTCTCTCCCTCCCTCTCTCCCCCTCTCTCCCTCCCTCTCTCTCCCTCCTTTCTCTCTCTCTTTCTCCCCCTCCCTCTCTCTCTCCCCCTCCCTCTCTCTCGCCTTAGCTAACTCCTAACTCAAACACAGAATGCAGAAAGGTTTTTAGTGAAATTAACATTAATAAAACCAATATTAGGAAAAGTCTGGTAACTGTCGATACATTCGTTACTAATAACTGATTGTGTCAGTGACAATGGATCTTGTGTCAAGTGTAAACCCTGCAAAGTTAAGGTCGCTAGTGTCCAGAATAGTAAACTATTGTATCAAAATGTAACTAAAGATGTTAATCATTAAATAAGTAAATAAATAGAACATTTGTGTTTTTCCTTCCTTAACTTTATTATTCAAAATCTATTTGTACAAGCAATCTTAGTTATTCTTACAACTGTTCTTATTGTTCATCTACAGTAACACAGGGAAAAGTTTGCTATGAGAAAGAAATATTTTCAATAAAATTTGTGTTGATGTGTCTATCAGATAGATAGACGTTCCATATTATATGGCGTTTCGGGAAATTAACTTTTTCCTTTTAAAAAGCCTCTAATGCAAATACTTATTACAAATGATAATTTTGAGCATCTCAATTTATCAGCTTATCATACGATTTTTCTACGATTTGGTTGGGGCACTGACTGATAATTCTGGTGAGCACTGTACGATTATATGGTGAGCACTGTACGATTATATAGTGAGCACTGTACGATTATGTGATGAGCACTGTACGATTATGTGGTGATCACTACGATTATGTGATGAGCACTGTACGATTATGTGATGAGCACTGCACAATTATGTGGTGATCACTGTACTGTACGATTATGTGATGAGCACTGTACGATTATGTGGTGCGCACTGTACGGTTATGTGATGAGCACTGTACAATTATGTGGTGAGCCCTGTACGATTGTGGTGAGCACTGTACGATTATATGGTGAGTACTATACGATTATATGGTGAGTACTGTACGATAATTGCTGCAAAAATGGATCTGTAAGACTTGCACTGAACTGCCATGTTTCGCTTAATGCTCAATCTTAATTATTATTATTCTATTCTTGGGGAAACGTTAAAATCGTGCGTGGAATATGAAAAAAGGGGAAATCACACTTGATCCGAGGAAGAAAAAGGTAGCTACAGGTCCTCGGATCAAGAGGCTTTCCACCTCCATTCCGTCCTAGGAGGTTTATCGTCCTCTTTTAGACAAACGTTTCAATCCGTCCAGAAGTATCCCGATTTATTTCTTCGATTTATTGACACATTTCTGCCAAATTTTCTATCTCAAAAATGCTCCCATCTCTCCTTAATATTTTTTGTTAAGTACCTAGTAAGCTACAGTCATGGTTCTGTTCACTGGTGTATGTTATGCAAGGATCGTTGTGACAGTCGTCCTCACAGACGTCTGCTTAGCTTTGCTTCGTTAGTATATTAAATTTCATTCAACTTCTGTGCTTATTTCTGTTTACATCATGGTAAGGTATAACCATACACTTCTTCGGCTTCTGGGGTTATTTTCTTCTCTTTTTTGTGAATCTGCTTTCACACAATCGTTATGTGTGTTTAAAAACTGTAGTGTAAAGCACCCTTCTGGCAAGACAGTGATGGAGTGAATGATGGTGAAAGTTTTTCTTTTTCGGGCCACCCTGCCTTGGTGGGAATCGGCCAGTGTGATAATAAAAAAAATAATATATATATATATATATATATATATATTTATATATATATATATATATATTTATATATATATATATATATATATATATATATATATATAATATATAGGGACCCTCATTCTCAGAGAAAAGAATAAACTTGCTTCAGGGAAAACTCAAGGTTCTCCCTGAAGCTGTTTGAGAATTTTCTCCTACCATCCCCTATATTTTATATATATATATATATTATATTTAAAGACAAAATACATTGACAAAACATTCACAAAAATACGATAGATAGTAAAACAACATAGGTAACTCAGAGCTACATCTCGAATACTTCGTCCAGCTCCCCGGCGGTAGGCCGAGTGCCCAGAATGCTGCAGGCATTTCCTCTCTGGATCGCAACAGTCTCTGAAAGAGGAAGCTGGTCGCCCTGTGGTCCTTGGTTTCTATGATGAGCTTTTCACCCAGCTCTATTAGGAACTTTAGAGCACACTTGCCCCATGCTCCAAGGGTCTCCGACCCTATTGGGATGAAGTTATAGCAAGGGGGAAGGTCTTCATATTTGCGGATCTTCAGGGTCTCCCTGTGGCTGGCAGCTCCACCCCCTTCCACTACGGAGTATGGCAAGTAGGTGTCTGCCAATGTGGCGGCACATGAGTAGTCCCAGGCAATCTGCTTTCCATCCTTCCAAGGTAGCATAGTGGCTCCATCAGGACGCTTTAGACTTCCGTCAGACCTCTGCACTTGGGGTTCCCTTTGAGCTGGGCAACGGGCTGTGGCTGTGGCTGTGTCTTTGGGTGCGAGTACAACATTCAGTTCCGCTGGATGCGCTATTTTTAAGGATTGTATGGTCCAGTGGATTAAGGCGTCATGAGTTCTCGCCCACCATGAAGCAGGCCAAAGCAGCATGGGTTCTAGTCCGTCTCTAGTCGCAGTGTTGTTAGTGATCAATACCACTATATATATATATATATATATATATATATATATATATATATATATATATATATATATATATATATATATATATATATATATATATATATATATATATGTCGTGTCGAATAGGTAAAACTGGTCAATAAGTAAGAACTCGTTTAAAATTAAGTCCTTTCTAAAATTATCTCATTTACGTTTAAAGATATATTTTTTCATTTGTGTTAATTTAAGAATTAATAATTATGTACCTCAAGAACTTTAGACTACTTACGTAACCTAATTATAACAAGCGCAACTTAATTTAGCCTAATCCAGCTATATATATTTAAGATAAGTTTACAATAATGTAATAATAAACAAACACAATGAAATATATTTTTTTGTCGTTAGGTTCAGAATGATTTTTGCGAATTTATTGCATACACAAATTGTCGCTTGCCTTATTCGGCAAGAAGAGCGTTGCTATTTAAGCCAAAATCGGAAGTTTTGTTTATTCGGTAAGAGAGAGAGAGAGAGAGAGAGAGAGAGAGAGAGAGAGAGACCTCCGTGAACAAAGCAATATACAACGCCATGACATAAGGCCACCTCCGGAGGCTGTCACCAAGACAACGAGTGTGTAATAACGTATTTAGTGTTACTTTGTTGAGGCGTCGACCTGACTGAAGCAGTGTACCCTAGTGGAATGAGAAAGATGTCTGGGGTCGTGCGAGGCAGCAAGGGAATGACAAGAGCAGCAGGTGACGTGAGATGAGTTAAAAGGGAAAGACGATAAAAATGAGGAAAATACGAAGTGAATATTTAAGGAGAAAATCCGGTACTGACAGGAAAAATTGAGAGTGGTGGAGAAATGTATGGATGACTTGTAGAAGCAAGAGAAACAAGGAATGAGAAGAACCAGGAAGCGTAGTAGATGGAAACGAAAGAGGAGGACAAGCAGACAAAACCTGTTTAAGGAACCTAAAGCAAAATTATATGAGAATAACAGAATATGATCAATTCTGGTAGTGCAGTCTACTCTGATGCATGTGAAATATCACTCTGAAGTCTGTCATCTTAATCACAGTCATCATCTCACCGCTGTAAATACAGTCAGATGAATGACCGATAACGGTATCTAAAACATTGAAATCTGACAGTAGGTGCCTACTTCTGTTCACGCGACATGACTTATCATTATTGTCTCATATTTTTGTTCCTTATTGTAAGGTAAATTAGGTTATTTTTTATAGATTTTGAACAAGCTAACCTGCTGTAAATCGTATGTGAGAAATCCACATAAATTTTTATGGAGGTTACGAGCGTGTGTTCTGTTATTCTCGCATTCGTCAGGAACTCTTCTGATTTGTTATAAGGTTCTAGATTATTTGCATAACAACCTTTGTTCCCAAACTGTTGTCTGTAAACACAGCTTAGTCATTTGCTTCCATTTCTACTAAGCTTGTATCCAAATGGCCAACTGCCGACAATAATGAAAAAAAGGCACATTAGTAGAAAGAGCTTTTATTATCACTAAGCTTTTATCTGTTAAGATAATTTTTCAAGTACAGAGAATACAAACTAAATACGCCCACACGCGCGCTCGCGCAGAGCAGCGTGGCCAAAAAAAAAGGCTAAAAATTGCTCTGGACAGCCTATAAATAGGTCTGGGCTGACAAGTGACTACTGGAGTTTAACCACAGTAAGTGCAAAATTAAGTATGGAGAAGGGCAAAGAACACCGCAGACGGAGTACGGGCTCGGGGACTATAGGCTGCATACCTCACTCAGGATTAAGGATCTTTGGGTTAGTATTATTGGGAGCATATCACCTAAGGCACATGCAAATGCTCGTCTGGTAAATCTAAGACTAGCTTATAGACGTATAAGTAAGGAGTCATTCACGAACTGTACTTGATGACATTAGAGGAAAGTTGAACATAGGGAGACACGATAGCAGCATACAAAATTATCTGGAGAACTAATAAGGTCGACAGGAATGTATCTCTCTCCTCCTCTCCAGTGAGTACATGTTCAAGACTTGAAGGCGTTCTCAGTAATTTAGGTGCTTTACTGGCTCAACGTGAGCCATAAACGATCTCTGTATTTGTTCCAACTCTGATATTTCTCCTTCTTTAAACGGGGCCGTCAGCACTGAGAAATCTAAATGAGGGAGCACTAGCGATTTGAAGAGTGTCACCATTGGCATTATTTCCCTTGTTTTGATAGTTTTCAATCCCCACCCCATCATCTTCCTGGCTGCCGTGATCTTTAAAAGAAAGGTGAGCTGACATAATTATTCTCAGGTCTTTTACATGTTCCTTTCGTTCTATTCGGTGACCCTCTTGAGTTTTGTATATAGTGTTCCTTTTGAGTTCTTCATTCTTTCCATACCTAAGCAACTGGAACTTATCACCATTGAACGTCATGTTGTTCTCCACTGTCCACTGGAAAACCCTGTTTTTGTCTTCCTGTAATATTTTAGTGTCCTCTACTGCAGTGACTTTCATGCTTATTTTAGTGTCAGCTGTAAATGATGATACAAAAGTGTGACTGGTGTTTTTATCTATGTCTGCTATGAGGAGGAGAAACAACAGAGGTGCCATCACAGTGCCTTGGGGCACTGAGTTTTTTACCTAGCTGATGCTGTTTACTACTATTTGTTTTCTGCTAGGAACCCGAAAATCCATCTGCCTACCTTCCCCGTAATGCCCATGGCCTTTATTTTGTGCGCTATCAGTCCATGATCGCATTTGTCAAACGCCTTGCAAAATCTGTGTAAATCACATTTGCATTTTGGGCGTCTTTCAACGCCTCCGTAATTCTGTCATAATGGTTCAGCAGCTGTGACAGGCATGATCGTCCTGTTCTAAAACCATGCTGGTTCGGGTTATGCTGGTTGTGCTGGTCCATGAAATTTGTAATTTGCCGTCTCATCACTCTTTCAAAGATTTATATGATGTGAGAAGTTAGGGCTACTGGTCTGTAATTTTTAACTAGTGCTCTACTACATCCTCTATGCAAACAAGCTATGTCTGCACTCTTTAAAGCCTCCAGTATTTCACCTAGATCTAAGCTCTTTTGTACTAATTTCACCTAGAACTCAGTTGGGATTTGTACTAATGTAAATTAGTTAGTCTGCGTGGCTTTCTGCTGGAGAGAAAAATGTTCCAGCATTTTCTACCTTGCTGTCATTTAGTGGGTTGCTAAACACCAGCTTATACTGTTCTTTTAGGATTTCACTCATTCCTGTTTATCGTCAGTATACGAATCTCCTTTCAATAATGGTCCAGTTCCACAGGCAGTTCTTAGCCTAGATTTCGCATAGGGATAGAAATATTTTGGTTTTCTTGTAATATCCTGTATGGCCCTTTGTTCCCTTTGTGCTTCTTCTGTTAGGTATGACATCCTAAGTTTTTGCTCTAATTCAGTGATCTCTCGGCTAAGACTGTCTTCTTTTGCAGCATATTTGTGCTTTTAAGCAATTAAGCACCATCTCCTACGCGCTCTCACTCTACATCTGATCTTTTTCTGGATTTCCTCAATGGTATGTGCTTCCTATATACCTTGCATGCTTCTATATTCAGCTTCTTTAGGCACTGGTGGGGATTTAGAGTGCTCATATCTGATTCCCAGGATATGTCTGATAGCTCTTGGTTAATTTTTTCCCAGTCAATTCTATGGTTGTTAGAATTTTTTTTTATATTTTTATTAGAAACCTTACAAAAGTACAAAGGATGCATAATAAAGTACAGGAATACAAAACATTCTTTTGTGCTACTAGCACCAGGTTACTCCTGGCGGTAACAAGTATTATAACATCTTGTTATAGCAAACAATACACGCTAAGACAAACCTCACTGAAGTATAACAGTCATTAATAGTTGCCGCCAAGCCATTGTACCCAAAGAAAACACACCAAAATGAAACTTTACATAGTTTAACAATATAAAATGAATACCTGACATGTCCTATTACAACAAAAACATCATACAAATGTACAACATCACAAGGTTACTAAAGTTGAAATTTTCACACATGACTAAAACCATAACCACCTTTAACACACAATATATGTACTACACAAATCATGTCAGTAAAGTAAAAAGACCCTAACCAAAGCTACCATAACAACAAAACAAGACAAAACCCTAACATACCCGCTATGACAGGGTACAGAGTATTGGTTAAGTTATGTTACATTAGATCCTAACCAATAGGAATTCGGAAGGAACGTATGATTCCTTATGCACAATAACCATAAAGAAACAGTATTTTACTGTTATTAATATGTTAACCCTCTAATACAATAATGCTGATACAGAAAACAGAACAACATACATGCAACATACAATAATAAAATAACCCAAAACAAGTTTTTATAACAAACCTCGGCACATTAAAGGGTTTAAAACCAAACCCTATACATAATTAAACCTCCCACATATGTATATAAACCGAAAATCTGTCCACAAGACTTTGTTGGTATAACCCCATAAAAACATGGTATAGACCCAAAACCTATACATACACTTAAATTTTTTCACATAGAACCTTCATCAGACAATAAAAGTTAAACATAAGACAAGAGAAGTAATAAGGATAAGGCTGCTGTAATTTGCCAGTCCCAAAAGAACTGACACGTATCTCAGAAAATTTTTTGTTGAAACCAACTTGCCAATCTAATTACTTAAAAACGAGATCCTAAGTGCTCGGTATCCTGGCTATCAAGGAAATTTTAAAACCAGTGAACATAACCATAAGGCTTAGAAATGTAACACTGGAAACCACACTTATATCTCACTATGACAAACATTCTCGTGAAACATGGCGTACCATCCATACCTAATTCTCACTACCTTCTTCTTACACACTACATAAGCTCCAGAGAAAAACAGAAACAACCCCCCCCTTTACATCCCCCCATAAGGAGACCACTCCTTTGTCCATCCTCAGGGACCCTGACAAAGGAAACCCACAGTGAGGTTCCTATAACCTTCCGGGAAACTTTTTTCCCAGGACGCCCCATAAACCAGCATATTCCTACACTTCGTCCTATAGAATCTAGCCGCCAACGCTTTTATCCTCGTATCACCCCTTAATCCCTTCATTCCCCATGAAATGTCCAGATAATCCACTATGATATACATTATAGCCCTTCCAACATCCCTAGGCACTCCCCTTACATCTAGTAGTAAAGCCCTTAAAAGCGGCAAACGACCCCCCCCCCAACAGTCTGATAACCCCAACCATCCATGATCTCACCCCCTCCAAGGAGGTACAAAAGAAGACCACATGAAACGCCGTTTCAACATCACCACAAAACTGACAAAAAACCTCTTCCACAAACCCCATACAACGTAACACCTCCTTGGAAGCCAGAAGCCCCATGATAAAACGATACACTAATTCTCTTACTCTAGCCGGTATCCGAAGCTTACTAAACTCTTTCCAAATAACCCCCCAATCATACGTTGGATACACGGCTACCCCTTGCATAATTCCCTGACCTTTCACTACCCTCACCAACCTTTTCACTTTGATGTTATCCACCTGTTGCACTGTCAATAAAAATCTCAACATATCTTCACAAAACCTCAATTCCTTCCCACTCCACCATTTACGTGCCTCCTCCATAACTCTTCCTACTTTAGCGCCTCTCACACCCTCTTCCCTCATATACCTCCGCTTGATATATACAGCCATTACTCTCAGTCCTAAAGGCAACAAACCTAAACCCCCTCTTCGAACATCCGTCATAACTACCTTCTTACTTAACCATGCCCTCCCAAATCCCCACACAAACTTCAGCACCCTCCTCTGCATTTCCACAATATCTCATACCTCTAAGGGAAAAACCTCTGCCACCCCCCATACCTTGCTATAGACAAGTGAATTTACCACCACTACCCTCTGATGTAAAGCTAAGTCCCTCGCACTTAAACCTCCTAGTCTACTTAAAACCTTACCCGTGACAGACTCCGAATTGACCCTTCTGCATGCCTGCACTTCCGCCATATACCATATCCCACATACCTTGATTCTGTCAACCACTGTCCATCCTAACCCCATCCCCAAGCACCCCCCTATCCAATTACCGACCTCTAGTAACCTTGATTTCACCATATTAACTCTCATTCCGGTATTCATACCAAACATCTGAATCACTCTACCCACCCTCCTTAACTCCTCCTTACCCCGTAGCAAAACAGTAGTATCATCCACATACCCAACGATGCCCCCTTTGCACCCCCCTTCCATCTCCTGTTTGTCCATCACCCTCTCAACAGACTCATAAAAAGGATTCTGCACACACGCAAAGAGCAGCTGTGACATCGGACAGCCCTGCCTCAAACCTCTCTCCATCGGTACACTTTCACCCAACCTCCCATTGACCTGTACCCTCACCTCTGCCTCAGCATACAGGGTGTTCACCCACCTCACTACCCTCTCCCGAAACCCCAACCTCTCTAAGCAAACCCCTAAGAAATCTCTGTCCACGCAATCATATGCATTCACCCAATCTAAACCTAGTATTCCCCCTCCCGTACATCTCTCTAGAAAATCCCTAATCAAACCATGTCCATCCCTCATCCTTCTTCCCGGAATTCCCAACTGCCCCCTATGTAACACTAAACCCAACACTTTCCTCATTGTGTTGCCCAAAACCTTAGCAAAAATCTTGTAATCCGAGCACATTAACGTAATCGCACGGTAATCATTCAAAACTCAGCATTCCTTCTTTTTGGGCACTAAAACCGTGACACCCGTTCTTTGCGATTTCCCCATCCTCCCACTACTTAACATACGATTCAAAACCCCCACCAGACAATGCCGTACACTCCCCCAATGACACCTATAAAAATCGTTTGGTATTCCGTCTATGCCTGGGGTTTTACCCTGGCACATCCCAAAAACTGCCTCCTCCACCTCCTCTACACTAATACTACCCTCGAGTCTGTCACTGTCCTGCTCACTTAATACCCTATTAAATCCTTCATCCCCAAAACGTCCCTCACCCACTCCCCCGCCAACCCTCCTCCACTTCTCCCTAAACCAAAAATCTGCATACAAACTAATATTTTCAGTGGTGGATAGGCCTTGACCCTCCTCAAACCACCCCCCCCCCGTACCTGCCTCAATATACGCCAAGGTGGTTTTCGCCTGCCGTTCCTTAAACCTCCTTAATACAAAACCCGATGGCCTATCCCCCCTTAAAACATCCTCCAACCCCGCCCTAACTCGAATTGCCTCAAATTTTTCATTGTGAATTTCCGCCAACATATTTCGCAAACGTTCCATGTCCTCACCCCGCCCCACCCGTTCCTCTGCATAACAGTCATTTAACTGACCCTCAAGATAATTTTGTAGACCATAGCTCCACCTCGCCATCTCCTTACCCCGTACTTTAAAAAATTTCGCGATTTCAACTTTAGCCCTCATTTCCCACCAATCCAGCAAATCCATTTCCATATTCCTAGTCTCCCAAAAGGATTTCCACCAATCTTCAAAACCTGTAGGGTCACCCTCGTCCCTAAGTAGCCTCACATTTAATTTCCAGTATCCTGCATAAACTCTCACTATGCCATCTACCCTCAAATCTGCTATAACAGCACGATGATCAGAAAAACCCACATCGATAGTCTTCACCCTCTCCACACCTATGCCCTGCCTAACATAAATCCTATCTAACCGTGCCTCATATCCCCTATGAATAAAAGTGTGCTCCACTCCATATCCCCTACTTCCCACCACATCTATCACTCCAACATCTCGCAAAACATCCCGCAGAACCCCCAAAACACAACCCGCCCCCCTCGGAACCACATCACCATTCCTAATGACACAATTCCAATCCCCACCAATCACCGTAAAAGCAGGTAAACCTCTCAAGTGATATACCAGAACATCGCGTACAAAATCCACCTTCACTCTAGCGTTACTAGTTGCTGGCATGTACACACCTACAAAACTAGCCCTCCTGGCCCCCCAAAACCCATTCACCCTGACAACCCTCCCCCCCCCTCCTCCCAACCCAGGATACGCAAAGGACTGGTCTCCTTTACCGCCACAGCCACACCTCCTTTCAACCTCAAAGCATCACATGTAAACAACCTATAACCTTTCAACAACAACTCACATCCTAACCTATGGTTATGTTCCTGCAAAAAACAGACATCAATACTAAATCTCCTCAAAACCCACTCTAACCATACCCTCTTGACCTCGGTTTTAAGACCGTTTACGTTGAAAGTTACACACCTGAATTTTACAAGAATGGCGGCTTACCCCTGTGCCGCTGAGGCTTACTTGGTCCTCCTTTCATAGGTCTCGGTCCTTCTCTATCAATCCCTCGTTCCTGCCCTCCAACCCCTCCCTGTCCCTTCCCGCCGAACTTCCCAGTGCCCCCCCTCCTCCCGGACTTGCCGTTGCTACCACAGCTGCCCACATCTTCTTCCCAGGCCTCTGCGCTGGTGTGAGGACTTCGTCCATGTCTGATGCCCCCGCTGATCTCTTTCGGGAGCTACCCTCTACACACATATCTTCTGCAACCACATCTTCTTGATGGACCTCCACCACCACATTGCTCTCCTTTCGAACCTCACTCAAGTCTTCCTTACCCCGCTTCTGTTCATCCATCACCTTGACATCACCTGACCTCACATCACTTTCCACACCATGCTCCGACTCTTCCAAAAAATCCTTCAGCACAGCCTCCAAAATCCCTTCCTGAGCTGAATCTGTAGTACCTAACGGTCTGTCTGACAGCGATATTCCCTCCCCATCCCCGTTTCCACTGGTAGTGTAACACACGTCTCCAAAACCACCTCTGCTCTGTCGACCTCCTCACTCCATAGGCTTGTACCCCGGCTTTCCACTTCACCCGTCATAACGTCCGCGGCTTCTAATGGCGTATCCACAGAAGCTGTCTCCTGACGCCTAGGGCTCTGTCTCCTGGGGCATTGTGCCACCATGTGCTCATAAGAGTCACATAAACGGCACGTCTTCCTCTGCCCCGCATAGTGTACAAAAACCTGTGTTCTATGGCTATGCAATGTGACATATGATGGTATCGGCCTCCTCGGGGTCATTTTCAGTGTGAAGGATCCTTCCGGCATCCCCTCGTAAGGGCCGTCCCTCCACATTCCCATGCTCGCCGAGTGTACAGTCCCATAACCACTGAACACATCTTGTAGGCTGTATGCTGTTGCCTCAAAAGGTACATTCCTTACCTTCACCCAAGTAAAATACTTAGACACATCATGCAAGCATACTTCCACTGCCGAATTGATACTCATCCTCCTTTCTTGAAATTCGTCGACGATGGTAGAGTAGAAGTCAGCTCTCATGAACTTCACGAAGACCCTTGACATACCATTCAGTGCCACACCATACAGCTCTTCATTGGGGATGCCATAACAGTCCCTGATAATGCTTGGCAGGAGAACGTTCATCGTGGCGCTGCTTAAAGATCCTCTAACCAGCTCAATGCAGACAGTATTTATGCGCCGGTTCATTCGGTCCGCCATCTTGGTGCTAATGCTATGTTTTCCTCACCAGGTGGCGTACAAGAGAAACTGTAGAAGCGTCCTCTCTCCCCGCAGGTGGAGAGACGATCTTGGTTGTTAGAATTAAACTTACTGAACATCCCGTCTCTAACATTAGTGATGCAGTTCCCTAACCCTGAGTTAATACTCCTCTGAACTTCTATGTTGTGATCTGAGAATATTGTTTTTGTAACTGTTATGTCTCTGATTAGTTCCTCGTTGTTTGTGAATATCAAATCCAGGGTATTATCATTTCTAGTGGGATCAGTTATCTGTTGGTTCAATGAGTACTTTTCACAAAGCCTCATTAGTTCCCTGGTATGTGCCTGTTGAGCCAAGGTACTTCCCGGAGATATTTCTGGTTATAACATTGCGTTGCACCATTTTACATGAAGGAGATTAAAATCTCCAAGGAGTAAAATATTTGGTGTGGGATTTTCTAGCCTATCCAGATAGCTGTCTATCTTCCTTAACTGATCCGTGAATTTCTCAACAGTTATTGATGGTGGTTTATATTCTAGGATAATTACCAAATTCCTAGTTTCAACTTTAATGTCTAGGATTTTTATTATATCATTTGTAGAATTCAGTAACTCTGTGCAACAGAAAGTATCTTTTACAAAGAGTCATACACCTCCCTGTGACCTATTAACTCTATTACATCTACACATGTTAAAGTTTTCTATCTTTATCTCTCCGTCCAAAACACTCCTTGTGTGTGATTCTGTAAATGCTCCAAACATGGCATTCGCTCCTGATAGGAGCCCACTGGCATAACTAACTTTGTCGTTTTTATATGATTTCAGACCCTGAATATTTGCAGATATGAAGCAGGAATTACCATTTGGGATGTTTTATTTTGCTGTGTATTTCGTTAGTACCACTGGCAATGTACTACCTGGTATGGCCCCTGGTGTACATACCCCTGGTTTCTCAAGTACTGACTTCTGCTTTTGATTGTGTATTCGGCCATGATGGGCTGATTCCTAGTTTGGTATGTCCAATTGTGCTTCCCATCTGCCCCTCCTGTACCATTCCCCTTTTTTGCCTCTATCTTTGGTAAGGTCGTTTCACTTTATGTTTAAAAAAGATTGCTGTTCATTTTCTCTATCTCTGCTTTCTATGTAGCGCCGCGTTCCTTTTCCATGATGGTCTGGGCAGCTGAGGTCATAACAGTCTCTGAACTGTGTTGAAGTTTTGCACATCACTGGGTAGAAGTAACTGCAGTCTTTGTCAAAGAGACACTTTCCCTTTATCAATATGTTCGTACATTTTCTGTTGTGTTTATTCCAGCATGCTTTGCCATATACGTACATACCTTTTGCAAATGTTCTGACTGCCTATATTTACTGAGTTTAAATCTTTCCCAAGTTCTGCCACCTGATGTGAATTCTTTTGTTTTCTTTCATGTAAACATATTTCTTCTCTTTTTTTCACGATACTCAGCATATTTCTACAGTCCTGGCATACGAATAACATCTATATCAGTGGCAAAACAAACCTAGACAATATTCACAATGAACTGAAACTTAGGAGAGAATTTAACAGCTCAAGAGCTCTGAGAAACTTGCTGGTTTGCTAGCAGCAAAAAACCAGCTTAGAGTATGATGATGAGGGTCTAGATTTAACAAGGATTGAACAACTTGAGTCTGAATTTAATAAATGTTATGAGGAAACTACAATCAGGATTCCCAACAACAGAACATCACAAATAACTGCTTAGCGATTCTTGTCCAAATCACATAAAGCAGCATCCAAAAATGAGAGCGCTGGTATCTGTCACCACAAACATAAAAACAAAAATTGACAAACATATGGCAATGGCATTACATAAAGAATGAAATTCACGAGTGGTGGAGAGAAAATATAACAGTTTTTCCATCTCTTGCAAACCTAGCCATAAATATCTGAGTTTATCCCATCTTTACTAAAGTAAAAAATTTGTTCAACATTGTTCTCATATGAACAAATTCTTAGGAAAATGGGTAGATTTTGATGTTCCTCAACTTCAATTAGAGAATTTATAATTTTAGGTATTAGTAATGTCTTCTTTCTTTCTTTCAACAAACCGGCATTATCCCACCGAGGCAGGGTGGCCAAAAAAAAGAAAAACGAAAGTTTCTCTTTTAAAATTTAGTAATTTATACAGGAGAAGGGGGTTACTAGCCTCTTGCTTCTGGCATTTTAGTCGCCTCTTACAACACGCTTGGCTTACGGAGGAAGAATTCTGTTCCACTTCCCCATGGAGATAAGAGGAAATAAACAAGAACAAGAACTAGAAAGAAAATAGAAGAAAACCCAGATGGGTGTGTGTATATATATATATATATATGTTTGTACATGTATGTGTAGTGTGACCCAAGTGTAAGTAGAAGTAGTAAGACGTACCTGAAATCTTGCATGTTTATGAGACAGAAAAAAAGACACCAGCAATCCTACCATTAGTAATGTATATGTACATTATTTATTTTTAATTTCTGGTATTAGTATAATATATATTTTATTTATTTTTCGGTATTTTTAATCAGTTTTAAAAACTTTAAACTATATAATGGAAATGTGTCCTTTAATTCAGTTTAATAATTGAGAGAGGTTGTAAAACTTATGAACAATAAATTTAGATACTGAATTACCTACTATGTTTTAGTTTTTAAAATGTTTTAGAGATTTAAAATAATAGTCATTGAGTTTGGATAATTTAGTTTCATGGTTAATATAACTGGAAATTACTCAAACTTTTATTTTAGTAATTGATTTCTAATTGTTTTCATCAGATTACTTAATATGGAGATTGATTCACAAATCTGATGTTTTTTTTTCAGTTTGTAAACTTCACGCGAGTGTGTGTGTAATTAGTAATGAGTAATTATGTTATTAAATATTGAACCTTGGGTTATTTAGCAGCTGCTGAACAATAAAGATTCCTTTATGTATGGAATATAATTAGCATAATTTTAAAAATTCAAAATATGGAAAAGCATTGGAATCAGCTGATAACTGGGTTTCGATATGATATCGTAATGGCAAAAATTTGAAGTCGTCTCATCTCCAGTATTTATACGGCATCATTTTTTTTCTGAGTTATAACATATATTTCATTAATTCCTAGACCGAAATAATTTATATAAGAATTGTTAACCTTCACCACAAAATATTACTCTTAACGAGGGCAGCTTTTCTTTTTCCCCTCAGTATCGTTCACAGACAACAATGGCCTCTCAAAAACATGCTTACAATTTTTATATAAAAAAAAACTACCCGGAGTAAACACTCATTGTAATATTTAGGACTAAAAATACGATACAGTGTCTCTTTAAAGTTCAACAATGCTATATATATATATTAAACAGCAGTCTTGTGTATTATATAAATATTTTTTTTCATAGGTGTAATGCAGTATATGTTGGTTAAACTAAGTGCCAACTGCGAGTCCTCATCTTTGGCATTTGAGGAGAGCTATTGGAACAAGCAGGCCATTAAGAAAACTAACATTTAGAGCCATATGTCAACATTAAGCCACAAATTACACCATAAACGAGAACTTCACTGTGTTGTCACAGGATATATACTCCGAGAGTTCTCTCTCTCTCTCTCTCTCTCTCTCTCTCTCTCTTTCTCTCTCTCTCTCTCTCTCTCTCTCTCTCTCTCTCTCTCTCTCTCTCTGTATAAAAGCTGAGAGTTTGCTTTGATCCCCATTTTTTAAGAGTAGTTATTGTGAACAAATAATATGTAGTCTAAATGATCAATGTCTAGTCATTAGGCTTTAAAGCTCACTAACCAACCAATGTGTTGGTCAGTCGGTCCAAGACCCAGCAGTTGGCCACAGTAGAGATGCTGTATACTGTTACAGACACTCCTCTGTCAAACAATGAACTATTTGGTAGAACTACTTTTTTGTAATATTTTGATTTTCTGTTAACTTCATTAATTTTTTGGTACCTTAACACGTACTATGGTTGTTAATCTTACATATTGTTTTATGCAAAACAACAGCTGTGAAAGAGTCGTGAAATTCCAAGCGCTTTCGTGACTACTTTCGTGACAATGTGAGTAGTCACGAAAACGCTTGGAATTTCACTACTCTTTCACAGTGATTGTTTTGCATATTTTAAAATCACCTGTTTACTGTGATCTTATTGCAGAGAGGGAGGGGGGAGGGGTAGAATGAAAAGAAATGTATGCAACCCTCTTCTACAAACTTCGCCTCTGACTGTGTCATGGGATTGTTGGGTATGATATGCCTAGTAAAAACTACAGACGTTTGTTAAAGGTAAGTGTTATGACTTGTATATTTGTTTCATTTTTTATCTGTTACATATTTTTTTTTTGTACACAGGAAATGTTTACCTAATACAAAAATTTAGACTGCTGTCATTCTTTTCATGAATGGCAATAGTAATATTCATATTAGTGTTGGGTCATGTATATAGGCCCTACGTAGCTTATTTTACATAGTTCGTACTGTTAAGGGATATGAGGACATAACAAATTTCCAGGTTCAGAGAATAAAGTCTGTGTTGCAGACTTCCCACACTTTTCCCTTTTTGGTTGAGCCCAGTAAGAGGCATGGCTCTTTCACCTGTGTCTCATCTGTGTGTTATTATTCATTGCTGTGCAACGCCATAGTTATACTTTTGTATGCCAGTGAATGATGTTTCTGTGATTATCGTTCACCCACTCCAACCAGTGGAGGAAATATTATGAAAGTACCTCTACATTAAAAATATGTTGAACCCAAGTATTATTCTGGATATATTTTAAACGGAATTCATTTTTTTCCGACGAAGGATGCTCGATCTCTGATTAGAAACAATACTATGGGATTATCTGGAATTTCTACTGAATCCCTCGTCTCGTCATATATAATTATATAATTCCAGGCAGGAAACTTAGTCATCGAAGCTGACAAAACTAATCCTACAATGTCATCGTTAAATGTTGTGACGCGCGATGTAGAACGAGCACATGAAGCTGTTTCCATCTACTCTATCCATTGTGTTGGAAATGGTTTATTAACTTGTCGGTACTGTATACCAGTTGTAAAATGATTGTCTGACACTGGAACACAACGGTATCCTGGTACAAGGAATGTCTTTATCTACTGTTGCTAACAACTGTATAGCATGACCTACTTCCACTAGTGGACCCAGCTCATCTGTGACCTCATCTCCAAGCTACTACACTTTCCCTTCCAAGCTATTACACTTTCCCTTCTCATCCAAACTATTACACCTTCCCTTTCCTTCCAAGCTACTACACCTTCCCTTCCAGAAGCACAAGGCCTCAGCCTTCTGCTTCTGTTATAGAGAAAGACTAATGTTATCATGCTCTCAGGGTGATGGACTGGTTACATCAAACCACCTCTCCACTTCATTTATTTCGTCTTCCACCTATGTTGATATCTTCACAAAATTCTTGCTCATCTCTGTATTCAACTGATGAAGCCTGCAGCACAAGTGAAATGTTTCATCAGTAAGGATAATGTTAGGTAAGACACATATGCAACAGTTAGGTATCTTTATTTTGAAACGTTTCGCCTGCACAATAGGCTTCTTCAGTCGAGTACAGAAAAGTTGATAGAAGCAGAAGACGTGAAGACGATGTAATCAGTTCATCACCATTGAAGTTTTGAGGTGGTCAGTCCATCAGTCTGGAGAAGAATATTGTTCCATAGTCTGAAACAAGGGTGATGGACTGATTACATCGTCTTCACGTCTTCTGCTTCTATCAATTTTTCTGTACTCAACTGAAGAAGCCTACTGTGTAGGCGAAACGTTTCAAAATAAAGATACCTAACTGTTGCATATGTGTCTTACCTAACAACTTGTCGGTATTTTATACCATTTCGATGTTCAGTAAGGGTAATGTTGGAAGTCTGTCTTGGTGTGAGAAAGACACTGCGCAAACTTGGTAAATATTTTACAAGCATGATATAGTAACATACGCCATAACTATCAGGTGATTGGCAAGCTTAATCAGTCTCTTAAACAAGCACCAACTGTGGCTTTACTTGATTTCAGATAGCCATTTTCCTCGAGTTGTTTTTGACTGTTGGCTCACTTCCCTACACGAAGCTTGACACCAAGTACATATTTACAATAATGGATTAACTTGCTATCCTGAAGTAATATTTCTGAGAAGAATCAACTGTTTCAACTATTCGTGCACTGCTACGTTTTTTTTCTCATTGGTGGGACTTGAGAAATTCAGTCACATCAAGGATCGGATTTCACTTTATTTTTTTTTATCAGGAATCCTAATCTCACCTGGGAATCACTTATGTTCTTTCTACCAGTTATCACTCCACAGTCACAAGGAGTATTGGAATGCTTTCAGTAGATTCTGAAGTCTGCGATGAGAACTTACTGCCCAGAATTCCCGAGAGACTACTACTACTACTACAGTTCTCCTCTTGCAAACCGAAGATCAGTTCGGATTACCTGTCATTACGAGAGGAACAGAAGTACGTAAAAAGTACTCCCATCTGTGGTGGTTAGTGTACTGATGTTCTTGTGTGTTTTATCTCAAACGGATCTTGTACAGAGCCCATGTAACTGTCTTTTGGACGGTTGAAAGATCTTCCTGTCATATCTTTCTGTCCAGAGCTTGACATTAGATCATTGCACATTTTTGGATATCTGTGCACTGTCGGAGCTGTGGCACATGGGAATTACACTACCTATCATTGTAATTGGAATTTTGAGTAGGTTATAGGATCTCTGTGTCTATTCTAGCGTGTCTGAGGGTCACTAATGCTGCTTCATATTTGCTACAGTTATTGTTGACTAATGTTTCACAACTTTGTGTCTATCTTGGACGGGATATTTAGGAAGCAGTGGCAGCGCCAAGGATGCGGGTGGGAGCTGGGAGGGGGGAGGGGGAGGGGGGAGGGGGGCAGGCTTGAGGGGACTTTAGACCCCTCACAATTTCCTTCAGCCACCAAAAACCCCTCATGAAAATCATCAGTTTTTCAACTCATTCATAGGAATAAATCTCCGCCTGTTCATGATGTTAAGAATGAAAGAACACTGTAGAGGTCGTCTGGTATATTGTTAGGTTCAAGAACACATGTGCGACTAATAAGACACTTAAATGCTGCAAAGTGTCGCTCTCCAGAATCTTTGTCATGCTTGTCAAAGCCCCTGGAGAGCGAAACGTTACCGCAGGAGAATATCTCATTAGCTGAGCTTGTGTTCTTTTACATAACGTATTGTAAGTTATTTTATCATCATTAAAACTGATGTATTCTCGAAATGCTGATCACTTAAACTTTATTGCTAATCACTGTATACCTGGTGTGTGTATAGTCTTATTGATATGTCATTTATAATCATTCTTAAAATGAAGATTTTCGTGCCTGACCGCCTTCCGTCCCCTCACAGCTGGCTTCTGCTGTGGATCTTAAGTCAGTTCTATCTGAACTTTAGGAAAGAAGCTGTGAAAATTCATGGCAGGGTATCTGGCAAGATGCAATTTGTGTGAAGTGACTGGCATTGATGTACAAGAAGGAAAAGTTCGACAGTGCTGCTCAGACAGGTCATTTACAAGAGTTTCTTGATGAGTCCTCACTTGGATATCATTAGAAAATGACTAATTATCATGAATTCTGCACACAATAATGCTTTCCTGTCATAGACATATAAGTCAACGAACTAAACAGACGATTTTCAAACAATTAATATACCAATGGTACTTAGTACCAGCAAGTTTATGATTTCGTGGATTTTCAAACAACTCGTGTTGAATAACAATGTAAATCAGCACTGAATCTTCAAGATGATTCATTTTTAGAGAAGTCCTGTATTCTGGAGGTGGCATTTAACTATGGTGTCAAAGGGGGAGATTTAAGTGATGAGTCTCTTCGTGTACGACTTATTGAATAAAAGTAACAGGGTCGTACTGTCACAACTGTACTTGAATTTGCTTCATTTGCTGCTTCGCTCAAGGCCACACCGTGATGCATTCTTACATCTATATTAGCTGGTGTGCTTCAGTGTGACTTCGTCTGTTAATTCTGCAGAAGGTGAACGCAGTTTTTCCTGCCTGCAACTGACAAATCTTCCTTGAGGAACAGCAGTTGTAATAGAATACTGTGGCATTACAAACCCCGGCACGGGTGGGGATTGAACTCGGGACAAATTACTTGTAAAGCTCGTGGAATTTTAAGACTCACTTGCCGTGAATTCAATCCTCACCGGAGCCGTGGTTTGTGTGCAATCGTGTCATTACGATTTAGTGAGTCCTGTGGCATTGCAGTTGTATTTACGAATTCGATGAAAGCCAAGAGTCTGAACATTAAAGATATCACTGATACTTTTGCTTCCAACCATATCAACAGAAGAATCACACTGCTGTAACTTTGTTACCTTGAGCTTAGCAATCTAATAATTTCCTCCTGAATGTCAACTCTTTACGGATTACAGCTTTATTTTCTCCCGCCATATAATTACATTAACAAGGCTATTATTTTGATGGCAAGTTATATGTTGATTTAATTTCATGAAATTATTGTTTACATTCTTTGAACATTTGCTTTATCTTAAAAAAAGTGAATAAAAAATCTAAAGTTGTAGTATACATTCTCTGAAAAAAAAAAAAAAAAAAAAAAAAGTGTGCTTGCTGGTCGAACGCAAGTTCCCCCTAGACCCCTCTTCCAGATTTTTATTTTATTAGGGGGGTTACCCCCCTAATAAAATAAAATTCCTGGTGCCGACCCTGTTAGTGTATCGTTGTTATTCGGATCTCGTGATCTTGTATACAGCAAATATACCATAAATGTTCCCCCAGTGAAAATAGCGCATAAAGCATTCTATAAATTACTGCAGCTTGTATATACACAAGTATTGGAGAAGTGTTGAGAGAAGACTGGGTTTTGTTTACTAATAGCGACTATTATTATTTAATTTTGAATGAGTTTAGAAACATCACCTAGTACAATACCCATTTTTAAGTAAATTGATTAGCGTTTCAATGTTTGTGAACATATTCTGAGGGTCTCTCGAGTGTTGAGGGTCATCTTAGTAACACTGTTGTGGAAACACATTTATTACGACCGGAATACAACTCTGTCACTGTGATTCACATTGTGGACTCAATTGTAATGTTACAGGTACAAATATCTGAGAGAGGAAGAGAGAGAAAGAAAAAGAGAAGGAAAGAAAGAAAAAGAAAGAGAAAGAGACAACGACAGAGAGAGAGAGAGAGAGAATCCTACTTAATAACCTAATGCTTATGCTGGGCAGAAAGGCTACCCAAAAAGACACGTTCAGAGACACGTTCAATATGAGAAAAATCTTGAAATTTAATCCAACATACGATGGCACCCTCGCAACTGTTGATTCTGATCAAAACGGAAGAAATGTCACTCGTACATTTTAGATAATATCTCAGTACAGTATATACTCTACAACCCCTTAAATAATTTGACATTTATTTTGTAATCTAGCATTCGTGAATAATTTACATGCGGATCGAGCCCTCCTCGTAATATACCGTTTGACCCAGTTATGATGCCGGTGAGGGTTTCTTGATCCAAATAATTGGAGGTACTATCATCCAAATAGACACCCTTCTCCAGGGATTCACATTTCAAGATGGGGTATCTTGATGCTGGTGTAAGGTTTTCGATCCAAAGAATATGGAGTTTTCCTCCCGTTCCTCTGTTCAAATTTGATTACGTACCATCAGCCAGGCGCTGCATGACCCTTATGTGCCAAGCCCTTCTTATGACCGTAGCAGTAATGTCCGATCCACTGCACCGTTAACGGTTTCGGGGGCCCATTGGGTGCATTCACTCTAACATTTCCGTTATTTCATCGTATTCCAAGTTTTGGAGGACACGGGTGCACTCTGCACTGCGCAATTAAGTCAACTCGATGAAATATCCGCGATGTTAAGCCTGAATGCATCCGGGTAGTGACGTCCAATTCAGTAGCAACAATGTCTGCTATTAGTTACTTGGTGGCGCTGCTCAAATGGAACGATACTGGCCTTGTGTGTGTGCGTGCGTTGTGTATGTGTGTGTGTGTGTGTGTGTGTGTGTGTGTGTGTGTGTGTGTGTGTGTGTGTGTGTGTGTGTGTGTGTGTGTGTGTGCGTGTGCGCGTGCGTGCGTGCGCTGCTTAGAAAACTCATCTTAACATGACTGTTCAATTGCCTCCCAGCATACATAAGGTGGATTACCAATAGACCCCTGGCTGTCTTCAAGAAGGCCCTGGACAGCCACCTAAAGTCAGTACCTGACCAACCGGGCTGTGGTTCGTACGTCAGCTTGCGTGCGGCCAGCAGTAACAGCCTGGTTGATGAGACCCTGATTCACCATGAGACCTGGTCTCAGACCGGGCCGCGGAGGCTTTGACCCCCGAAACCCTCTCCAGGTAAACTCTCCAGTGAATGGAACGCTCTGCAGTTGACGTCTGTCACAAAACACGAAAAAGAAGGAAAATCAAACAAAATTAGGAAAGAGAGAGAGAAAAGAAAGAAACTTGAAAAATAATCAAGACAGTCAAAAGGTGATTATGAAAGGTAAAAAGAAAAGAAGAAACATTAAAGAGAAAGAAGCCAAGAAGAAGAGAAAGAGTAAGAGGTGTAAAGTGAGGGTGGTAGTCATCAGGGTCTGGTCGACAACTGGAAGAGTCGAACACTCGACCACCCGCCAACGCTGCGAGGAGTCGACATGAAAACCCTCTTACCCTCACCCACTTATTGTGACCGGGGTCACTCAGACGCTCTGTCTTTCTCTCATTCACACCACTGTGATTTATGTCTCATTCATGAAGCAGGACAGCTAGAACAGTAATGGTGAGGCAAAGCAGCTTGGGCAGAACAGCTGAAGCAGGACAGCTGAGGCAGGACAGCTGAGGCAGGACAGCTGAGGCAGGACAGCTGAGGCAGGACAGCTGAGGCAGGACAGCTGAGGCAGGACTAATAAGAAGGCAGCATCATTGTCAAGGAAGATTAGGAATAAAAAAAAGGTTGAACGACTTGGTAATGAAAAGACACTTGTTGGAATTATAATGACTGCCTTCCTGAACAACACACAGACATCCTTACCGGTAACAAATGATGTTTTATCACCATCTTGGAAAAATGGTGACTGTCGTTCGCGTTTTTTTTCGTGTTTCACTAGTTAACCGTTGCTTTTAGGAAGGTGACAGTGAATAACACATTTATGCACTTGGCTCAATACTTGAAGCTCAGGCGCGACTAATACTTTCCGAGAGAACATAATTTTTGTTTAATTCTACAATAACTACTCCCTTTATTTATTTAGGTCTTTTCACTCTAATTATGTGGTACTGTAGATAATGTTTAATTTAATGTGTCATCCTCTGTAGGCGTATTTCACAAAGCGTTTCTACGTAAATGTCATTCCCTTTGCAGAGTGTTCAGTTCCAGAATTTACCTATGAGAGTCAAATTCAATGCCTTGGAAAACACTGGTTCAGTATTAAAAGCACATATGTAGATAGATTTGTCAGAGCTTATTGTTAGGGTAGCACTGAAAGTGGGTTTGGGCAAATGTTGTTAGTGGGTTGGTATTGTAGAGTACCTGTAAAGTATGGGCCAATAGGCCTACTGTAGTGTTCCTCCTTTATGTTCTTATGTTCTGAAGTTTTCAGGAGCCTCGTCTATATTATTGGTTTCATAAATGTCATTGCCTTCACTGTCAATAACAACATTTGAAAGGTCACCATCTGTGTCATAATAAGCAAAGTCATCAGTTTCATGAGAAGTATTGCAGGAAACAGCATTAGTGAAAAATGTTCCTTGACAGTGGATGAATAACACTGAGTATCTCAAGCTAACCATTTTTTGCTCCTGCACTGTCCATCGAAATTCTTCCTGCATGTGCATATTAGATTCAGAAGTGACTCAGCAACTTCGGCTTCAGAAGTTGGTATAGAGAGTAATCCATCACGAGATATGCAACTATTTCCCGCATATCAATAAAACGTCATTTGTATTCAGCACTATTGTTTTCTCTGACGACTGTCACACGGTGTCTAGGTCTTTGATATGGCTTTTTTAAGCCCTAAGTTGCTTCTCATTTTCTAAATCTTTATTTAAATCTTGGTTAACAGAAGCAATCGCTTCTATATACGGCATAGATTTTATTTTGACGAATGGAAAGGTAGAAATGATGAAGAAGAAAGAGACTGCTGTGGAAACTGTTGTGGAAACATCTAATGCATTCTCCGTGCTACCCGACGATTGTGAGTCGACTACTGGGAACGTCACGACGAACGACACCAAGGAAGGTAAGAATATTGTTGTTGTTAGGGATAGCCAAGTTAAGTACATGGATAGGGCATTCTGCTTGAAGGACAGAAGTAGGACACAAGGGCTTGCTTTCCTGGGGCTGGGATGGAGGATATTGTTAGCCGTCTGGATGACATCATGAGAGGTAATGGGAGCAATCCTATTATCTGTCTCAGTGCTGGAGGCAACGATGTTGGCAGACGTAGGAGTGAGGACCTGATTAGCAGGTATAAGTCAGCAATAGAAATAATTAGGAGGAAGGGTGGGAACCCTGTCATATGTGCCATTTTGCCAAGGAGAGGAGTTGGAAATGAATGGTTGTCCAGGGCAATTGGTGTCAATTGCTGGCTGGACAAATACTGTAAGGAAAATGCGGTAACATTCATTGACAACTGGGACCTCTTCTATGGCAGAAATGACATGTATGCCAGGGATGGGGTTCACGTATCTAGGTCTGGGGTGGGAGCACTGGCAACTGCAGTGGAGGGAGCTGTTAGGACTTTAAACTAGGAATAGTTAGTGGTATGGGTTTTGGTGCGAAAACAGTGAAGTTCCAGTGTAATAATATTATGAGTTCTAGGGGAATTAGTAATAAGCAGAACCAGGTAGATATTGAAAAGCCAGTGACACTAGGTGATAAGTAATAGGTTTAGTAGAAAAACAGAAATGAGCTGGAAGGGTAAAGAGAAAGGAGGGTCTTTCAATGTATATTATGCTAATAGCTGTGAGGGAAAAGTTCAATAGATAGGAGTAGCGAGGGAGTATATAGTAACAATAGTTTCATTGCCGGCCACTTGTTAAGGTAGGGTAAGTCCAGCTCCCGCTATTCCCTCCCCCCTTTTTCCCCCTCCCCGAAAGTGATAGTTTGATTGCCGGCTGCTTGTTAAGGTAGGGTCAGTCTAGCTCCCACTATCCCTTCCCCTCCTTCTTCCCCCCCCCCGAAAGGTGACGTATGGGGCTCCGGTCAAACAGTAAATCACTCGACTCACAGCTCCCAACACTACTGTAAGTACACGCCTGATCATATTTTAGTGGACTTGTTGGTTGAAAGCTTCACTTTTGACCAATAATTAACTTAGTCCTTTCAGTCTTTATCTGTTAAATGTTTTAATAATCACCACATCTTTTAGGTATTGTACTTATCATGGAGAGTGATTTCTTAAGCAGTGGGTAATCTGTCTCTCTTTACAGCTTGGAATGACAGAGAGGGTCACCTGCCAACCAACGAGAAGAATAGAAGGAGACGGACTAACGTCCTGAGACGTCCCATGTTTAGTCTACTTACCTGTTATGTAAGCCAACACAGGACCTAACCCCTCATCATAGCAGTGGCAACGAACCTGTTTTCCTGTCATCTGAAGTACTTACTGCTACACTCTGTGAAGAACGAGCCAGTGGTGGTCACCAACATCTGCTACCCCCCCCCCCCTACATCAGCATCAGCTACGATTTCAACAACACGCAGTGTCACCAACACCTGACACCCCATTACCACGATGTACCTATATTAGCGTTGAGTTCAAATGTAATTTTTTCATTTCATTTTTAATTTTTCTTTCAATTAGGATACCCATTCATGTTTTATTGTTTTACATTTTCCGTTTCTAAATAGGAAAGTGTTTATCATTGTTATTATTTCTTTTTCTATTCATTAATTTTCCTGAGGAGGAGCCAGCCTTGGTAATACTGACTGAAGTTGTTACAGGGCTGAGTAAGCCTTCACAATAGCCGTAGTGCTAGGAATAAGATGGACGAGTTGAGATTAGTTGCTAGTGCTGGTAACATTGATGTATTTGCCATAAATGAGACGTGGTTTAATTAAAAAAGTCGGGACATGCCTGCGGAATGTCACATTCAGGGTTTTAAATTGTTCCAAGTAGATAGAAGTATCGGGAAGGGAGATGGGGTGGCATTGTATGTCTGAGATCGCTTGAACTGTTGCATAAAAACGGGTATTAAGTCTGAAGTAACACATACAGAGTCTGGATAGAATTTTCAGAGTGACATGAAAAATTGATTGTAGGTGCGATATACCGTCCCCCAAACTTAGGGACCGGGGGAGACTACTGTGGGAGGAAATTGTTATGGCCACAAGGCATGATGAAGTAGTATTTCTAGGAGACTTTAACTTTAGTCATATTGATTGGAATTTCTTGACTGGGAATTTAGAATCATACGACTTCTTAGAAGTAGTTCAGGATTGTTTTTTGAAGCAGTTTGTGACAGAACCTACAAGGGGAAATAACCTGCTTGACTTAGTTCTGGCAAACAATGAATCCCTTGTTAATAATTTAGAAATTTCAGAGCAACTTGGTGCTAGCAACCACAAATCAATTACATTTAGCATTGAATGGAAAAATGATAGTAGGGATAACTCAGTAACAATCCCAGATTTTCGCTTAGCAGATTACAATGGGCTTAGGGAACACTTATCTGTTAACTGGGGTAACGAAGAGAGCTATTAATACGACAGTTTACTGAACACTATACATGCTGCCCAAAGAATATGTATACCTTATAAAGAAATTAGATCAAACAGAAATGATCCAAAATGGATAAATACTAGGATCAAATATCTCTCAGTGCATAAGAAAGGAATTTATAGGCGCATCAAAAGAGGTGAGAGTCATCTTATGAATCAGTATATTGACATTAAGAGGGACGTTAAAAAGGGGATAAGAAAAGCTAAACGAGACTATGAAATTAAAGTTGCTAGGGATTCGAAAACTAACCCAAAAAGTTTTTTCCAGGTGTATAGAACAAAAGTTAGAGATAAGATAGATCCCCTTAAAAATAACTCAGGGCATCTTACTGACAAAGAGAACGAAATGTGCTCGATTTTAAATAATTATTTTCTCTCTGTTTTTACACAGGAAGACACTAGCAACATCCCAGTAATTAATTTTTATAGTGGGCCTGAAGAAGATAAATTATGTAAAATCACAGTCACTAGTTAAATGGTTATGAAACAAATAGATCGACTGAAGCAAAATAAGTCGCCGGGACCTGATGATCCTTTTTCAAGGGTTCTTAAGGAATGTAAAATGGAACTCCCTGAACCATTAACTAATATTTTTAATTTATCTCTTCAAACAGGTATAGTGTCTGATATGCGGAAGATGGCTAATGTAATTCCTATTTTTAAATCAGGGGATAAGTCGTTACCGTCAAATTACCGCCCAATAAGCCTGACTTCAATTGTAGGCAAATTGCTAGTGTCAATTATAGCTGAGATTATAAGAAGCCATCTGGATAAGCATAATCTAATTAATGATAATCAGCATGGATTCACAAGAGGCCATTCTTGTCTAACTAATTTATTAACTTTCTTCAGTAAAGCTTTTGAGGCTGTTGATCACGATAAAGAATTTGATATTATTTACTTAGATTTTAGTAAGGCTTTTGATAGAGTTCCGCACCAAAGACTGTTAAAGTGGCAGCTCATGGCATTCAGGGAAAAGTGCTCTCATGGATCGAGTCATGGCTCACAGACAAGAAGCAGAGAGTGTCCATAAATGGCGTTAAATAAACCATACCACGGGCGGGGATAGAACCCGCGATGAGAGAGTCTCAAAACTCCAGACCTTCGCATTAGCCACTGGACCAGCTAGCTGGAGATTCGTCTGTAAAAACTTGCATTTGTGGTCACAGTGGTGCCTATGCTAACCTTCTTATGGTGTAGAAATATACCTAGTTGGACGAATCTTATTGTGGCTAGCTGGTCCAGTGGCTAACGCGACGGTCTGGAGTTTTGAGAGTCTCTGATCACGGGTTCTATCCCCGCCCGTGGTATGGTTTGTTTGCAATCGTGTCATTACGATTTCGTGAGTCATGGGGTTAAATCCGAGTGCGGATCTGTAACAAGTGGGGTTCCACAGGGATCAGTCTTGGGCCCGTTGTTGTTTATAATATATATCAATGGTCTTGATGAGGGAATTACTAGTGAAATGAGCAAATTCGCCGATGACACAAAGATAGGTAGGATAATTGATTCAAACGTAGATGTTATGGAACTTCAGGAGGATTTAAACAAACTCAATACCTGGTCAGAAAAGTGGCATATGCAGTTCAATGTAGATAAATGCAAGGTTCTGAAGCTCGGGAGTGTCCATAACCCTAGCACTTATAAGTTAAATAATGTAGAACTTAGCCATGTTGTTGAATTAGACACATGTGCAACTCTTGGTTATCTTTATTGAGGAAACGTTTCGCCACACAGTGGCTTCATCAGTCCAAACAAAGGAGAAACTTGTGTACGAATGGTATATAATACCGACAAGATGAGATTAAGACACATGTGCAACATCTGGGTATCTTTATTGTAGACGTTTCGCCATCCAGTGGCTTTATCAATACAAATTCTAGGACATAACTTGAAGACAGTAGAACTATGTACAGAAGATGAGGTAATCAGTCCCTCAACCTAGGAGTAGGTGCGAAGAGCACCATAGTCGTGGAGATTCTGAAGCAGAAGAAAGGAGCCTGGCGCTTATATAGTAACGTCAGGTGTAGCAGACGAGGGCATATTCACTGGTAGGCGGGATTCCCCAGTGGAAGTAGGTCCTTCCCAAAGAGATGGGTTAGTTGTAGTAGTAGTTGTAATAGTAGTAGTAGTTGTCGTAGTCGTGAAGGTTATGTACATGTCCTCAGAATTAAGATTCCATGATGTTGCAGTGTCTGACAAGTTGTGCACGAATGGTATATAATACCGACAAGATGAGATTAAGACACATGGATGGCGAAACGTCTACAATAAAGATACCCAGATGTTGCACATGTGTCTTAATCTCAAAGGAGAAACTTGAAGAACAGGACGAGAATGAGGTAATCAGTCCCTCAGCCTTGAGTCGATTGATGGACTGACCACATCGACTCAAGGCTGAGGGACTGATTACCTCATTCTCCTCCTGTTCTTCAAGTTTCTTCTTTGTTTGGACTGATGAAGCCGCTGTGTGGCGAAACGTTTCCTCAATAAAGATACCCAAGAGTTGCACATGTGTCTAACTCAACAACATGTCGATTCTCTGAACCATTCATCTACAAGAACTTAGCCATACAGATTGCGAAAAGGACTTGGGGGTTATGATAAGCAGCAACCTAAAACCAAGACAGCAATGCCTGAGCGTACGTAATAAAGCAAACAGATTACTGGGATTTATATCAAGAAGTGTAAGCAACAGAAGTTCAGCGGTTATATTACAGCTTTATACATCATTAGTAAGGCTTTACCTAGATTATGCAGCTCAGTTCTGGTCTCCATATTACTGAATGGACATAAATGCGTAGAATGACTAAATTAATACATAGCATTAGAAATCTTCCCTATGAAGAGAGATTGAAGACCCTTAAATTACATTCACTTGTTAGACGAAGAATGACGGGAGACATGATCGAAGTGTACGAGTGGAAGATGGGTATTAATAAAGGGGATATTAGTAAGGTCTTGAGGATATCTCTCCAAGAGAGAACCCACAGGAATGGATTTAAATTAGACAAGTTTAGATTTACAAAGGACATAGGAAAGTATTGGTTTGGAAATAGGGTAGTTGATGAGTGGAACAGTCTACCTAGTTGGGTTATTGAGGCTAAAACCTTGGGTAGTTTCAAATTTAGGTTAGATAAATGCATGAGTGATAGGGGTTGGATTTGAGTGGGACTTGCATATGGGTGGATAGAGTTATTAGAGCTTGTTTCTTGGGTAGTTTAGAGAATTTAGTTGGGTAAATGTTTTGTTAGTGGGATTGATTTTAAAGGATCTGCCTAGTATGGGCCAACAGGTCTGCTGCAGTGTTCCTCCTTTCTTATGTTCTTATGTATTGCATCAATACTATTTATCAATTTTTAAGGAGTGATGCACTGTTTGTCTCCAGTACAGTGGAATACGTTGAAACCATCTACAATTCGCACGTTATGCTCTACATTGCCAAAATTAAACTAAGAAAAAAAGCACTTTACATAATGTCTGGGATCTGCTGCATGACGGCGATGGCTTTATGCAAAGCCGTCATACAGCGAGCTCCAAATTAAGCAATGTACTTATCAACTCTACATATCCTTGGTTAGGCCTGGAGTTTTGAGACTCTCTGACCGCGGGTTCAATCCCGGCCGGGGTATGGTTTGTTTGCAATCGTGTCATTACGATTTCGTGAGTCAGAATGGATATAAATGCTCTGGAAAACGTACAAAGGAGGATGACAAAGATGATCCCATGTATCAGAAATCTTCCCTATGAGGATAGACTGAGGGCCTTGAATCTGCACTCTCTCGAAAGGCGTAGAATTAGGGAGGATATGATCGAGGTGTATAAATGGAAAACAGGAATAAATAAAGGGGATGTAAATAGCGTGCTGAAAATTTCCAGCCATGACAGGACTCGCAGCAATGGTTTCAAGCTGGAAAAAATTCAGATTCAGGATGGATATAGGAAAGCACTGGTTTGGTAATAGAGTTGTGGACGAGTGGAACAAACTCCCGATACAGTTATTGAGGCTAAAGCGTTGTGTAGTTTTAAAAATAGGTTAGATAAATACATGAGTGGGTGTGGGTGGGTGTGAGTTGACCTGACTAGCTTGTGCTGCTGGGTCTGGTGCAGTGCTCCATCACTGAGTTGAGATGACCAGGCTGTGTGGGTCATTGGGATAATCCGGGGGGTGGGTCATTGGTCTAATCCGGGGGGGGGGACCATGGACCTGCTCCGCTTGGGTGAGTAGGCCTGTTGCAGTGTTCTTATGTTCTTATGTTCTTATGTTCATAATACACAGATATCCAACATAGAGGAGACTGAAAATTATGACGATAATTCATTACGACTTAGCCCAATGACGGCTTGATGCAACAGTTTCCTCTTACCACATATGATACAACGCCTTACTCAATCGGCTTCACATTTTTAAACTCTCGCCATCTATTACTAGGTGAAGGTTTGTTGAGCAGTTTACATTTGCAGGTGTTTACTGCTCAGTGTTAATGAAGAACACGACCTGTATAACCCGAACCAGTATAGTTTAATAGCCGGGAGATCATGTTTGTCACTACCACTATGAGAGAATTACGGAGGCGATTCCTTACAGAGTAAATCATTTTAGTCATGTTTCTCCATATATTCTCCAACTAATCTATATCCATCCTGTAGCAAGGAGACCAAAACTGAGCGGCATACTCCTAGTGAGGCCACACTAGTGATGTATAGAGCTATAAAATATCTTTTGGATTTCTGTTATTTACACTTCTTGAAATCCTAGTAATCTGTTAGCCTTATTGTACACACTTAGGCACTGCTGTCTTGGCTTTAGATTTCTGCTTACCATGACTCCCAAGTCTTTTTCACATTCTGTATGATCAAGCTCTTCTTCACCTAGTTTATAACTTTGAAGGTTATTTTCTTTACCAAGGACTAGGACTTTACACTTGTCCACATTGAACTTCATCTGCCACTTTTCAGACCAAGACATTAATTTGTCCAAATCCTCCTGGAGTTCACTGGTATCCTCCTCAAAATTAATCATACGGCCTATTTTGGTATCATTAGCAAATTTACTCATGTCACTGTAATTCCTTCATCAAAACTGATCCTTGTGGAACGCCACCAGTGACTAATCCCCATTCAGATTTGACCCCCATAATGGCAACTCTCTGCTTTCTATTGGTAAACCATGCCTCTATCCATGCTAGAACTTTACCTCCTATACCATGAGCTGCCACCTTTCTTATGAGTCTTTTGTTAGGTACTCAATCGAAGTCTTTACTGAAATCCAAATAAACAGTATCATGTTATGTAAGACACATATGCAACAGTTAGGTATCTTTATTTTGAAACGTTTCGCCTACACAGTAGGCTTCTTCAGTCGAGTACAGAAAAGTTGATAGAAGCAGAAGAGACTTGAAGACGATGTAATCAGTCCATCACCCTTAAAGTTTTGAGGTGGTCAATCCCTCAGTCTGGAGAAGAGCATTGTTCCATAGTCTGAAACTTTAAGGGTGATGGACTGATTACATCGTCTTCAAGTCTCTTCAGCTTCTATCAACTTTTCTGTACTCGACTGAAGAAGCCTACTGTGTAGGCGAAACGTTTCGAAATAAAGATACCTAACTGTTGCATATGTGTCTTACCTAAAAACCTGTCGGTATTTTATACCATTTTAATGTTAAACAATATCATATTTTTCATCACTGTCTACTGCCTCAAATGTTTTATTGAAGAACTTCAGTAAATTTGTCAGACAGGAACGACCTCCTGTGAACCCATGCTGAGATTCATTAATCAAATTATGCTGTTAATGGTGACTTCTAATAATGTCACCTGTAATTTATTCTAATAATTTGACTGCTATAGACGTCAGGTTTATTGGACGGTAATTTGATGGAATGCACTTATCCCCTGATTTGAGTATAGGAACTACATTAGCCATCTTCCACATCTCTGGCACAACGCCAGTTAGGATGGATGCATTGAACACACTCGTTAATGGCTGACTAAGGTCAGTCTTGCATTCTTTAAGTTCCCTGGAAAACAACTCGTCGGGTCCCGGGGACTTATTCTGTTTAAATTTATCTGTCTGTCTGATAACCATGTCCCTCGTGGCAGTAATATTAGGTAATCTGAATTCTTCAGGAACTGAATAATTGTTAATTTCTGGAATCTCATTTACGTCTTCTTGTGTAAAGAATGACAAAAAATAATCATTAAATAGAGAACACAATTCCAGTTCGTTATTCGTCAGTCATCCATTCCCAGCTTTCAGAGGTTTTACTTTTTCTCTCATCTTCGACCTTGAAAGAACCTTTTTGAATTAGCCTTTGATTTTTTAGCAACCTTACTTTCATAGTCACGTTTAGCCTTTCTAATCCCCCCCCCTTTTTTTTTACTTTTCTCTTAACCCGAACATATTGGTCAATAAGGTTAACCTCGCCTCTTTAGATGTGCTTATAAATTCGTCTTTTATCTCCTAATAGACGCTTTGGCCTTCTGTTAATCCATTTTGGATCGTTATTATTTGACTCTATATCTCTCTGGGGATTATATATACTCTGAGCACGTTTTACATTATTATGGAAAAATTCATAAACGCAGAACTCTTCGTAATCGTTAGTATGATCATAGTCAATAAAATCATTAGCTAGATTACTCCAGTCGAGATTAGACAGGTGTTCCCTAAGTCCATTATAATCGGCAGAATGAAAATCTGGGACTTTTACCGTATTATCGTTATTCTCGTACTCCCAGGTAATATTAAAAGTAATGGATTTGTGATCACTTGCGCCAAGCTCTTCAGTGATCTCCAGATAATATACGAGGGTTTCTTTATTTGACAAGACTAGGTCGAACAAATTATTACCTCTGGTAGGCTCTTTTACACACTTTCAGAAAACAGTCTTGAACTATTTCCATAAAGTCACTGGACTCTAGATTACAGGTCAAAGAAATCCAGTCAGTCTGATTGAAGTTAAAATCCCTACTATCACTACGTTATTGTGTCTAGAAGCCCTAATAATTTCGTCCCAAAGAACTTTCCCTCTATTGTGATCCAAGACTGGAGGTCGATATACTACACATAGATTTAGTTTTTCTTGACCTTTTAGAAACTCCACTCAGATTCTGTTACTAATCCATATATTTTTATAAGTGTTTTTATGCAACAATTTATATTTACTTATACATTAAATGCAACTCCACTCCCTTTCCCCTTATATCTATCTAAAGGGGGGGGGGTGGCCTGTATATCGCAGAGTCACTTGTTTGCACAGAACTGCTTAATGCCTCAAATGATGTAGTGGAAGTTTCAGCAGTAAAGATTGAGAGCCAAAACCTGGTCATTGTGGTGGTCTACAAGCCTCCGGATGCAACGTCCCAGCAATTCCAGGAACAGCTGTCAAAAATTGACCACTGTCTGGAAAATCTGCCAGCTCCTGCCCCCAACATCTTGCTCCTGGGGGATTTCAACTTGAGGCACCTAAAATATAGCTAATAATGTTGTTGCAGTGATAACACCAGGAGGCAGCTCTGACGAGAACTAACACACGAGCTTTTAAATCTCTGCACAAAATTCAAAATAAACCAGCAAATAATAGAGCCTACTAGACTGGAAAATACACTAGACCTCATCTTCACTAACAATGATGATCTGATACGAAATGCCACAATATCAAAAACAATATACTCAGATCACAACATAATCGAGGTTCAGACATGTATGCGCGGAGCCCCAGACCGACAAAATGAGATTAGTCACGAGGGAGCCTTCACCAAATTCAACTTCAATAACAAGAGCATAAAGTGGGACCAAGTAAACCAAGTCCTAAGCGATATAAGCTGGGAAGATAGACTAAGCAACACAGACCCCAACTTACGCCTAGGACAGATTAACTAGCTGGCACTCGACGTATGCTCAAGTCTTATTCCTTTAAGAGAAAGGAGGAGTAGATGTAAAATAGAAAGAGACAGACGCTCCCTTTACAGGCGACGGCAAAGAATAACAGAGCGGCTAATCGAGGCCAATATATCAGAAATGCGTAGGGAGACACTGGTCAGAGAAATAGCAAACATCGAACTTAAGCTAAAGGAATCTTATAGGAGTCAGGAATCTCGGGAAGAACTAGAAGCCATAAATGAAATCGAAAGAAACCCGAAGTATTTCTTTTCCTATGCCAAATCAAAGTCGAGAACAACATCCAGTATTAGGCCTCTACTTAAACAAGATGGGTCCTACAGAGATGACAGCAAGGAAATGAGTGAGCTACTCAAGCCCCAATATGACTCAATTTTTAGCAAGCCGCTAACCAGACTGAGAGTCGAAGATCAAAATGATTTTTTATGAGAGAGCCACAGAATTTGGTTAACACAAGCCTATCTGATGTTATCCTGACGCCAAATGACTTCGAACAGGCCATAAATGACATGCCCATGCACTCTGCCCCAGGACCAGACTCATGCAACTCCGTGTTCATCAAGAACTGCAAGAAGCCCTTATCACGAGCTTTTACCATGATATGGAGAGGGAGCATGGACACAGGGGTCGTCCCACAGTTACTAAAAACAACAGACATAGCCCCACTCCACAAAGGGGGCAGTAAAGCATTAGCAAAGAACTACAGACCGATAGCACTAACATCCCATATAAAAATCTTTGAAAGGGTCCTAAGAAGCAAGTTCGCCACTCATTTAGATACCCATCAGTTACACAACCCAGGACAACATGGGTTTAGAGCAGGTCGCTCCTGTCTCTCTCTACTGGATCATTACGACAAGGTCCTAGATGCACTGGAAGACAAAAAGAATGCAGATGTAATATATACAGACTTTGCAAAAGCCTTCGACAAGTGTGACCATGACGTAATAGCGCACAAAATGCGTGCTAAAGGAATAACAGGGAAAGTTGGTAGATGGATCTATAATTTCCTCACAAACAGAACACAAAGAGTAGTAGTCAACAGAGTAAAGTCTGAGGCGGCTACAGTGAAAAGCTCTGTTCCACAACGCACAGCACTCGCTCCCATCTTGTTTCTCATCCTTATATCTGACATAGACAAGGATGTCAGCCACAGCACCGTGTCTTTCTTTGCAGATGACACCCGAATCTGCATTACAGTGTCTTTCATTGCAGACACTGCAAGGCTCCAGGCGGAAATCAACCAAATCTTTCAATGGGCTGCAGAAAACAATATGAAGTTCAACGTTGAGAAATTTCAATTACTCCGATATGGTAAACATGAGGAAATTAAAACTTCATCAGAGTACAAAACAAATTCCGGTCACAAAATAGAACGAAAAGCCAACGTCAAAGACCTGGGAGTGATCATGTCAGAGGATCTCACCTTCATGGACCATAACAGTGTACCAATCGCATCTGCTAGAAAAAGACAGGGTGGATAATGAGAACCTTCAAAACTAGGGATGCCAAGCCCATGATGACACTCTTCAGGTCGCTTGTTCTATCTAGGCCGGAATATTGCTGCACACAACAGCACCTTTCAAGGCAGGTGAAACTGCTGACCTAGAAAATGTACAGAGAACCTTCACGGCGCGCATAACGGAGATAAAACACCTCAATTACTGGGGGCGCTTGAAGTTCCTGAACCTGTACTCCCTGGAACGCAGGCGGGAGAGATAAATGATTATATACACCTGGAAAATCCTAAAGGGACTAATACCGAACTTGCACACGAAAATCACTCACAACGAAAGCAAAAGTCTCCGGAGACTATGCAACATCCCCCCCAATGAAAAGCATAGGTGTCACTAGCACGTTAAGAGACAATACAATAAGTGTGAGGGGCCCGAGACTGTTCAACTGCCTCCCAGCATACATAAGGGGGATTACCAATAGACCCCTGGCAGTCTTTAAGCTGGCACTGGACAAGCATCTGGCACCTGACCAGCCGGGCTGTGGCTCGTACGTTGGATTGCGTGCAGCCAGCAGTAACAGCCTGGTTGATCAAACTCTGATCCACCAGGAGGCCTTGTCACAGGCCGGGCCGCGGGGGCGTTGACCCCCGGAGCTCTCTCTAGGTAAACTAGCCCTTGTGGCTTAGCGCTTCTTTTTGATTATAATAATAATAATAATCTAGGTAAACTCCAGGTATACATGGAACAACTTAAATTCCTGAATATGGCACTCAGCAATCATATCCTGACTCTTTAATTTATACCATGTTTCAGTTATTGGAATGACATCAAAGTTCCCAGCACACGCTACCAAACGTAATTCATTAATCTTATTTCTTTCACTTCGACTATTAGCATAAAATACATTAATATGTTTTTTCTTCTGCACATTTTTTCTATTCACCTTTGCTTTTACAAAATTTCTGTAATTATCATTACCCAGTGTTACTCCATGACTGTTATCAATAAGATTCATAATATTAAAGTCAATATTTCCACTCTCATTATTTTTCATTCCTAAACCCACACCTCCAACTAATCCTAGTTTAAAGTCTTAACAACACCCTCAACTGAGCTAGCAAGAAAATCCACACCTGCCCTGGATAAGTGAGCCCCATCCCTGGTATACATGTCATTTCTAACGTAGAAGTGGTCCCAGTTGTCAATGAATTGTACTGCATTATCCTTAGTGTCCAGCCAACAATTAATACCAATTGCTCTGGACAACCATTCATTTCTAACACCCGTTCTTGGCAAAATAGTGGTGGTGGTAGTAATGATGGTAGTGGTGGTGGTGGTAATGATGACGGTAGTGATAATTGTAGTGCTAGTGATGATAGTGATGGTGGTGGTAGTGGTGATGGGCACCAATGCATTTATATATATATATATATATATATATATATATATATATATATATATATATATATATATATATATATATATATATATATATATATATATTATTGCATGCATAAATAAATTTTACACATATACATCAATGAATATGATACCACGATACATGCATGCATACATACACCTAAATATGCATAACTGCAAATACATGCAAACATATGCATATGCATAAATAGACCCATGCATACATATAGAAAAATACCTGCATACGTTCACATATATGCACACATGCATATTTAAGTGAAGAAAAATACATGCATGCAAACAAGCAACACAAGATGCAAAACCACCACAAAGGAAGTTGAAAATTTTCCTACTCATTTCTCCAGCATTGCGAGCTCCTGATGTGTTAATTGTAACACGAAAGGCCTAGAGCTATCATTCAACTCCCCCTGTGGTAGTTTCTCTATACACACACACACACACACACACACACACACACACACACATATATATATATATATATATATATATATATATATATATATATATATATATATATATATATATATATATATATATATATGTGTGTGTGTGTGTGTGTGTACACATTTACATTTTTACATATGTATGAGTATATATCAGCACATTCAAACAAATAAATACACATGAAACTACACATATGTACTGTATTCACATGAAAGTATATATACGAACAAAAATTCATGCTCATAAAAATACACACTTGTATACATTTTTATTTTTATTTTGCTGTACTGGAATATTATGACCACCTTCCAATTGCCTTTCACATGCACTGAGGTAGAGGAAGCTGGAGGTTGTTCCGGGGGTCAACGCGATCCTGGCCCAGTCCTTAACCAGGCCTTCCGGTGAATCAGGGTTTGGTCAACCAGGCTATTACTGCTAGCTGCACGTAATCCAACGTATGAACCACAGCCAGGCTGATCGAGTACTGACTTTTGGTAACTGTCGAGTTCCCTCTTGAAGGCCAAAATCTTTGAAACAACTGGCATGTTGACGTGCCCTGTCACTAAACTTGTGAACCCATTCCCATATAATTTTATACCTGACAAAGTAGCTTCTATAGAAATGGCGTTATCCCCAGAAAGATAATTAACCTGTTTATTATCCATGTCAGCATGGCGGTGCTGATTATCCCTCAGGTCATTTACCTCTCTATCCAGCTCATTACGTACAGCATCTGGTACACTTTTAATTTTTACCAATTCTGATTAACTTGAAGGATTTCGTCTGTGCATAAGCTTTCACAGAATCGGTTCTCCAAAAATTCTATGGTTTTACTATAGAATTTACTTTACAGAGTACTGCTTAAGAGAGAGCCAGACACATTTAGGTCGTGATTGTTACAACTTTCAATATATTCTCCAGCTGTATCTTGAAGTGTTGTAATTATACAAAATAATGTTGAGATATAAGCAGTAAAAATTTAAATATTAAAAAATTTTACTCCAGGTTTCCATGAGTATTCTCTAAGAGAGCTGTTGATTACTCATTGCTGTCATCTATGTTAGGAAAACCTTTAGTGAATGTGCATTTGTTTCCACTGCATTGCCCCTTAAGAAGCACGTCAGTTCCCCCGTTTTCTAATAACATGTTCATTTTTCTACTATAATCTACCTTGTCTGTAATTACTATCGCATTTACTTTGTCTATTTCGTCAGGTGATGTCTAAGATCTTTATTTAATTCATGGTATAACTTAACAAATCTTTGAGGACAGTTGTGCTTTGCTCAGACCTCTAACTTATCTTCAGAAACACCAGAACAAATTCCTTCATAATGACCTCTTCGTGAGAGATTAAATTCCCTCGGCGTCCTGTACAACCATAGTGTTAGATTTATAAATTATGTAAGTACTAACTTAGATAAAAAAAAATAGCAAGGATTACTAAACCGTGTTGGCTCATCCTTAGCTAATATTCATTTAATGATATGTTGATTAGCAACACACACTTATTATCTTGTAAATATATCGTGGAAGACAGGTAAGCTGCAACACTTAATCCACCGAAGCATGAAGGCTTCATTAATTTATCGTCATGCGATATACAGTTAAATGTACTGCGAAAGCTGTTTAAGCTTAACATTTAAATCAGTAATGCACGAGATCTTCATTAATGTATTGTTTAATTATATTCAGTTATGTTCGTAATTATTAGTATGAATATAACATGAGCTAATGAAAGACAAAACACGCATAATAAAGCCTAGATATGAAGATAATATTTATGAACATACTTAAGGTATAATCCCAAACCAAGTGATATTATGCGCAAGTTCCGCTCCAACGTGTAAATATGAAATGCAACTTAAATGTATTCATTATATACACAATGACAATCACGTACAGACAGAGCTGTAGCTCCCAACCTTGAATTAAATTATAAAGGTTAACGGATACATACATTAATAAAAGCAATGTAGAATTAATCATAAGCATAGTGTGACTCAGACCTGCGTGACTGCACGGGTTCAGCAACAATACTACACAGAAAAATAATGAGGATAAATGTATGTATAATAATAACAAGAACAGTTATACTCCCAAACACGAGGGTTTTCACGGGTTTAGCAATTAAATGTACAAATGTAAAATACACTAACTAGAATAACTTTATAAAATTCATTGACATATTTTGTCAGTAGCTAAAATAATATAATATTGTACAATTAACGATCATAGGCCTGGTTCGTGCCACTAGAATCTTTGAAGAAGTTAATAACTAGTAGGCATAGATCGCGCAATTAGATGATTTAAAGGAATTTACAGTGTGCAGACTGGGGAAATGTCCCTCAAATATTTTCCCCTCATCACTGGTCGACAACTACAACAAAAATATTCGTTTCCAAAAATATTTGAAGGTATTTAGGGTATTTTGGGTTGCTGAATTCGAAAATGGCAGTAGATTTGTAAAACTGGCTTGTGTGTGAGATATTGCATACCCACCCTCAACATGGAACTTAGACATAATGCATCTATATGTAGTTACAGTTTGGATATGCAGATAGTTTTAATGAAGATTAGAATATTATAATTGAATGATTTAATATTTAACTAACGAAAATGTATCCACAACGACCATGGGACAATATTGTAATCTTCATTTTGTTATTTTAATCCAGATAACTATTGGGAGTGTTTAAGCAGGATCTTCACGAAGATCCTGCTTAAACAATCCCAATGCATTTTTCTACATTTGTAGCAAATAATATCTATAAAAACAAAGAAAAAATCACACATTTTGCAAAACAAAATTCTCTTGCCTGTTTTGGAGTGGCGCATAGAGAACAAGACAAGTCTTGGGCTCCTCATGTGGTTTGCAAAACCAGTGTAGAATGCTGACAACAGTGAAAAAATAGGCAAAGGAAAGGCTTAAACTTTGGTGTACCTATTGTGTGTAGTGAGCAGAGAAAACACCACGAACACTGTTACTTATGTATGGTGAATGGGAAAGGTTTCAGTTTACACAAGAATATCAAGTAGAAATATTCTGACTTGGAGTCAGCAAGAAGACATGTGCCACACAGCGAAGACGTTCCAATATCAGTGTTTACAACACTGCCTGACCTCCCGTTGTCAGATGTTGAAACTCAGGGTTTAGGATATAACACAGTTGATTTTAGCGGAAGTGAATATGAAGTAAGCATTTCAAGAAGAACTCAGTGATCTGATACGTGACCTCAGTCTGTCAAAGCAAAAAAAAAAAAAAAAAAAAAAAAAAACCTACAAGAAGAAGTCAAAATAACAGCTTCTCAGATAAACGCTCAACTCCTTCCTTACTATAGCCAAGATGAAATACTTGCATACCGTAATAACATCCCTGGACTACTACTTCGAATGGGACTTGAATATCAACCAGGAAACTGGCAACGGTTTATAGACAGCTCCATAGAAGTTTCAAATGTATCTTATTGTATGTTATTATTACAACATTTTGATTTGTCTTCTAAAGTCCCTGTGATTTTTGCCATAACCTATAAATTGTGATAGAAATGAACTTTCTGCTATAAAGTCGTGTTGACTTGGGATTTCATTCCATATTATTCCTCGTAATCAGTAAGTTGGCATCTCTGCAAAATTTTTTAATGCTTTTATGTTATATATTAGCGATTTGGCTCTGTTCTTCCTTCTGTCTACAATTTTCATATGAATCTAAAAACCTTCTCCAAAGAAGAGAATTTGTGCTAATGGTATCTTGCATTTATTTATACTGTATTCTAGGAATTAGACCCAGAAGTTGCCTGCGTGGGCATGTTATTTATTTTTCGAAGACGGTAGGAATTGTGTTAATGTTAGGTATACAATTTGTAGGGTGGACTACTGGAGGGTGCTAGTGAAATCATTTTTTTTTATTTTTGGTCCAATTTCAATGAAATTTTTACAGTGAATAAAGCAGCATTTGAAACCTACACACTATGTTTATAGTGACATTTTACTTTAAAAGATAGAAAAAATAAATAGTGCCCTATTCTATAGGGCATAAAACTTTCCCTTTTCTACAAAATTGGTAAGATGTACAATGTTCTAGTTGACATCAGATGTACAATGCTCTAGTTGACATCAGATGAAAGATAACGGCTAGATAATCTTGGTACTAACCCCATTTGACCGAAAATATCAGAATGCATAATAAAAAAATGTTTATTATTATTATTTTTAAGGATTTTTCGGGGAGAAAAAAATAAAAAAACAAAACTGTAAAAAAATATTGCAAATCCTCTTTATATGTTAGTAGAACCATCATTACTCAACGTGTGCAAAAATCATGACACTTCTATGAATATTTTTCGTCAAAAATGCAAAATAAAGTCAATAACTTATTCCTGAATTATTCATATTTTCTGAAAAACTCTATGGTCATGGCACGCAACATTTCAGTATGTTGCACACCCCCACACATGTTGATAGCCCACAGGCGAATACGCTGTTATCACTCCCTGAATTTGAATGGAGTCCTCAGAGAAGTTGCAATGTAGTGTATTTAGAATGAAACAATCATAAAAATCGTAATTTTTGGAGGAAAAAAAAATACGAATTGCCATCATGTCTTTTTGATGACAGCAAGAACAAAAAAAATTACATTTTTGAAAAAAACATACTTCGAAATATGATAGAAGCAAGCTAATTGCATCAACATGTTGACAGAATTATGCACCATTTTTCGGTAAGAAAATATATTTTCCATTTTTTTTAAATTTTCCTTTTATATCAATCCTAAAAAATTTGTGCCGCCCTAAATTGAACTCTCATGTTATCACCAGGACTGTGATAACATGAGATAACATGTTCTTACAGAACTTAGTTCATTTCTTCGTCATTATCAGTGTAAATAAGAACATAAAGAAGGAACACTGCAGCAGGCCTACTGGCCCATGTGAGGCAGGTTCACTTCTCCCATTGGCTTAAGCCAATCCCTTAACCTAGTCAGGTCAGTCACATTCACTTAAGGGAGGAGCACGGCATTCGACCTAGTAGCACAAGCTAGTCAGGTCCAACTCACACTCACCCACACCCACTCATGTATTTATCCAACCTATTTTTAAAACTACACGTCTTAGCTTCTATGACGGTACTCGGGAGTTTGTTCCACTCGTTCACAACTCTATTACCAAGCCAGTACTTAAAACCATTGCTGCAAGTTCTGTCTATTCTAGATATTTTTAGCGCACTATTTGCATACCTTTATTAAATCCTGTTTTCCATTTATACACCCCAATCATATCCTCCCTTAATTCTACACCTATCTAGAGAGTGCATATTCAAGCAATCAGTCTATCCTCATAGGGAAGATTTCTGATACATGGGATCAACTTCGTCATGCTCCTTCGTACGTTTTCCAGCGCATTTATATCCATTCTGAAATACGGTGACCAAAACTTTGCAGCGTAATCTAAGTGAGGCTTAGCCAAAGATGTATAGAGTTAAACAACCTGAGGACTTCTATTATCTATACTTCTTGATAAGAAGCCAAGGATACTGTTAGCTTTATTGCGAGCACTTATGCACTTTTGCCTTGGTTTCAGGTTACTGCTAACCAGAACTTCTAAATCCTGTTTGGTTTCGGGTTACTGCTAACCAGAACTTCTAAATCCTTTTCGTAATCAGTACTATTAAGATCTACATTATTTAGTTTACATGAGGCATGGTTATTTTCCTGTCCAACATTTAGAACTCTGCATTTGTTTATATTAAACTGCATCTGCCACTTCTCCGACCATTGCATTAGTCTATTCAATTCATCCTGGAGTGCTCTAATGTCCTTATTAGAATGAATTGGACGGCCTATTTTGGTGTTAGCCAATTTTCTAGTTTCACTATTTATTCCCTCATGTCGTTTATGTAAATTGTGAACAACAAGGGGCTCAACACTGACCCCTGTGGAACATCGCTTGTGAGGTGCCCCCATTCTGATTTCTTCCCATTAATGCAAACTCTCTGCTACCTATCTGTCAACCATGCCTTTGCCCTGGAAAAAATTTCTCCTATTCTGTATGCCTTAAGTTCCTCAATAGCTTCTGATGTGGAACTCTATCGAAAGCCTTACTGAAGTCCGTACACATAATATCTTATTCAATACCACGACCTACCTACTCGAATACCTTAGTGAAGAAAGTTAGCAAATTCGTAAGACAGGGACGCCGCTTCGTAAAACCGTGCTGAGATTTATTAATCGATTTATGCCTTTCAAGATGGCTACGAATTGCCTCGGCAATTATTGATTCCATAAATTTTCCCATTATGAAGGTAAGATTTATTGGTTTATATGACTCACGAAATCGTAATGACACGATTGCAAACCATACCACGGGCGGGATTTGAACCCGCGGTCAGAGTCTCAAAACAGTCGCGTTAGCCACGTGGCTAACGCGACGGTCTGGAGTTTTGAGACTCTCTGACCGCGGGTTCAAATCCCGCCCGTGGTATGGTTTATTGGTTTATGGTTCGAAGCTAAGGACCTGTCACCTGCCTTGTAAATAGGTATTACATTTGCCAATATCCACTTGTCAGGCACTATGCCAGTTTGTAGTGATATATTGAAAAGATTAGCCAAAGGTATGCTAAGTTCCTCTTTATATTCCTTTAAAACCCTCTCAAACAGTTCATCAGGGCCTGGAGTTTGTCAGGTTTTAATTTCTCTATTTGTCTAAGGACCATATCACTCGTTACTCCAGTCGTGCATAGTTCATTATCGTTCTGTTCTACATAATTTATTATTTCTGGAATTTCGCTGATATCTTCCTGAGTAAAAATTGAGGAAAAGTAGGTTTTGAAAAGTTCACACATTTCCTTATCACTTCAGTGATCTGACCTGAGTTACTCTTAAGTGGGCCTATCTTGTCCCTAATGTTACTTCTGTGTACCTGAAACAAACCTTTTTGGTTAGTCATCGAATCCCTTGCGTCTTTAGCCTCATAATCCTTTTTTGCTTTTCTTATTCTTTTTTTTATATCTCTAATTAAATATATTGATTTCTTAACTGCCAATCCCCTCTTCTGATACGCCTATATGTGCCTCTCTTTTGACCAATGAGATGTTTTACTCTACTATTTATCCATTTGGGATCATTTTTGTTAGATCTATATTCCCTACTCGAAACAAAATTTGTCTCGGCAGCTAGCACCATATTCTGAAACACGTCATATTGGCAAGCAACACCACCTACATGACCCAAAGTCAGGTCATCCCAATTTAGCCCACCCAGGTAATTTCTCAGCCCCATGAAGTCGGCCAAGCGAAAGTCTGGAACAGAGACTTGATTGCAGTTATCTGGGTAATTCCATGATATATTGAAACTAAGTGATTTGTGATCGCTGACCTTCAGTCAGTAGAGTTCCAATACTGGGAGAGATTTTTGACGTGATTTTTTTTCAATATCCGAATACATTTTTTTGAGTTGCTTTGTAATTTTTGTGTCTTGTAGAAATTCTTTAGTTTGCATTCTGTATCAATAATTTTCACATCACAGATTTTCTTTCTTTTCTTATAATTGCTGAGGTCTTTCAAGCAGTTTTACAACACTTTCTCCTCTTCTGAAGTCTTTCCATGTTAAGTCTTCTTTCAAGATCTCTCAGAGGGACTCATTTTACACATTGTATCCCTTTGCCCTGAGCTGTCATTTGCATTGGCTTGAAGTGGAAGTGCTCAGAACGGCTTCCCAGAAAATGTTTTGTAGTTCCTTGTTCATATTGTCTACGTCAGTTCTCAGACTGTTGAAGTTAAATTTACTAAACCCCTCACGATGACTATTTCTTCGGATCTCCAAAATGACTTAGTTTATTTGTATTTCAGGTAGATAAAGATCGTGAGATTGCCTTTCGGTTTCACATTCTTTTGCGAGGAATTAATGTAGCGTATTTTAATTTCTAGTAGGTTTTGTTATCTGTTGATTCAGAGCAAATTTTAAGTGTCTTTGGAGTTCCCGAATATTTCTCGGTACTATGGCCGTTATCATACAGTTGTCTATTAATTTCCATTGTACATTTAGGAGGTTGAATTTTCCAAAAAGAAAGACATTATGTATAGGATTTTCAAGGTTTTCTATTGAACTATCTGTCTTGTGTTCATAGAATTCTTCTACCCATGTCGATGGTGGTGTATATATGTGTGTAATTATCAAATTTTTAATCTAGTAACCCCATCTCCTGTATAAATTTCTAAAATTAAAAAAAAGTAAAGCTTACATGACCAGTGCATTAGTATATATATGTCGTACCGAAGAGGTAAAACTTGCGATTTTACCTTTAATGGCAACGCTCTTCTTGCCGAGAAAGGAAAGTGAAAATTTGTGTATATCATTTCGCAAAACTCATTCTGAACCTAACGATAAAAATATATTTCATTGTGATTGTTTATTATTAAATTATTGCAAACTTATCTAAGATATATTTAGTTGGATTATTTATACAAAATTGCATTTGTTATATTGAGACTAGGTAAGTTTCCCAAGGCTCTTTTGTTAAAAAATGATTAATTTTGACATTAACATAAATGAAAAAAATATATATCTCTAAACATATAAGAGAAAATTTTAGAAAGGACTTAATTTTAAATGAGTTCTTTTTAATTGGCCAGTCTTACCTATTCGACACGACATATATATATATATATATATATATATATATATATATATATATATATATATATATATATATATATATATATATATATATATATATATATATATATATATGGGTGGTAAATGTTGCAACAAGGAGAAGCCTGGAGGTAGTGGAGATGTCATGTTTCAGGGCAATGTGCGGTGCGATTATAATGCAGAGAATCAGTAGTTTAGAAATTAGGAGGAGGAGCGGGATTACCAAAACTGTTATCCAGAGAGCTGAGGTGGTTCGGACATGTAGAGAGGCTGTAACGAAACAGAAAGACTTCGAGAGCGTATAAATCTGTAGTGGAGGGAAGAAGTGGTAAGGGTGGGAGTAGAAAAGGTTGGAGGGAGGGGGAAAAGGAGGTTTTGTGTGCGAGGGGCTTGGACTTCCAGCAGGCATGCATGAGCTTGTTAGATAGGAGCAAATGGAGACGAATGGTTTTAATGACCTGACGTACTGCTGGAGCGTGAGCAAGGTAACATTTCTGAAAGGACTCAGAGAAACCTGTAGGCTGGACTTGATTCCTGGAGATGGGAAGTACAGTGTCAGTTTTATAACTGTAGAGTAAGCATGCCTCTGACAATACAGTGATGGAGTGAATGATGAAAGTTTCTCTTCTTCGGGCCATCCTGCCTTGGTGGGAAACGGCCCATGTGTAAATAAAAAAAATAATTAAATGTGTGTGTGTGTGTGTGTGTGTGTGTGTGTGTGTGTGTAAGCTGTTGTAAGTATGAATGATCATGTAACCATTAGACTTAAAATTGTAAACGGCTATAGGTATGATCGGTTTAGCTCTTACTTTCGATGATAAAATAATAATAATAATAATAATAATAATAATAATAATAATAATAATAATTATAATGCAGTTATGGTCTGATTCTAACAAGGTATGTGGGAGAGCTTGATGAATCAACAAGTAGTTAGCGCTGGTGAAAGTTGTTTTGACTCTGCATTCACACAAACTACATTACACATACATTATAGTTTATACCATATCTGGTGATGCAAGAGTTTGTGAATTCTACCATAATTTTGTGTAGTTTAGGCAGACAGACTTTTTTTTTTATATGGAAAATTTCTCATGCATTAGGACGAGATATAACTTCCTGCTTGTTTCATGTAAATTATTTTATGTCGGAAGGTGGACCTTGTCGTTATATTAATGTTGATTTTGTTAAAAGTGTTAGGCTCATCCCATGGAGACTGCCCTTTATTATGTGATTTTTTTATTTAGACATACGATGTTTTGTATACTTGTCCCTGAAGAGGGACAGAACAGCCTTACAGTATCCGATGTTGGAACTTTCTATTCAGTTCTACGTTCTCTGTGATATCAAGGCCTGTGTGGTCCAGCGGTGGACTCTTAATTAAGTTGGAGGACTTAATTATATATTTATTACTAGTTCTGTGTGCTGCACTTAGTTTTGTGAAAGAGCTTAATTCCTGTATGTGTTGGGAATTATGTTCAGGGTGGAACACGAATATGATATTTGCTGAATAGATATTACAGGTATTACCTTGAGTCTATGAAATTTCACTGTATTATAAAAAAATTACGTGAATCTAGTCTTTAGTAAATTTAGAATATTACATATTTATATATCCGAGATTTTGTTTAAACTACTGTTTACTTAATATGGAATTTAAATATAGATTATTGCAGTTGCCAGAAACAGGCTACTATTATCTTAATGGTAGCTGTTGTTATAATAAGAGTGGAGAACATAACACAAACAATGAAAGTTTGAAACAGATCAGAATCGGCATTCTCCAGTTATGACACAGAATTTAACACTTACTAGATTTTTTAACTATATTGTTAAACTTGCTCTTGCATAGCCTCAGTTTATAAGTTGTCATTCTTCTCATAAGAAACATCAGCCATTAACGATTGAGACCATTTACATGAGCCTTTCTCAAGAAATTTTAAGGGAAAATAGCACTAAATCCTTTTAAAAATTAAACTGACAATTTGATCCCTACACATTCAAATAACAGTTCCAAGCTTCTTTGAAGTAGGATTTACTAATCTTGGAAATTTGAAGCCGATCAGAAAAACCTTTCCTTCAGTTATCACACCAAAATTAAAAGCCAAAATAGTTTGTATAAACCTGACCAGAAGGCTTCTACACACGTAAATACTTATATGGAACTTTTTTCTAGTTAAAATTTGAATCTGAACGGATGAGGTGTTTTCAATTTATAAATCAAAATCTTTGAGGAAAAACCAGACAACCGCTTAAGAATTTATTGGTTTATTGGTCTTAAAGCCTATCGACCTCTCAAAAGGTCACTGAGACTGTCACCTCAGTCCTCCAGACAGTCGAGAATACTTTCATTCTTAAAATTAGTTGCCCATTACCGTTATAACTATAACCTTAATTTTTAAAGGGTGGACTAGTCAGCCAGCGGAAGGCTGCTGTCAGATGACCAAAACCTTCAGCTGCGGGTCATACGACTGAGAACCGCGTCAGGAAACAGTTTTCCTGTTTCTTGACAAACCTCACCTAACCTTACCAACCTAGTGGCCCATTTATCGATTAGCGGAAGAAGCTACAGCTTAGAGCCCCGTCATTCGTTTCAAGGGCTTTTTGAGTCGCGAGTCTGTAACAACATTTAAGGGTTTTGGTCGGGCTGGGTCCCTCACATGACTACGAATATTTATTTCCATATTATATTAATTATTTCAATTCTGAAATTAAAATACAAAATTGTTAAATAATTTTGGAATATCAGTTTTTTCGAAATGATGACACCGGAGCAGCGGCAGTCACACAATCAATCTTGCATCTTGCTTTAATGTTAAAATTTAATTTCCACGAGTGCAATAGACGACAGCAGTGACAGGGGCCACCTGTAAGGGCCCCTTAAATGCTGATTCAGTCAAGGTCCCTGGATCTCTAAATGCGCTGCTGCTTAGAATAGGAATTGAATTTTTTTTTTGGTTAATTGGGCTTAAAACCCACTGAGTACTGAAATATCGTTAAATGTCATAAAGATTATTTTTATTATTAAACCCCTCAGTATACGTACACTGAGAGGCATATTGTGAATCAGTATTTTACCCTCCCCCCCAATCTCCACTTATCGTAGGGTGGTAATTAATCACGCACATATCACCAACATCAATTTTTTTTTCTAAATTATGAAGAATTCAGAAAACGCACATAACATGCTCACGTCCCCGTCGCGGGAGGTTGTGAAGCACTTTACCCAAGCTACCCCTTCCTCCCTGCCTACGTGCCCGTTTTCTGTGACAAGCCTATCAGCTCACCATCTCCCAAACATTTCTCACCCATTTAAGTGCACCCTTATTCCCTTTCCCCTCCAGATGTGTCCCCTTCCTCACTTTATTTCCTTTGCTCAGCCCAGTAAATCATTACTTTGCACATGTTTTCTTGTACGTTTATCGTTTGTTTACATATATCATTTGTGAGTCTAAGTTTTGATAAGATTTATTTTTTAACGCACAGGCCGTCTCCCACGTCTCCCCTGAGGTAGGATGGCCCATGAAAGTGGAAACGTATTCACCATTATTCATCCAATCGCTGTCTTGCGAGAGGTGTACTGTCATCAAAGTTCAGATGGACCTCCGAATTCTAAGGTCCTCGTCCCTCCTTCAGAGTCAAGCGCTATATTTCCTCATTTCAGGATTATGTCAGGGTAACGGTTTCCCCGAGTCCTTTTATATATATAACCTTGCTCACACTCTAAAAATATATCAGGTCATAAACACCACTTGTTCTACTCCAATCGAACTCGTTTATTCAAGTCTGGACGTCTGAGCAACTAGTATTCCAAACTTCCTTTCCGAGGACTCCTGTGAAAATAAGTTACTTTGACTTTTTTGGGTTTATAAGACGCAACTTATAAGACTTATTTTTGTTTCAATGGCTCGGCATCGGACGTAACTGGGAGAGCTACAGCCCACCCCACACCCCAAACTTATAGCTCCTGTCACTGACCTTCAGTTTATGGGACGCAGGGCAGTTTTTGGAGACATTTTATGGACAAAAAAATGCGTCTAATAAGCCGCGAAATAGGGTAATTTTCACAAATGTTAGTATGTATAATAAATGTACTTGTATGTACCTGCACTTAAATGAACTTGCATACTCCCCTCGCTCCTACCCTTCCTGGCATTACCCGAGCCCCATTTTCCTTCCATCGTATTCTGTTCCATCTTCTCTAAATGCCGACATTACCCCAGTAATCCATTCTTAACTTGAGGACTTATTTTGTAATCATACACCATCTTCTAATCTCCATTCTCCGAATTCTCTGCATAATATTCACATCACACATCGCCTTCATACATAAACCCTTCACTGCTTCCAGCCACCTCTTTTTTTTTCAACGTTTAAAACCCATGCCTCACACCCATATAACAGTGTTGGTACCACTATACTCTAGTACATTCTCGTTATTGTCACTCGGGCTAAAATTCTCCATCACCATATTTCTCAGTGCTCCACTCATCTTTTGTCCACTCAGCTATTTTATGATTCACTTCCCATTTCACAGTCTCTTTCCACGAACAAGTCCGCCTCCTATGTATCTGAATACATTTATTTCTATATTCCTTTCATCCAATTTGATATCCAAACTTTCACTGGCTAGGTTTTGTGTTACTCTCATCACACTGGTCTTTACTATGTTCACTTTCAAACTCATCTTTTACATGCCTTCCTAAAATACTCCACTATCCTCTGCGACTTGGCTTAGCATATGCCAATAAAACCGTGTCATTGGAAAGAGCATCTGTAACAAATTCCACTTTGTCATATTAGTTGTCTTGTAAATCCACATCTCTCTCCAACACTCACTCCTACATCCCCATCTATTTATATGATAAACAACCATCATCATATATCTCTGTCTAAGACCTACATTTGCTGAAAAATAATTCTTCTCTCCCGCGTACCCTAGCCTAAGCCTTGCGATTCTCCTAAATACTCCTTACTACATTTAGAAACCTATTACCTGTTCTAATTATTTACAACGTTTGTGACATTCCACCTCTATCCGCCTTATTATTTTTTTTCTAAATCCTTAAATGGAATAAAAAAATTCCTTTTATCTCAGTATTCATTTATATACCTGATTATATATTCATTTATATGCCTGATTCATTTATATACTTGATCTACACGTCCTACTTTCTGTCTTAATCATATTTTTTTTTTTTACAGAAATAACTCTCCCATACACTTTACCCGGTATTTTCAACCGGCTTTTTCCCCTATAATTATTGTATTCTCTCGTGTCCCCCTTTCCCCTTGTACAAATAATTATGCATCACTCTGCAAGTGCTTAGGTACATCTCCATCTTTCATACATATATTAAACAAATGCACCAACCACACCAAAACTATATCCCCACCTGCTTTTAACTTCTGTGACTTAATCCTATCTGTTCAAGCTGCTTTACCCTCTTTCATTTTACCCAGAGTCTCACGTACTTACCCCACACTCGCATCTGGCTTTTATACGACATACAAGATGGTATACTTTCCTGCCCAGTATATGAAATCACTGCCTCACTTCATTAACATTTAATAGCTGAGAATGTATTCTCTATCTTTCTAGTACCTTCACTTACTCACTTAATAATTCCCCGCTTTTGTTTTTAACTTTCAAGTCTATTTGCTTCCTAGGTTTTCCCTAACTTATTAACCTCACTTTAAACTTTTATTTACCCACAACAGTCTCTCACTGGGTGTCCTTTCACACTCCCTCACCACTCCCACCCTCACTTTTTCTCTCCCTGTATCAGGTCTACAGTATATAGGCCTTTCATTTGTATTCCTTAACTCCCATATCACCCTCCGTACCTCATTATTTCAAACACTCCTCTTCCTAATCACTGATATTGAATATATTTGACTCGCTTAGTCAGTCCTTTAACTAATTTTCTCGTTATAGGTGACCCCGAAAGGGTACCCTGTATGGGTGCGTGAATATTATTTTTCTCGTCTTCCAAGATTTTGGTTTAGAGATTCAAAATTAATCTGCTTTGCTCAAAATTTTAACATAATTGTATCGTACATAGAAGTAGGCTTCGAAACAGATATGCTTCAGGAAACTGTGACACAGACCCCTGACCTGACATACAGCCCAGACCATTAGTACGTGGAGTACTTTGATAGTTATTGGAATATGTAAATGCCAATTTGCAATTATATTTTTAAAACCATGTCGCACATAAAGTATCGTATTATTGAAAACATAATGCGTTTTGGATTTACGCTGAGTAGGTTCAACTTTGTCAATTTATTAATATAGTTAATGAACTTGGAATTATCTTTACTGTAAAATAACAAAAGTATGCCTCTTCTGATTGATTTATGCTTTCAAAGCCGGAGTACATTAGTCGAAGGTTTGAGTGGATTTTGGGATCCACACTCCTAAGGAAATAAAGCGTAGTGTTTGTAGTGCTCACACACACACGCACACACACACACACACACACACACACACACACACACACACACACACACACACACACACACACACACACTCACTCACTCACTCTAGGGGTAACTCCAACAATTAAACAGCGAGTCTCCCCTGTTTTCGCCCTTCCAATCACAAACTTTTCCCTTCAGCCCTCAAAAGTTCCCGTGAAACTTAGAAATGTGTTTTATATTGGAAAGTCATGTAGGTTCTAATACTCAATCATAGAACTAGCCATTACTAGTTTTCCCTAATTATCTTCATTCCCATTTAACAATAGTTGCTACTTTTAATCTGTCTTTGAAGTTTCTCGCTTTTCCTACATTTTCTGTTTTGCTGTCTTAAGTAAAGTGTCATGATTCCTAATCCTATTTTACCTCCTCCTCCTCTTCCATCTTCCGAGCTCTCAGAATCAAAACATTCCCACCACTGTAGTTCATCATTCTCTTTGAGGCGAGGTAGCGCACAGAAAAAAAAAATAGGCCATCAGATTATAGTGATGACGGTTGCGTCGCTGGGAAATGATGCTGCATTTCTCCACTCTCTCTCTCTCTCTCTCTCTCTCTCTCTCTCTCTCTCTCTGTCTGTCTGTCTGTCTGTCTCTCTCTCTCATAAGAACATAAGAAAGGAGGAACACTGCAGGAGGCCTGCTGGCCCATACTAGGCAGGTCCTTTACAATTCATCCCACTAACAAAACATTTACCCAACCCGATTTTCAATGCTACCCAAGAAATAAGCTCTGATGTGAAAGTCCCACTCAAATCCAACCCTTCCCACTCATGTACTTATCCAACCTAGATTTGAAACTACCCAAAGTCCTAGCCTCAATAACCCAACTAGGTAGACTGTTCCACTCATCAACTACCCTATTTCCAAACCAATACTTTCCTATGTCCTTTCTAAATCTAAACTTATCTAATTTAAATCCATTACTGCGGGTTCTCTCTTGGAGAGACATCCTCAAGACCTTATTAATATCCCCTTTATTAATACCTATCTTCCACTTATACACTTCGATCAGGTCTCCCCTCATTCTTCGTCTAACAAGTGAATGTAACTTAAGAGTCTTCAATCTTTCTTCATAAGGAAGATTTCTGATGCTATGTATTAATTTAGTCATCCTACGCTGAATGTTTTCTAACGAATTTATGTCCATTTTGTAATACGGAGACCAGAACTGAGCTGCATAATCAAGGTGAGGCCTTACTAATGATGTATAAAGCTGCAGTATGACCTCTGGACTTCTGTTGCTTACACTTCTTGATATAAATCCCAGTAATCTATTTGCCTTATTACGTACGCTTAGGCATTGCTGTCTTGGTTTAAGGTTGCTGCTCACCATAACCCCCAAGTCCTTTTCGCAATCTGTATGGCTAAGTTCTACATCATTTAATTTATAAGTACTAGGGTTATGGGCACTCCCAAGCTTCAGAACCTTGCACTTATCTACATTGAACTGCATCTGCCACTTTTCTGACCAAGAATAGAGTTTGTTTAAATCCTCCTGAAGTTCCCTAACATCTACGTTTGAATCAATTATCCTACCTATCTTTGTGTCATCGGCGAATTTGCTCATATCACTAGTAATTCCCTCATCAAGATCATTGATATATATTATAAACAACAACGGGCCCAAGACTGATCCCTGTGGAACGCCACTTGTTACAGATCCCCACTCGGATTTAACCCCATTTATGGACACTCTCTGCTTCCTGTCAGTGAGCCATGACTCGATCCACGAGAGCACTTTTCCCCCAATGCCATGGGCTGCCACTTTCTTTAACAGTCTATGGTGCGGAACTCTATCAAAAGCCTTACTAAAATCTAAGTAAATAATATCAAATTCTTTATTGTGGTCAACAGCCTCAAAAGCTTTACTGAAGAAAGTTAATAAATTAGTTAGACAAGACCGGCCTCTTGTGAATCCATGCTGAGTATCATTAATCAAGCTATGCTTATCGAGATGGCTTCTTATAATCTCAGCTATAATTGACTCTAGTAATTTGCCTACAATTGAGGTCAGGCTTATTGGGCGGTAATTTGACGGTAACGACTTGTCCCCTGTTTTAAAAATAGGAGTTACATTAGCCATCTTCCACATATCAGACACTACACCTGTTTGAAGAGATAAATTAAAAATATTAGTTAATGGTTCACAGAGTTCCATTTTGCATTCCTTAAGAACCCTTGAAAAAACCTCATCAGGACCCGGCGACTTATTTTGCTTCAGTCTGTCTATCTGCCTCACAACCATCTCACTAGTGACTGTGATGTTACATAATTTATCTTCTTCTAGCCCACTGTAAAAATTAATTACTGGAATATTGTTAGTGTCTTCCTGTGTAAAAACTGAGAGAAAATAATTATTTAAAATCAAGCACATTTCATTCTCATTGTCAGTAAGGTGCCCATAGTTATTTTTAAGGGGACCTATCTTATCTCTAACTTTTGTTCTATAGACCTGGAAAAAACTTTTTGGGTTAGTTTTAGAATCCCTAGCAACTTTAATTTCATAGTCCCTTTTAGCTTTTCTTATCCCCTTTTTAATGTCCCTCTTAATGTCAATATACTGATTCATAAGATGACCCTCACCTCTTTTGATACGCCTATAAATTCCTTTCTTATGCCCTAGTAGATATTTGAGCCTATTATTCATCCATTTTGGGTCATTTCTATTTGATCTAATTTCTTTATATGGGATAAACGCTCTTTGAGCAGCATGTATAGTGTTCAGAAAACTGTCATATTGATAGCTCTCTTCGTTACCCCCAGTCAACAGATGATAAGTGTTCTTTAAGCCCATCGTAATCTGCTAAGCGAAAATCTGGGACTGTTACTGAGTTATCTTTACTATCGTACTTCCATTCAATGCTAAATGTAATTGATTTGTGGTCGCTAGCACCCAGTTCCTCTGAAATTTCTAAATTATTAACAAGGGATTCATTGTTTGCCATAACTAAGTCAAGCAGGTTATTTCCCCTTATGAGGTTCTGTCACAAACTGCTTCAAAAAACAATCCTGAAATACTTCTAAGAAGTCGTACTTCTAAATTCCCAGTCAAGAAATTCCAATCAACATGACTAAAGTTAAAGTCTCCTAGAATTACTACATTATCGTGCCTTGTGGCCTTAACAATTTCCTCCCATAGTAGTTTCCCTTGGTCCCTATCTAAGTTAGGGGACGGTATATCACTCCTAAAATCAGTTTTTCATGCCCCTCTGAAAATTCTATCCAAACAGACTCTGTATGTGTTACTTCAGACTTAATACCCGTTTTTATGCAACAGTTCAAGCGATCTCGGACGTACAATGCCACCCCACCCCCTCCCAATACTTCTATCTTCTTGGAACAATTTAAAACCCTGAATATGACATTCCGCAGGCATGTCCCGACTTTGAATTAAACCACGTCTCAGTTAAGGCAAATACATCAATGTTACCTACACTAGCAACTAATCTCAACTCGTCCATCTTATTCCTAGCACTACGGCAATTAGCATAATAAACATTGAAAGACTCTCCTTTCTCTTTACCCTTCCTGCTCATTTCTATTTTTTCTACTAAACCTATTACCGTCTTTATCACCCAAGGTCCCTGGCTTTTCAATATCTATCTCGTTCTTATTATTACTAGTTCCCCTAGAACTCGTAATATTACTACACTAAGGGACTTCACTGTTTTCCTGCCAAAACCCATACCACTAACTATTCCTAGTTTAAAGTCCTAACTGCTCCCTCCACTGCAGTTGCCAGTGCTCCCACCCCACACCTAGATAAGTGAACCCCATCCCTAGCATACATGTCACCTTCCTGCCATAGAAGAGGTCCCAGTTGTCAATGAATGTTACCGCATTTTCCTTACAGTATTTGTCCAGCCAGCAACTTGACACCAATTGCCTGGACAACCATTCACTTCCAACTCCCCTCCATTGGCAAAATACCACATATGAGAGGGTTCCCACCTTACTTCTAATTATTTCTATTGCTGACCTATACCTGCTAATCAGGTCCCTCACTCCTACGTCTGCCAACATCGTTGCCTCCAGCACTGAGACAGATAATAGGATTGCTCCCATTACCTCTCATGATGTCATCCAGACGGCTAACAATATCCTCCATCCCAGCCCCAGGAAAGCAAACTCTCTGTCTCCTACTCCTGTCCTTCAAGCAGAACGCCCTATCCATATACCTAACTTGGCTATCCCCAACAACAACAATATTCTTACCTTCCTAAATGTCTTTCGTCGTGTCGTTCCCAGTAGTCAACTCACATTCGTCGGGTAGCACTGAGAATGTATTGGATGTTTCACAACAGTTTCCACAGGCAGTCTCTTTCTTCTTCATCGTTTCTACCTTTCCATTCGTCTTCTTGATCGTCAACTTCTTTCCCTGCTGTCCAGCCACTGACCAGTTTCCCTTCTTGACCTGAGGACTCAAAACAGGAGGACTACTACGAATCTTCTTGTTCTCCTCGGTCAATCGCCGAATTTCCAAATTCGCCAACCTCAATTCTTCCTTAAGCTGTTGGTAAAGTTGCTCGATGGAGGGCATCTTGCTTCAATTCTAGAGAGCGCGCAAACAGGTCTTCACAGAGCCAAGTACACGTCAACGCTCTCTCTCTCTCTCTGTCTGTCTGTCTGTCTGTCTGTCTGTCTGTCTGTCTGTCTCTCTCTCTCTCTCTCTCTCTCTCTCTCTCTCTCTCTCTCTCTCTCTCTCTCTCGTTCTCTCTCTCTCTCTCTCTCTCTCTCTCTCTCTCTCTCTCTCTCTCTCTCTCTCTCTCTCTCTCTCTCTCTCACTCTCACTCTCTCTCTCTCTCTCTCTCTCTCTCTCTCTCTCTCTCTCTCTCTCTCTCTCTCTCTCTCTCTCCCTCTCCCTCTCTCTCTCTCTCTCTCCCCGTTTCCTAGCAAACAATTCAGGAATTGTTTTGGCTCCTGCTTTCAACTCAACCGTCAAACTCTACTTCTCCCATTCATTCTCTGTTATCATATCAATTATAGCTTTGGATCCTTTTCCTTCTTGTTGTTGACGACAATTTAATCTTTCAGAAATGCTGAATTATATATATATATATATATATATATATATATATATATATATATATATATATATATATATATATATATATATATATATATAATGTATATATTATTGTAACCACGGACGAGTGATATTGATCAATAACAAAACTGCGCTAGCCAAGGATTCGAACCCATGTTGTAAATTAAAAGGACACAAGTGCAACTAATGTGACATTTTATTGTGGCAACGTTTCGCTCTCCAGAAGCTTTATCAAGCAATTACAAACAATACATGGACACAGAGGGTATATATAGGTTCAGAGTGAGGTGCAGTACTAGTGGTAGTAGTAGTAGTAGTGACAATAGTAGTAATAGCAGTAGTGACAATAGTAGTAATAGTAGTAGTAATACAATATGGTAGAGCAATTAATTCGTACATGAGTAAAAGGATAAAAGCTATTACTTGGGTAACATAAAAATAGGTTGGACAAATATATATATATAGACTAGATAGAGGCAGCCTGTTTCAGTGTTCACTCTCTGTAATGTGCTTTGTGTAGTATAGCAGGAGAGACTGTGATGGCAGGGTTTACTGTTTTCAGGAGGATTCTTGCTAAGACTTCAGAGATGGTGAAGCTGCCGTTGTTTTGTTTAATTGTATTCGAAACAGCGATCAGTGCTGATTCGAGGCACTTGCGTTTGCGGAAATTAGTTTCTTTGATCACTAATTGGGCGTCTTTGAATTTCATGAGATGATTGGTGGAATTTCGGTGTTGTACAAAGGCGTTGTTCAAGTTATCGTTCCTACATGCGTAAATGTGTTCCTTGAAGAGGGTGTCGAGGTTTCTTGCTGTTTCACAGCCTCCACAGGGTATAGTGTAAACTCCTGCGTTGACTGGCTCGTGGTGCTTTGATTTTGTCCTGGTTAGATCCTTTATTGAAGTGCTGGAAGCGATGGCGATACTGGTGTTAGTTTGTGAAAGTACTTTTGAAACGGTCAGTGCAACCTGGCTGTTGGGAAGAATTATAACTTTGTTGGGAGTGGTGTTGGTGCGTGGACAATTAATGATCTGAAAAGCTCTTTTCTTGCAGTCTTTGATGAAAAAGGAAGGAAAATGTAACTCAGTGAATGTTTGGTGAAAGTATGTACATTCCTCGTCAAGAAACTCAGGACTACAAATTCGGTATGCTCTTAGGAAAAACCCGATGATTATGCCTCTTTTGGTCTTGGTATCTTGACTGGAATAGAAGTGTGTGAGATCATTTTTATTGGTAGGTTTCCGATAAACTTGAAATCTTAGGTTGTTGTCTACTTTGTGAATGAGGACGAATGGGGGGACCCCATTTCCATGCCGTAGGTTTGTTTGTAGAGCTTGTTATTGAAAGAAAAACAGTTGAAATTAACACAGAGTTCAATCAAGTCAACAGAATCTCCGGGAGGTAGAGGAAGATTAAGGTCCTGATTGACTTTATTTCCTGGAGATTTTGTTGACTTGATTGAACTCTGTGTTAATTTCAACTGTTTTTCTTTCAATAACAAGCTCTACAAACAAACCTACGGCATGGGAATGGGGTCCTCCATTAGTTCCGTCCTAGCCAACTTATACATGTAACACCTAGAGTCCGAACACTTCGCCAACATCATCCCTGCAAGCGTCACTTGGTTACGTTACGTGGACGACGTCCTCGTAATAACTCCCAAACGTTTTGATGTACGGAATCTTCAGGCAAGGCTCAACGCAGTTGAACCGGCGATCCAGTTTACACTAGAAGAGTCCAATGACAAGCTACCTTTCCTCGACGTCCTCATTCACAAAGTAGACAACAACCTAACATTTCAAGTTTATCGGAAACCTACCAATAAAAATGATCTCACACACTTCTATTCCAGTCAAGATACCAAGACCAAAAGAGGCATCATCATCGGGTTTTTCCTAAGAGCATACCGAATTTGTAGTCCTGAGTTTCTTGACGAGGAATGTACCTACATTCACCAAACATTCACTGAGTTACATTTTCCTTCCTTTTTCATCAAAGACTGCAAGGAAAAAGCTCTTCAGATCATTAATTCTCCACGCACCAAAACAAGTTAAAATTCTTCCCAACAGCCAGGCTGCACAAACGTTTCTAAAGTACTTTCACAAGCTAACACCAGAGTAGCCATCGCTTCTAGCACTTCAATAAAGGATCTAACCAGGACAAAATCAAAGCACCACGAACCAGTCAACGCAGGAGTTTACACTATACCCTGTGGAGGCTGTGACAAGATTTACGTAGGTGAAACAGCAAGAAACCTCGACACCCGCCTCAATGAGCACATTTACGCATGTAGGAACGATAACTTGAACAACGCCTGTGTACAACACCGAAATTCCACCAATCATCTCATGAAATTCAGAGACGCCCAATTAGTGATCAAAGAGACTAATTTTCGCAGACGCAAGTGCCTCGAGTCAGCACTGATCGCTGTTTCGAATACAATTAAACAAAACAACGGCAGCTTCACCATCTATGAAGTCTTAGCAAGAATCCTCCTGAAAACAGTAAACCCTGCCATAACATAGTCTCTCCTGCTATACTACACAGAGCACATTAGAGAGAGTGAACACTGAAACAGGCTGCCTCTATCCAGCCTATATATATTTGTCCAACCTATTTTTTTTGTTACCCAAGTAATAGCTTTTATTCTTTTACTCATGTACGAATTAATTGCTCTACCATATTGTATTACTACTACTACTAATACTACTATTGTCACTACTACTACCACTATTACCACTAGTATTGCACCTCACTCTGAACCTATATATACCCTCTGTGTACATGTATTGTTTGTAATGGCTTGATAAAGCTCCTGGAGAGCGATACGTTGCCACAATAAAATGTCACATTAGTTGCACTTGTGTCCTTTTACTTTACATATTGTCGGTAATTCTACCAACTTTATTACGAACCCATGTTGTACTGGTCTGCCTCATGGTAAGCGAGAACCACATGACGCTTTAAGCAAGCTCTGCTGGCTGCGCCATTCTTGTAAGGTTAGGTGGTCCTGTGGTCTAAAGCGTCATGTGGTTCTCGCTTACCATGAGGTAGGCCAGTACAACATGGGTTCGAATCCTTGGCTAGCGCAGTGTTGTTATTGATCAATACCACTCGTCCGTGGGTCCCTATAACAGTTCAAGAGGTGGTACCTGCCTATATTATATTTATATATATATATATATATATATATATATATATATATATATATATATATATATATATATATATATTATATATATATATATATATATATGTGGTTGCTTTTCATCTATTATTGCATGTATATATATATATATATATATATATATATATATATATATATATATATATATATATATATATATATATATATATATATATATATAATGTCGTGCCGAATAGGTAGAGTTACGATCTTGGCTTAAATAGCAACGCTCATCTTGCCATATAGGACATGTGAAAATTTGTGTATGCAATAATTTCGCCAAAATCATTCTGAACCTAACGAAAAAAATATATTTGATTGTGTTTGTTTAGTATTAAATTACTGTAAACGTATTTAAAATATATTTAGTTGGGTTAGGGTAAAATAAATTCCTCTTGTTATAATAAGGTTAGGTAAGTTTTCTTAGATTCTTCTGGTACAAAATTAAAATTTTTTACATTAACATTAATGAAAAAAATATATCTTTAAACGTATAAGAGAAAGTTTCAGAAAGGACTTAATTTTAAATGAGTTCTTGCTAACTGACCAGTTTTACATATTCGGCACGACATATGTATATATATATATATATATATATATATATATATATATATATATATATATATATATATATATATATATATATATATATATATATATAATAGATGAAAAGCAACCACAGGGTGGTTTAATGATAGCTCTAGACCTTTCGTGTTTCAGTCAATATATCAGGAGCAGTGTTGCAGAAATGAACTGGAAAGTTCAAGGGAACTTTCCGAATAAGGTAGGAAACGCCAGGCAGACCAGTGAAAGGTGCTAGAAAACTACAGTATCGAAACAGTAGAAGATAGCCAGCCTACAAGCAGTGATAATTTGGAAATGATCTAACGAACATAACATCAGTGACATGACCGTTATCAACACTTCGGTCAGACTTCGATACAAAATAAAAGACTTTAAGTTCTGAATATATATTTATCTGGCAATTGTCTTAGGAAAATTTTGTAATATTAAGAAAATGGGTCTACGACTGACTCAAAACAAAACGGAGATATAGTTTATCCAAAGAGAGAGAGACGTTTGTAGTTTTTCCTACCCAACTCTTGAGCAGACGCTGGTTTAACACAATAAAACAGAAATAACGGTCCCTAATTCTTCGGATTCCTATTCAAATGCAGAGCATTCGTATAGGAATCCGATTTTGGTTATGCATCATAGCCTCAGTTATTTACTAATCGAGTTAGAATAATCTGTAACTATTATATAATGAAAGTTTATCATGCATTATAATTGTTACTTCCAAAATATTTCTTTCCATTAGGTAAAATAAAGTAAGACCCTGGTTTCCGACCAGCTGGCAGGATTGTTGCAGACTCGGACGTGGTTGAATATCACATTTGATTCCTGGCCTGTTCGTATGGAATATTGGTGTTGTTAACTTCTAAAGATTTGCCTGTCTGTCCCACTTAAGTTGTACAAATTGTACCAAATACTGCAAACATCGCCAACACAGTGTTGAGGGGAACAGTTGGTCAAGATACTCTTAACTGTCTATGAATTCTTAAAAAGTATTTTTCTCTTGAATCTTTTTTAAAGTATTTGGCAAGACAGTAAAATTCTCGTTGTATGGAAGAACCAACACATTTTTTATCTAAGGAGTTATTCTCGGTTTAGTCCTATAAAATTTCCTCCCTGGCAAGAAAGTCGTTTCTGTAAATTCCGTAGGATAAAGCTGTTTCATAGAAATATTAAACATTTTTCATAATTTGCCCATCAAGAAACTCTGGGCTGCACACTCGGTAAGCTCTAAGTATCTTATTAAGAGAGACACTCCTTTTCTTTCGTTCCATAGAGCAGTAGTGGATATATGAACACACACTGGAGACCTTCCTTTATACTGTGAACCTAAACATTCTGTCAACCTCATGGATCAGAACATCTAAGAATTAAATAGACAGGACAAGAGCGTTAAGTCTCACTAAAATTATGTTCAGGTCTATATCTAAAGTAAAAGGACACAAGTGCAACTAATGTGACATTTTATTGTGGCAACGTTTCGCTCTCCAAGAGCTTTATCAAGCCATTACAAACAATACATGGACACAGAGGGTATATAAAGGCTCAGAGTGAGGTGCAATACTAGTGAGGTACCATTTCGATGTTCACTAGTGGTAGAAGTAGTAGTAGTAGTAGTACTAGTAGTAGTGACAAAAGTAATACAATATGGTAGAGCAATTAATTCGTACATGAGTAAAAGGATAAAAAAGCTATTACTTGGGTAACATAAAAATAGGTTGGACAAATATAGACTGGAAAGAGGCAGCTTGTTTCAGTGTTCACTCTCTGTAATGTGCTTTGTGTAGTATAACAGGAGAGACTATGTGATGGCAGGGTTTACTGTTTTCAGGAGGATTCTGGCTAAGACTTCGGAGATGGTGAAGCTGCCGTTGTTTTGTTTAATTGTATTCGAAACAGCGATCAGTGCTGATTCGAGGCACTTGCGTCTGCCGAAATTAGTTTCTTTGATCACTAATTGGGCGTCTCTGAATTCCATGAGATGATTGGTAGAATTTCGGTGTTGTACACAGGCGTTGTTCAAGTTATCGTTCCTACATGCGTAAATGTGTTCATTGAGGCGGGTGTCGAGGTTTCTTGCTGTTTCACCTACGTAAATCTTGTCACAGCATTGACTGGTTCGTGGTGCTTTGATTTTGTCCTGGTTAGATTCTTTATTGAAGTGCTAGAAGCGATGGCGACTCTGGTGTTAGCTTGTGAAAGTACTTTTGAGACGTTCAGTGCAACCTGGCTGTTGGGAAGAATTATAACTTTGTTGGGAGTGGTGTTGATGCGTGGAGAATTAATGATCTGAAGAGCTCTTTTCTTGCAGTCTTTGATGAAAAAGGAAGGAAAATGTAACTCAGTAAATGTTTGGTGAATGTATGTACATTCCTCGTCAAGAAACTCAGGACTACAAGTTCGGTATGCTCTTAGGAAAAACCCGAAGATGATGATGCCTCTTTTGGTCTTGGTATCTTGACTGGAATAGAAGTGTGTGAGATAATTTTTATTGGTAGGTTTCCGATAAACTTGAAATGTTAGGTTGTTGTCTACTTTGTGGATGAGGACGTCGAGGAAAGGTAGCTTGTCATTGGACTCTTCTTCTAGTGTAAACTGGATCGCCGGTTCAACTGCGTTGAGCATTGCATCAAAAAGTTTGGGAGTTATTACGAGGACGTCGTCCACGTAACGTAACCAAGTGACACTTGCAGGGATGAAGTTGGCGAAGTGTTCGGACTCTAGGTGTTCCATGTATAAGTTGGCTAGGACGGCACTGATGGGTGACCCCATTTCCATGCCGTAAGTTTGTTTGTAGAGCTTGTTATTGAAAGAAAAACAGTTGAAATTAACACAGAGTTCAATCAAGTCAACAAAATCTCCGGGAGGTAGAGGAAGATTAAGGTCCTGATTGACTTTACGTCGTAGAACCTCGATGGGTTTTTTGGTAGGTACTTTTGTGAAAAGGGAAGTCACTTCCAAACTGCTTACTTTCTTGTTACGGATGGAGAGGTTACGGATGCGGTTGAGAAGGTCGCCTGAGTGTTTAAGATGAGCGGGGCTGATGGTCCCCAGAAGGCAGGAAAGATGTTTGGTAAGAACTCCGGCTAGTTTGTGTGGAGCACTGCCTATTCCTGACGTGATTTGTCTGAGAGGAATATTGTGTTTATGGGTCTTGGGTAAGCCATACATGTGTGCTGGTTTAGGGTTGCTTGGTAACAAGTACAGAAGTTTCTTCCCCTCTCTAGTGCGTTTGAGTATTTGTCTGGTTTTGTATAGAAAATCTTTGGTGAGCGTCTCCCACTGTTGAGTGCTGATGGATTCGTATGTAGATTGATCATTCAAAAGGTCCATCATTTTAGTGTTGTAGTCACTGGTGTTGAGTATGACGACTCCACCTCCTTTGTCGGCGGTGGTGACGATAATGTTGGGATCGTTGGCGAGGTTCTTAAGGGAAGTGACGCCCAATTAGTGATCAAAGAAACTAATTTCCGCAGACGCAAGTGCCTCGAATCAGCACTGATCGCTGTTTCGAATACAATTAAACAAAACAACGGCAGCTTCACCATCTCCGAAGTCTTAGCAAGAATCCTCCTGAAAACAATAAACCCTGCCATCACATAGTCTCCTGTTATACTACACAAAGCACATTACAGAGAGTGAACACTGAAACAAGCTGCCTCTTTCCAGTCTATATTTGTCCAACCTATTTTTATGTTACCCAAGTAATAGCTTTTATATCCTTTTACTCATGTACGAATTAATTGCTCTACCATATTGTATTACTTTTGTCACTACTACTACTACTACTACTACTACTACTGCTACTACTAGTGAACATCGAAATGGTACCTCACTAGTATTGCACCTCACTCTGAGCCTTTATATACCCTCTGTGTCCATGTATTGTTTGTTATGGCTTGATAAAGCTCCTGGAGAGCGAAACGTTGCCACAATAAAATGTCATATTAGTTGCACTTGTGTCCTTTTACTTTACATATTGTCGGTAATTCTACCAACTTTATTACAGGTCTATATCACTGAGCCAAAGAGACAAGATGTCATTCAAGTATCTGAGCCACTTAGCTTCATGGGGTAGGATATCTTTCAACAGCTTAGTCTCAAGAAACTCCATATACAGATTGCTTAATAGGGGGAAACAATGGATTTTCCATAGCCAATCCATGCCTTTGAGCGTAATATTTCACTTCAAACTCAATCTTGCAATCAACTACACACAACTCAGTAATAATGTTCTTATTGAATGGCATAGAAAACTCATCTAATTCTTCTTCCAGATAAGATAACAGGACGGGAAGAGGCACTTGGTGAACGATGCCGTGACGTCAAAACTTACTAGCGTGAAATCATTAGAAATGTTAACGTATTGTAATTTGTCAATGAGGTTAAAATTGTTTCCTAGTTGGATGGCAACACGAAAAGCCTAGAGCAATAATTCACCTGCCCAGTGGTGTGTGTGTGTGTGTGTGTGTGTGTGTGTGTGTGTGTGTGTGTATAGTATTGTAACAATGAACGACTGGTATTAAATCAGTAACAACACTGCGACTAGCCAGGGGATCGAACCTATGTCCTTTTAACCCGCTTCATGGTGAGCGAAAATTTACGACGTTCTAATCCACTGGACCATACAATCCTACAAGAATAACGCACCGTGATCCGAGGATATACGATGGTGTGCGTGCCTCAGAGCTAATTTCATTCTACTCCCCGTTTGGTGTACTAGCCTTCACGAGCAGTATACATAGTATTGTAATTACTAACGAGAGAGATTTAATCAGTAACAACGCTGTGACTAGCCGAGGGATCGAACCCATGTTGTTTTAGCCCGTCTCATGGTGAGCGAAAATTCACGACCATACAATCTTACAAGAATCACGCACCCAGCAGAACTAGGTGTTATAACTTGATCCGAGAACATGCGAGGTGTGGGTGCTAATTTCATTCTACTCCCCGTTTGGAGTATTATCCTCCACGAACAGTATATGTATTATTGTGACCACAAACAAGTGGTATTTAATTAATAACACATCGAATAGCCGGGGGCTCAAGCCCATGTTGTTTTGGCCCGCCTCATTGTGAGCGAGAATCACACGATGCTTTAACCCACAGGACCACCCAATCCTACAAAGATCACGCACCCAGCAGAGCTAGGTGTTGCACCGTGATCCGAGGACATACGGTGGTGTGGGTGCCTCACAGCTAATTTCATTCTACTCCCTGTTTGGTGTATAAGCCTTACAAGCAGTATATATCGTATTGTAACCACGAACGAGTGGTATTTAATCAATAACAACACTGGATCATGGTACAACACTTAGCACTGCTGGGTACATGATCTTTGCAGGATTGTGTGGTCTTGTGGCTTAGAGCATCTTGTGATTTTGCTGAGCATGAGGCGAGCCAAAACAACATGGTTTCGAGCCCTCGGCTTGTCGCAGTGATGTTATTTATAGCGTCTTTGTTAACGTTAGGAAAAACACTCATTTTGTAAACGGTTTTTGGAAGTAGATTTGATTCAGATTTTAACACTATAGTTGTCAATAAGGTGCAATTCTTTAAGAAGAAAATGCTAGGCTGTCGAAGGATGGTGTACATCTCTCTTACACACACACACGCACACACACACACACACACACACACACACACACACACACACACACACACACACACACACACACACACACACACACACACACACAAACATTGATTATGAACAGGAAGTCATACATCAGTTCCAGGAGTATTTTGAAAACGTCATTTAGTTTGCTCTTTCCTGTCTTAATTGGTGTCTATATTATAGATTCTAATATCTTGAAGTGTTCAGCATTTTCAGTCACTTATTAGTTTATGATTTGTATTTTCTTTGTAAGCTTATATTTTCTATCGTAATGATTTTTTAAAAAATATAATTTTTTTTGCTGCATGCTTCTAAATACACACAGTAATACAATTGCCTATTTTTAAATACCTATTGTAATACACCAATGAACTTCTAAATATCAGTTGTAATACACTTGTATGCTCTTCTAAATATCAGCTGTAATACACCTATGTGGTTCTAAATATATATTGTAATAATCCAATACACTTCTAAATATCGCTGTACACCAACATGCTTTTAAATATCGTAATGCATCATGACTGTATGCATCTATTGTAAAACATATACACTCTTCTCAAATATTACAATGCATCTTCATGCAAACAAAACAGTCTATCGCAGTACATCTACATTCATTTCAATATTAAATGGGATACTCCTATAAGCTTTTGAAATATTTACTGTAATACTTGTCTTTATTTAACACTCCGGCAGTCTCCCACCGAGGTAGGGAGACCCGATAAAGTTCCAGGGATTCTCAACTATTCTTCCCTCATTAACCTCCTCGGCTTGATGTATTTCTCCATTTCCTCCCTTACTTCCCTACAAAAAGAATTATCGCCATCATAAAAGGACGGAAAAACAAGGACAGAAATAAATAAATTATTCAATTATTCAATTATCAGGTACATCAAATATTTACCCCTTGCCATGTAATTTTTTTTTACCCCCAAGAAGTAAATATACCCCTGGTTGAAAATCACTGGATCATAAACAAAGAGAGACTTTCGAGAGACCTACTTCTGCAGGCTATTAATTAAAGCAGTATTTATTGTCATTAACCTTTAGACTTTTAAAACAATCTCTAAAAGCCTGATAATCCTTTGTTGCTTGTAGTTCCAAATTTGATCTGATTTTATCTTTTTTTTTGCGGGGGTGGGGGGCTTTTCACTTGTTTTGCAGTTTCTCATGACAAGTGCCTTTCATCTGCTTTTCCTCAAGATTCATCTTTTATTTCAAAAGATGACTAATAATATTTCCTTTAATCTATTCTCAGTTTCCTATTTTCTTTTCGCTTTCCTGTCGATACTATAATTCGTATATCCTCCCAAGGATACTCCAGTCACACCATTCTCTTCAGCAAAATCAGTTTACCATCCCTCTCTCCCCTCCATCCTTATCTTTTCAAGCCCTACTCTCTCTCTCTCTCTCTCTCTCTCTCTCTCTCTCTCTCTCTCTCTCTCTCTCTCTCTCTCTCTCTCTCTCTCTTTGAAGTTTGCCAGTCCCCCGAGAACCGGCAAAAGCTATCAGGGATATCTGGTTTTAGCATCAGCAGTGTTTGTACACAATGGCCAGGTCCCTGCCAGCTGGCTTACCATGGATATACGTTTTACACAGAAGAATTTCTCTCCCAACTGCACTGTCAGGAAATACCAAGATGATGCATATTTCGCCTCACAATTTTCACTGTGTGGGATAGAAGCAAGAATGTTCCATATTGAGTGTTGTTCTTCTCCAGTACACAAAAGTGCTATTACATTGGTCAATGCCTTAAACATTTTAATAGAGGCAGTAAAACCTAAGATTCTCCAATAGACTTGCAGTTTCCTAACGAAGAAAAGGATAGGTATTAAAATCAGCTTTGCGTTTCAGTCTACTTTCTTTGGGTAGTCGTTACTGGGCCTGCTAAGTTTCAGAAGCAAGCTGTTTCCCAACACCCGCCACTACAAACCTCGTGGAGGTGTGTGTGGCGATGGCTGTCACTGTAGTATTGGCTGTCACTGTGATTAAGTATTTTCGGAAAGTTGTCAGGTGCTTCATAGTCGGCATAACAGTGGTAGGGCTGACACCAGCACCACAATGTTAGTGCAGTGCTGACGCCATCACTACAGTGTTAGTGCTGACGCCAGTACTACAGTGTTAGTGCTGACGCCAGCACTACAGTGTTAGTGCTGACTCCAGCACTACAGTGTTAATGCTTATACCAGCACTAGAGTGCCAGTGCTGACAACAGCAATACAGTGTCAGTGCTGATACCAGCACCACAGTGTCAGTGCTGACACCAGCACCACAGTTTCAGTGCTGACACCAGTACCTCAGTGTAAGTGCTGACATCAGCATCACAGAGTCAGTGTTGACACCAGCACCTCAGTGCCAGTGCCGACACCAGCATCACAGTGTCAGTGCTGACACCAGTATCTCAGTGTTAGTGCTGACATCAGCACCACAGTGTAAGTGTTTACACCAGCACCTCAGTGTTAGTGCTGACATCAGCACCACAGTGTCAGTGCTGACACCGGCACCTCAGCGTTAGTGCTGACATCAGCATCACAGTGTCAGTGCTGACACCAGCACCACAGTGTCACTGCTGATACCAGCACCACAGGGTCAGTGCTGACACCAGCACCACAGTGTTAGTGCTGATCCAGCACCACAGTGTACCTGCTGATACCAGCACCACAGTGTCAGTGTTGACACCAGCACCACAGTGTTAGTGCTGATACCAGCACCACAGTGTACCTGCTGATACCAGCACCACAGTGTCAGTGCTGACACCAGCACCACAGTGTCAGCGCTGACACAAGCACCACAGTGTCAGTGCTGACACCAGCACCACAGTGTCAGTGCTGACACCAGCACAACAGTGTTAGTGTTGACACCAGCACCTCAGTGTCAGTGTGGACATCAGCACCACAGTGTCAGTGTGGACACTAGCACTTCAGTGTTAGTGCTGACACCAGCATCACAGTGTCAGTGCTGACACCAGCACTGCAGAGCCTGGTGCTTCAGAGTGGTCTGTGGAAAATAATACAATGAATGGGTGTCTTACGGAACCATTATCAACTGTTCCTCTGAAAGTCAGTAACCAATGTAAGCATAACTGTAGAATCTACAATAATGCGCTCCATTCAAAGTGAGAAGGTCCCTTAGTGCCGGTGAAGGGCTCTTGATCCAAATAAACAGACCTATCACCTCCCCCCTTCAATGAATCTAACCTTTCTTACCATTCTTCGAACCCTGCATAACCTCTGTGGGTTTAAGACATTTCACACGAATATGAATATTTAGGTGACCGCTGCGTTCGTGTGTCCCACTGAAAGAAGGTATGAAGTAGCGATCTAAATTGAAAATATGAAGAAAAAAGTAACAAAAATTATATGCGTAAATTAAGCTGTTTGTATTATCTTGGCAACTTCTTTATCTTAAGACCAGTAGTAGCATCAATTAGTGAAATGAGCAACGTAGTTGCAATTATGTATAATGAACACAAATGTTAAATCCTAGTCATTTAAATATACGAAGACGCTCAGAAAACTGTAAATTAAAACTGTGATCTTTACTAATATAGACTATTAATTTATTTACAAAAAGATGCCAATATCAATTTGGAGAGGTGTGAATATAAAAGAAATTTGTTGTACTAGGAAAGAATGAAACACGAAGAATACATTCAAAAACTTAACAATGATAGCAGTGAGAATGCCAAAAAAAAACTCTGGTTTCAACAATAAAGAACATTTTGCATGACTATTGAAACCCTCGTGCTTCAAAATATACGCAAAAAATAAAGTATTCGCTTTCGCACATATCGTGAAAGAAACTGGTGAAACAAAATTTTGTGATATATTCGACACCAGCAGCGGCAGGGCGAAATGGTCAGGAAACTTGACAGGTATTTGGCATATTCCAATGCAATACTGAGGCAGACGAGAGCCTCTGAAGCCTCCAATATTGCCAGATTTATCAGGAAAAAAATAGTGCTCAAGAAATTACATGTCTAGTAAAGTGATATGTATCTGAAAGGTTAAGAACAATCCAGTTGGCTCTTTGGCACCTAGAATAAGAAAACGATGTTATAAACACACAAATGAGGTGTTATGAATAATAGCACGATATGAGCCTTTCTGGTTTAGCACTTTATTCGATTATTGTTATTATTAAGACTACTATAATTTGCAAATTGTCAAATCTTACATCATAAAACAGTGATTATAAATCCAAGAGAAGTCTGGAACTGTAGAATTTCCAAACATTCATAGTACACTCCATAACTGTGATGTACTCGCTTGTAGCGAGAGTACATTCACAGGGCAGGAGCAGAGGACTGCACCTATAACAAGCCATCTGTAAATTAACACTTATCTACGGTGTATTGGCTTACTTTATATGCATAAAAAACAAATAACTCTGTTGAACGGCACTGTAAGCTGGCTTTAATTTAATACGTTATGTTTGTTTATTAATGCTATTTACATATTCAGCAGTTTTTTTCAAGCAGGGTGCCGCGGCACACTGGTGTGCCACTGACAGTTCCCGGGGTGCCAAAAGATTGCCCTAGCTTGATCGTCTTAATTAAAACACCACAATTTCTTTGTCTAGTATTTTTGGGTATAATTAACTAATACAGAAAAGTTATATTTTTCGACCAGATGTCATTAAATGGTAAACTATTATTGTATAACAGTAAATAAAAAACTGATATTAAGTCAAAGGGCATGATGATGTG
>NC_091295.1:61835304-61857804 GCF_038502225.1 Cherax quadricarinatus | reverse complement strand
GTCCCTCCACCTCTGGGGTCCCGACTTCTGCAGCCTCCCCTGTGGTCACTCCTTCCCCGGCCCCCCCCCCCGTCTCTAATTCTTTTGTTGTCCTAGACTCAGAGGTCCCTACCTCGACACCTCAGTCTGTTCTCACCTCCTCTTCTCACAAGTTTGTGTCTACAACACCTCATACAAACCTCCCCATTGCCCCTCTCCTTCTCCAAAGTTCAAAAAATCCCCATTATTAAAATCTTTCACCCCTCCTTCCCTTCTGCAGCCTGCATTTTTTTCCTTTCACTCGTTGTACCTGGTTCTTCACCTCTGGCTATGTTACGTGTGTGGAGATTCATCCTTCTCCTAGTACTGTTCCTCCTTCCCCTGTCCCCTCTCAAGTATCTTCCTCTTCTGCCCCCCCTCCCTGGTCGCTTCCTCTTCTGCCCCCTCCCTGGTCGTTTCCTCTCCTGTCCCCTCCCAAGCTTCTTCTCCAGTTCCCTCTACCCTTTCACCCCCCCTCCTACATCGGTACAGTCCATCATCGCCCCGATCTTTACTCACCATCATTCTTCCATCTCCAATATTGTACCACATACAACGTCCTCGTCCTCTGAAACACTTCAAGCTATCTCAGAAATATATTGAGGAGGCTCGACCAATACATAATCCAACAAACTACTGTCATTTCGCCCTACATCATATCTTGTATACTTATTTATCCTCTTTTTCTTAAAATATGTATTACCTATAACTAAACCCCTTTCTATACAAAGTTCAATCAAAGGGCTCCCATTATCATTTACACCTGGCACCCCAAACTTACCTACCACACCCTCTCTAAAAGTTTCTCCTACTTTAGCATTCAGGTCCCCTACCACAATTACTCTCTCACTTGGTTCAAAGGCTCCTATACATTCACTTAACATCTCCCAAAATCTCTCTCTCTCCTCTGCATTCCTCTCTTCTCCAGGTGCATACACGCTTATTATGACCCACTTCTCGCATCCAACCTTTACTTTAATCCACATAATTCTTGAATTTACACATTCATATTCTCTTTTTTCCTTCCATAATTGATCATTCAACATTACTGCTACCCCTTCCTTTGCTCTAACTCTCTCAGATACTCCAGATTTAATCCCATTTATTTCCCCCCACCGAAACTCCCCTACCCCCTTCAGCTTTGTTTCGCTTAGGGCCAGGACATCCAACTTCTTTTCATTCATAACATCAGCAATCATCTGTTTCTTGTCATCCACACTACATCCACGCACATTTAAGCATCCCAGTTTTATAAAGTTTTTCTTCTTCTCTTTTTTAGTAAATGTCTACAGGAGAAGGGGTTACTAGTCCATTGCTCCCGGCATTTTAGTCGTCTCATACGACACGCATGGCTTACGGAGGAAAGATTCTTTTCCACTTCCCCATGGACAATAGAAGAAATAAAGAGGAACAAGAGCTATTTAGAAAAAGGAGAAAAACCTAGATGTATGTATATATATATATGCATGTGCGTGTCTGTGAAGTGTGACCAAAGTGTAAGTAGGAGTAGCAAGATATCCCTGTTATCTAGCGTGTTTATGAGACAGAAAAAGAAACCAGCAATCCTACCATCATGCAAAACAGTTACAGGTTTCTGTTTCACAGTCATCTGGCAGGACGGTAGTACTTCCCTGGGTGGTTGCTGTCTACCAACCTATATATATATATATATATATATATATATATATATATAGATGTAGTATATATACATGTGGTATATATAGATGTAGTATATATATATATATATATATATATATATATATATATATATATATATATATATATATATATATATATATATTAGGTTGGTAAACAGCAACCAATCGGGAAGGTACTACCGTCCTACCAGGTGAGTGTAAAAACGATGCCTGTATTTGTTTTACATGATGGTGGGATAGCTGGTGTCTTTGTTCTGTCTCATAAACATGCATGATTTCAGGTACGTCTTTCTACTTCTCCTTACACTTAGGTCACACTATACATGTACACGTTTATGTATACACACTCATCTGAGTTTTCTTTAATTTTATCTTAAAAGACTTGTTCTTAGTGCTTTTCATTTTATATCCATGGGGAAGTAAAATAAGAATCTTTCCTCCGTAGACCATGCGTGTTGTAAAAGTCAACTAAAATACCGGGAACAATGGGCTAGTAACCCCTTTTCCTGTATAACTTACTAAAAAGAAAAAGTAGGAAACCGTCAAAGTGGAATGTGTGAATGTGCGTGAATGTTGTGCGAATGATAAGAAAGAGATGATTGTTTATGTTATGAATGGGAAAAAGCTGGTTGTCCTGGTTTTAAGTGAAACAAAGCTGAAGGGGGTAGGAGAGTTTCAGTGGGGAGAAATAAATAGGATTAGGTCAGGGGTTTCAAATAGAGTTAGAGCTAAAGAAGGAGTAGCAATTCAAGGATTATGTGGTGTAAAATATGGGTTGGATGTGAAAAGTGGGTTATAGTAAGTGTTTATGCTACTGGAGAAGAGAGAAGTGTAGAGGAGAGAGAGAGAGAGAGAGAGATTGATTTTGGGAAATATTGAGTGAGTGCGTGGGGACTTTTGAACCAAGTGAGAGAGTGCTTGTGGTTGGAGATCTCAATGCTAAAGTGGGTAAAAATGTTGTGGAGGGAGTAGTAGATAAATTTGGGGTGCCAGGGGTAAATGAAAATGGGGAACCTTTAATTGAGCTATGTATAGAAAGAGGTTTGGTAATAAGTAATACATATTTTATGAAAAAGAAGTTAAATAAGTATACAAGGTAGGAGGAAAGTAGTTTGTTAGATTATATATTGGTGGATTAAAGGTTGTGGATAGGCTTCAGGATGTACATGTTTATAGAGGGCCAACGGATACGTCGGATAATTATTTAGTTGTAGCTACAGTTAGAGAAAGAGGTAGATGAGGTAGATGTTTTAAAAATAAAATGGCAACAGCACGTAAGAGAGAGGTAAAAGTGTATAAACTAAGGGAGGAGGAAGATATGGTGAGATATAAGCAACTATTGGCAGAAAGGTGGGCTAGGGCACGTATGAGTAGTGTGGGGGGGAAGGGGTTGAAGAGGATTGGGATAGTTTTAAAAATGCAGTATTAGAATGCGAGACAGAAGTTTGTGACTATAGGAGAGTGTGTGTAGGAGGAAAGAGGAGTGATTGGTGGAATGATGAAGTAATGGATATGATAAAAGAAAAAAAAGTAGCTTATGAGAGGTTTTTACAAAGCAGAAATGTAAGAAGAGCAGAGTATATGGAGAGTTGAAGAAAGGTGAAGAGAGCGGTGAGAGAGTGCAAAAGAAGAGCAGATGAAAGAGTGTGAGAGGCACTGGCAAGAAATTTTGCTGAAAATAAGAAAATTTTTTTGGAGTGTGATAAAAAGTTAAGAAAACCTAGGGAATGAATGGATTTGTCAGTTAAAAACAGAGTAGGGGAGTTAGTAGATGGGGAGATGTAGGCATTGGGTAGATGGCAGGAATATTTTGAGGAATTTAGAAAAGGTATATGAGAGTGGATACGAGAGAAATGTGGTAGATGTTGCAAGTGTATGGAATAGGTAAGTTACTAAATGCTGTAAAGAGTCTTTATGAGGATAGTGAGGCTCAGGTTAGGGTGTATAGGAGAGAGGGAGATTACGTCTCAGTAAAAGTAGGTCTTAGACAGGGATGTGTAATGTCACCATAGTTGTTTAATATATTTATACATTGGGTTGTAAATGAAGTAAATGCTAGAGTGTTGGGGAGAGGAGTAGGATTAAATTATGGGGAATCAAGTACAAAATGGGAGTTGACACAGTTACTTTTTGCTGATGATACTGTGCTTATGGGAAATTCTAAAGAAAAGTTGCAAAGGTTAGTAGACGAGTTTGGGAGTGTGTGTAAAGGTAGAAAGTTGAAAGTGAACATAGATAAGAGTAAGGTGATGAGGGTATCAAATGATTTAGATAAAGAAAATTTGGATATCACATTGGAGAGAAAGTATGGAAGAAGTGAATGTTTTCAAATATTTGGGAGTTGACTTGTCAGTGGATGGGTTTATGAAGGATAAGGTTAACCATAGAATTGATGAAGGAAAAAAGGTATCTGTGTAGACAAAAAACGTTTTCTATGGAAGCAAAGAAGGGAATATATGAAGGTAAAGTGGTACCAACACACTTATATGGGTATGAAGCTTGGTTTGTAAATGCTGCAGCGAGGAGACGGTTGGAGGTAGTGGAGATGTCCTGTCTAAGGGCAATGTGTGGTGTAAATATTGTGCAGAGAATTCGGAGTGTGGAAATTAGGAGGAGGTGTGGAGTTAAAATAAAAGTGTTAGTCAGAGGGCTGAAGATGGGTTGTTGAGGTGGCTTGGTCATTTAGAGAGAATGAATCAAAGTAGAATGACATAGAGAGCGTATAAATCTGTAGGGGAAGGAAAGAGGGGTAGGGGTCGTCCTCGAAAAGGTTGGAGGGAGGGGGTAAAGGAGGTTTTGTGGGCAAGGGGTTTGGACGTCCAGCAAGTGTCTGTAGGCCAGTTAGACAAAAGTAAATGGAGACGAATGATTTTTGGGACTTGTCGAGTTGTTGGAGAGTGAGCAGGGTAATATTTAGTGAAGGGATTCACGGAAACCACTTATTATAGATTTAGCCGGAATTGAGTCCTGGAAATGGGAAGTACAATGCCTGCACTTTAAAGGAGGGGTCTGGGATATTGAGACTTTGGAGGGACTTTAAATTATCGTATCTGAGCTCGTCTGTGAAGACGGTGATTATGTATAAGTGAGGTGAAAGTGTTGAATGATGAAAGTATTTTCTTTTTGGGGATTTTCTTCCATTTTTGGTCACCCTGCCTCGGTGGAAGACGGCCGACTTGTTGATATATATATGTATATATATATATATATATATATATATATATATATATATATATATATATAATATATATATATATTTTTTTTTTATTATCACACCGGCCGATTCCCACCAAGGCAGGGTGGCCCGAAAAAGAAAAACTTTCACCATCATTCACTCCATCACTGTCTTGCCAGAAGGGTGCTTTACACTACAGTTTTTAAAACTGCAACATTAACACCCCTCCTTCAGAGTGCAGGCACTGTACTTCCCATCTCCAGAACTCAAGTCCGGCCTGCCGGTTTCCCTGAATCCCTTCATAAATGTTACTTTGCTCACACTCCAACAGCACGTCAAGTATTAAAAACCATTTGTCTCCATTCACTCCTATCAAACACGCTCACGCATGCCTGCTGGAAGTCCAAGCCCCTCGCACACAAAACCTCCTTTACCCCCTCCCTCCAACCCTTCCTAGGCCGACCCCTACCCCGCCTTCCTTCCACTACAGACTGATACACTCTTGAAGTCATTCTGTTTCGCTCCATTCTCTCTACATGTCCGAACCACCTCAACAACCCTTCCTCAGCCCTCTGGACAACAGTTTTGGTAATCCCGCACCTCCTCCTAACTTCCAAACTACGAATTCTCTGCATTATATTCACACCACACATTGCCCTCAGACATGACATCTCCACTGCCTCCAGCCTTCTCCTCGCTGCAACATTCATCACCCACGCTTCACACCCATATAAGAGCGTTGGTAAAACTATACTCTCATACATTCCCCTCTTTGCCTCCAAGGACAAAGTTCTTTGTCTCCACAGACTCCTAAGTGCACCACTCACTCTTTTTCCCTCATCAATTCTATGATTCACCTCATCTTTCATAGACCCATCCGCTGACACGTCCACTCCCAAATATCTGAATACGTTCACCTCCTCCATACTCTCTCCCTCCAATCTGATATTCAATCTTTCATCACCTAATCTTTTTGTTATCCTCATAACCTTACTCTTTCCTGTATTCACCTTTAATTTTCTTCTTTTGCACACCCTACCAAATTCATCCACCAATCTCTGCAACTTCTCTTCAGAATCTCCCAAGAGCACAGTGTCATCAGCAAAGAGCAGCTGTGACAACTCCCACTTTGTGTGTGATTCTTTATCTTTTAACTCCACGCCTCTTGCCAAGACCCTCGCATTTACTTCTCTTACAACCCCATCTATAAATATATTAAACAACCACGGTGACACCACACATCCTTGTCTAAGGCCTACTTTTACTGGGAAAAAATTTCCCTCTTTCCTACATACTCTAACTTGAGCCTCACTATCCTCGTAAAAACTCTTCACTGCTTTCAGTAACCTACCTCCTACACCATACACTTGCAACATCTGCCACATTGCCCCCCTATCCACCCTGTCATACGCCTTTTCCAAATCCATAAATGCCACAAAGACCTCTTTAGCCTTATCTAAATACTGTTCACTTATATGTTTCACTGTAAACACCTGGTCCACACACCCCCTACCTTTCCTAAAGCCTCCTTGCTCATCTGCTATCCTATTCTCCGTCTTACTCTTAATTCTTTCAATTATAACTCTACCATACACTTTACCAGGTACACTCAACAGACTTATCCCCCTATAATTTTTGCACTCTCTTTTATCCCCTTTGCCTTTATACAAAGGAACTATGCATGCTCTCTGCCAATCCCTAGGTACCTTACCCTCTTCCATACATTTATTAAATAATTGCACCAACCACTCCAAAACTATATCCCCACCTGCTTTTAACATTTCTATCTTTATCCCATCAATCCCGGCTGCCTTACCCCCTTTCATTTTACCTACTGCCTCACGAACTTCCCCCACACTCACAACTGGCTCTTCCTCACTCCTACAAGATGTTATTCCTCCTTGCCCTATACACGAAATCACAGCTTCCCTATCTTCATCAACATTTAACAATTCCTCAAAATATTCCTTCCATCTTCCCAATACCTCTAACTCTCCATTTAATAACTCTCCTCTCCTATTTTTAACTGACAAATCAATTTGTTCTCTAGGCTTTCTTAACTTGTTAATCTCACTCCAAAACTTTTTCTTATTTTCAACAAAATTTGTTGATAACATCTCACCCACTCTCTCATTTGCTCTCTTTTTACATTGCTTCACCACTCTCTTAACCTCTCTCTTTTTCTCCATATACTCTTCCCTCCTTGCATCACTTCTACTTTGTAAAAACTTCTCATATGCTAACTTTTTCTCCCTTACTACTCTCTTTACATCATCATTCCACCAATCGCTCCTCTTCCCTCCTGCACCCACTTTCCTGTAACCACAAACTTCTGCTGAACACTCTAACACTACATTTTTAAACCTACCCCATACCTCTTCGACCCCATTGCCTATGCTCTCATTAGCCCATCTATCCTCCAATAGCTGTTTATATCTTACCCTAACTGCCTCCTCTTTTAGTTTATAAACCTTCACCTCTCTCTTCCCTGATGCTTCTATTCTCCTTGTATCCCATCTACCTTTTACTCTCAGTGTAGCTACAACTAGAAAGTGATCTGATATATCTGTGGCCCCTCTATAAACATGTACATCCTGAAGTCTACTCAACAGTCTTTTATCTACCAATACATAATCCAACAAACTACTGTCATTTCGCCCTACATCATATCGTGTATACTTATTTATCCTCTTTTTCTTAAAATATGTATTACCTATAACTAAACCCCTTTCTATACAAAGTTCAATCAAAGGGCTCCCATTATCATTTACACCTGGCACCCCAAACTTACCTACCACACCCTCTCTAAAAGTTTCTCCTACTTTAGCATTCAAGTCCCCTACCACAATTACTCTCTCACTTGGTTCAAAGGCTCCTATACATTCACTTAACATCTCCCAAAATCTCTCTCTCTCCTCTGCATTCCTCTCTTCTCCAGGTGCATACACGCTTATTATGACCCACTTCTCGCATCCAACCTTTACTTTAATCCACATAATTCTTGAATTTACACATTCATATTCTCTTTTCTCCTTCCATAACTGATCATTTAACATTACTGCTACCCCTTCCTTTGCTCTAACTCTCTCAGATACTCCAGATTTAATCCCATTTATTTCCCCCCACTGAAACTCTCCTACCCCCTTCAGCTTTGTTTCGCTTAGGGCCAGGACATCCAACTTCTTTTCATTCATAACATCAGCAATCATCTGTTTCTTGTCATCCGCACTACATCCACGCACATTTAAGCAACCCAGTTTTATAAAGTTTTTCTTCTTCTCTTTTTTAGTAATTGTATACAGGAGAAGGGGTTACTAGCCCATTGCTCCCGGCATTTTAGTCGCCTCATACGACACGCATGGCTTACGGAGGAAAGATTCTTTTCCACTTCCCCATGGACAATAGAAGAAATAAAAAAAGAACAAGAGCTATTTAGAAAAAGGAGAAAAACCTAGATGTATGTATATATATATATGCATGTGCGTGTCTGTGAAGTGTGACCAAAGTGTAAGTAGGAGTAGCAAGATATCCCTGTTATCTTAGCGTGTTTATATATATATATATATATATACTACAGTTCTAATAAAATAAGTCTGAACATCAGAAAAAATAATATATTTCATTCCTATTATATCAAAATAATATCTAATTATGAACTGACTTAAAGTAGGTGAGCAAAATTAATCAAAATATTATTACATATATTTTAGCAACATTAGAATACTAATCGAGCTTTGGTAGAATAGCGAAATTTGCATAACATATAAATTTAAGTGAATATGTTTCTCAGTAATATGATTAGAAACAATCTTCCTAAGAGAAATCTGTGTCTTTCACCACACTGATTATAACTAACTTCATAACAAGATAATTATGAGACCATCACATTTAAGTTACATTCGAAAATTTTATTTAATTTTGTTTTGTTTTGGTATCGCATATTTAAGTGCCAAATCTCTTTGTAAACAATTTCAAATTATGCAAAAATTGCGAGCAAATGATACAAGACGCAAACCAACTAGAGAGGGAATTGAAAGATAGTGTTGCAATCAACACATTTTCAGAAGCTTACAATGTAGCAGAAATGAGTAAGATGTCCAGGTAGATTCGTTGAAGGGAACGAATCCAGCTGGACGCCCTACTCATTTCTGCAACATTGCAAGCTCCTGAAGATCTGTTGATTGCAACATGAAAAGCCTAGAGCTATCTTTCTACTTCCCCTGTGGTTGTTTTGCAAATTATATCATGTTATTAGTTTACTTCAAAGAATAGAGTATTTCACGACCTGGGATAAGCACTGCTTTTACAAGGCCATTACTAAATGTGCGCGTAATTAACAGACGACCACTGTATATCGATTTCCGGTAAAAGGCTGTGCAAGTTGAAATAAAATAAAATCTTCCAGGATGTAATTAAAAGCTTCCACTTAAGACTTTTATGGCCCTAATAGAATTACCAATTATGTAGAGCAGACAACAACAGCCTTCTTGCCAGCTGCAACAAGCTGCAACACAACCACTTTCACCAGGAGCCTGCTGCAACACAACCACTTTCACCCGGTGCCTGCTGCAACACAACCACTTTCACCAGAAGCCTGCTGAAACACTACTTTCACCCGGAGCCTGCTGCAACACAAACACCTTCACCAGGAGGATGCTGCAACACAAACACCTTCACCAGGAGGCTGCTGCAACACAACCATCTTCACCAGGAGGCTGCTGCAACACAAGCACCTTCACCAGGAGGATGCTGCAACACAAACACCACCAGGAGGCTGCTGCAGCACAACCATCTTCACCAGGAGGCTGCTGCAACACAACCATCTTCACCAGGAGGCTGCTGCAACACAACCATCTTCACCAGGAGGCTGCTGCAACACAATCATCTTCACCAGGAACCTGCTGCAACACAGCCATCTTCACCAGGAACCTGCTGCAACACAGCCATCCTCATCAGTAACCAGTTGCAACACAACCATCTTCACCAGGAACCAGTTGCAACACAACCACCTTCAACAGCAACCAGCTGCAAGACAACCACCTTCATCAGCAACCAGCTGCAACACTAAAATCACTAGCACCCAGCTGTAACACAACCACCTTCATCGAGAACCAGCTGAAATACAACCATATTCCATAGAAAACAGCTGCAGCACAACCACCATGACCAGGAACCAGCTGCAACACAATCACCGTCACCAGGAACCAGCTGCAACACTAAATTCACCAGCAACCAACTTCAGCACTAAATTCACCAGCGACCAGTTGCAACACAACCACTTTCACAAGCAACCAGCTGCAACACAACTACCTTCACTAGCACACAGCTGCAACACAACCAGGTTATGGTTGTGTTGCAGCTGGTATGACTCCTCCATTTTCTGGACAATGACAAATACACTAAACTGTGAACATTTATTGCCAACTTGATAAAGCCCTCACAGATCAACTTAGGGAGTTACAGATCAACTTAGAAAGAGAGAGAAAACGTATTTATGTAGAGAACTTAGTGACGTGAAGTGTCATGTGAGATGCAACGAATTTCTGGAGTAACAGGTTGGATAAAAATGTTACTTGAAAGAGAATGGTTTCGAGATGGAAAGCCAGCTCGGGCCAATAGGTATTCTTCAGTGTTCCTCTTTAATTTGATATATGATTGATGTATGATATTTGTTGGTAGTAGGTTGGTAGACAGCAACCACCCAGGGAAGTACTACCGTCCTGCCAGATGACTGTGAAACAGAAACCTGTAACTGTTTTGCATGATGGTAGGATTGCTGGTTTCTTTTTCTGTCTTATAAACACGCTAGATAACAGGGATATCTTGCTACTCCTACTTACACTTTGGTCACACTTCACAGACACGCACATGCATATATATACATACATCTAGGTTTTTCTCCTTTTTCTAAATAGCTCTTGTTCCTCTTTATTTCTTCTATTGTCCATGGGGAAGTGGAAAAGAATCTTTCCTCCGTAAGCCATGTGTGTCGTATGAGGCGACTAAAATGCCGGGAGCAATGGGCTAGTAACCCCTTCTCCTGTAGACATTTACTAAAAAAGAGAAGAAGAAAAACTTTATAAATCTGGGATGCTTAAATGTGCGTGGATGTAGTGCGGATGACAAGAAACAGATGATTGCTGATGTTATGAATGAAAAGAAGTTGGATGTCCTGGCCCTAAGCGAAACAAAGCTGAAGGGGGTAGGGGAGTTTCGGTGGGGGGAAATAAATGGGATTAAATCTGGAGTATCTGAGAGAGTTAGAGCAAAGGAAGGGGTAGCAGTAATGTTGAATGATCAGTTATGGAAGGAGAAAAGAGAATATGAATGTGTAAATTCAAGAATTATGTGGATTAAAGTAAAGGTTGGATGCGAGAAGTGGGTCATAATAAGCGTGTATGCACCTGGAGAAGAGAGGAATGCAGAGGAGAGAGAGAGATTTTGGGAGATGTTAAGTGAATGTTTAGGAGCCTTTGAACCAAGTGAGAGAGTAATTGTGGTAGGGGACCTGAATGCTAAAGTAGGAGAAACTTTTAGAGAGGGTGTGGTAGGTAAGTTTGGGGTGCCAGGTGTAAATGATAATGGGAGCCCTTTGATTGAACTTTGTATAGAAAGGGGTTTAGTTATAGGTAATACATATTTTAAGAAAAAGAGGATAAATAAGTATACAAGATATGATGTAGGGCGAAATGACAGTAGTTTGTTGGATTATATATTGGTAGTTAAAAGACTGTTGAGTAGACTTCAGGATGTACATGTTTATAGAGGGGCCACAGATATATCAGATCACTTTCTAGTTGTAGCTACACTGAGAGTAAAACGTAGATGGGATACAAGGAGAATAGAAGCATCAGGGAAGAGAGAGGTGAAGGTTTATAAACTAAAAGAGGAGGCAGTTAGGGTAAGATATAAACAGCTATTGGAGGATAGATGGGCTAATGAGAGCATAGGCAATGGGGTCGAAGAGGTATGGGGTAGGTTTGAAAATGTAGTGTTAGAGTGCTCAGCAGAAGTTTGTGGTTACAGGAAAGTGGGTGTGGGAGGGAAGAGGAGCGATTGGTGGAATGATGATGTGAAGAGAGTAGTAAGGGAGAAAAAGTTAGCAGATGAGAAGTTTTTACAAAGTAGAAGTGATGCAAGGAGGGAAGAGTATATGGAGAAAAAGAGAGAGGTTAAGAGAGTGGTGAAGCAATGTAAAAAGAGAGCAAATGAGAGAGTGGGTGAGATGTTATCAACAAATTTTGTTGAAAATAAGAAAAAGTTTTGGAGTGAGATTAACAAGTTAAGAAAGCCTAGAGAACAAATGGATTTGTCAATTAAAAATAGGAGAGGAGAGCTATTAAATGGAGAGTTAGAGGTATTGGGAAGATGGAGGGAATATTTTGAGGAATTGTTAAATGTTGATGAAGATAGGGAAGCTGTGATTTCGTGTATAGGGCAAGGAGGAACAACATCTTGTAGGAGTGAGGAAGAGCCAGTTGTGAGTGTGGGGGAAGTTCGTGAGGCAGTAGGTAAAATGAAAGGGGGTAAGGCAGCCGGGATTGATGGTGATAAAGATAGAAATGTTAAAAGCAGGTGGGGATATAGTTTTGGAGTGGTTGGTGCAATTATTTAATAAATGTATGGAAGAGGGTAAGGTACCTAGGGATTGGTAGAGAGCATGCATAGTTCCTTTGTATAAAGGCAAAGGGGACAAAAGAGAGTGCAAAAATTATAGGGGGATAAGTCTGTTGAGTATACCTGGCAAAGTGTATGGTAGTTATTATTGAAAGAATTAAGAGTAAGACGGAGAATAGGATAGCAGATGAACAAGGGGGCTTTAGGAAAGGTAGGGGGTGTGTGGACCAGGTGTTTACAGTGAAACATATAAGTGAACAGTATTTAGATAAGGCTAAAGAGGTCTTTGTGGCATTTATGGATTTGGAAAAGGCGTATGACAGGGTGGTTAGGGGGGCAATGTGGCAGATGTTGCAGGTGTATGGTGTAGGAGGTAGGTTACTGAAAGCAGGGAAGAGTTTTTACGAGGATAGTGAGGCTCAAGTTAGAGTATGTAGGAATGAGGGAAATTATTTCCCAGTAATAGTAGGCCTTAGACAAGGATGTGTGATGTCACCGTGGTTGTTTAATATATTTATGGATGGGGTTGTAAGAGAAGTAAATGCGAGGGTCTTGGCAAGAGGCGTGGAGTTAAAAGATAAAGAATCACACATAAAGTGGGAGTTGTCACAGTTGCTCTTTGCTGATGACACTGTGCTCTTGGGAGATTCTGAAGGGAAGTTGCAGAGATTGGTGGATGAATTTGGTAGGGTGTGCAAAAGAAGAAAATTGAAAGTGAATACAGGAAAGAGAAAGGTTATGAGGATAACAAAAAGATTAGGTGATGAAAGATTGGATATCAGATTGGAGGGAGAGAGTATGGAGGAGGTGAATGTATTCAGATATTTGGGAGTGGACGTGTCAGCGGATGGGTCTATGAAAGATGAGGCGAATCATAGAAATGATGAGGGGAAAAGGGTGAGTGGTGCACTTAGGAGTCTGTGGAGACAAAGAACTTTGTCCTTGGAGGCAAAGAGGGGAATGTATGAGAGTATAGTTTTACCAACGCTCTTATATGGGTGTGAAGCATGGGTGATGAATGTTGCAGCGAGGAGAAGGCTGGAGGCAGTGGAGATGTCATGTCTGAGAGCAATGTGTGGTGTGAATATAATGCAGAGAATTCGTAGTTTGGAAGTTAGGAGGAGGTGCAGGATTACCAAAACTGTTGTCCAGAGGGCTGAGGAAGGGTTGTTGAGATGGTTCGGACATGTGGAGAGAATGGAGCGAAACAGAATAACTTCAAGTGTGTATCAGTCTGTAGTGGAAGGAAGGCGGGGTAGGGGTCGGCCTAGGAAAGGTTGGAGGGAGGGGGTAAAGGAGGTTTTGTGTGCGAGGGGCTTGGACTTCCAGCAGGCATGCGTGAGCGTGTTTGATAGGAGTGAATGGAGACAAATGGTTTTTAATACTTGACGTGCTGTTGGAGTGTGAGCAAAGTAACATTTATGAAGGGGTTCAGGGAAACCGGCAGGCCGGACTTGAGTCCTGGAGATGGGAAGTACAGTGCCTGCACTCTGAAGGAGGGGTGTTAATGTTGCAGTTTAAAAACTGTAGTGTAAAGCACCCTTCTGGCAAGACAGTGATGGAGTGAATGATGGTGAAAGTTTTTCTTTTTCGGGCCACCCTGCCTTGGTGGGAATCGGCCAGTGTGATAATAATAAAAAAAATTATTTTAATAGAATAAGACCGATAAGCTTCTTGATAAAAGGCTCAGCTATGTTGTAAAAGCCTTTTTTGTGGTTTGAGTTGTTTGATTTGCTGATTAATAGTGATTAATGAAGATTCCTGAATCATGTGTTTCGATGTGTCTTCTTTTTTCACTTTGATTCGTTCGCCATTTCAATTGATCAAGCGGTTGTGGGAGTTTGTGTGACACACGTTATTCAGGTGATCAACTGCTGGCAAACTGGTGTTCAGTAATGCGTGTGTAAAGGTCTCTTAATGTTTCTCCCAAGTGTATCATTAACTGTAGAAGAGACAGTGGTGAACGCTTGGAATCTGGTGTTGCAGAGAATGCTGGAGATGTAAACAACAGATTTGTTAGAAAGGACTACATGTTGTCTTTCTGCAGTGTCCCGTCTAGGTGAGTTAAAGATGTGTCCACGATGCCTGCAGTCGCTGACGATATGAAGAGGATAGTAAAATTTATTAACAATCTGTTCTAGGAAAGAGCAATAAAGGGCCAATACGTCACTCCCAGGAACGCTGGGAGAAGTGTAAACACGTTGGTCTCTCTCCTGCCAACACAGAGCCTCATTCTCGCCTAAACTGTCCCCCAATTTCGGTATATAATGCCTTTTATTATGAAGGTTTATGCATAGAACTTTCGTATTACTTAGTTGAATAGTGAAAATTCGTGCTTGTGTAAAGGAAAAAGCATCGAAAATTGTTCAACAAAGTACCTGTGGAATCTGATTTATTGAAAGGTGAACTGATCATATATCATTTCACACTGCACATTCGTGCTCAAAGACAGCCTCTATGTTCAAAAATGTGGAATGGCAATCGAAAACATATAATAATTTGCTTAACAATTCGCAAATAGGCGAAATTATTTACAAACAGTGTCTCTACGTCCACAGCAGGACTCGAACCTGCTAACTCTGTATCAGAGTCCACAGTACACTACCATGGAGCTAGACCCGCAATAAGTATGGGGGCTTAGCCGAAGCTAAGCGATGTTTCCCCATACCCCCGGGCACCAAGCCCGGTAAAGTGCTGTGGACTCTGATACAGAGTTAAGAGGTTCGAGTCCTGCTGTGGACGTAGAGACAATGTTTGTAAATAATTTCGCCTGTTTGCGAATTGTTAAGCATTTCAAATCTCTTTCGTCGTCCACTGCATGTGGCAGGATTCGATGAAATAACTTTCAAAACGAGCTTGGTACCCGGGGGTATGGGGTAACATAGCTTAGCTTCGGCTAAGAGCCCATACTTATCGCGGGTCTAGCTCAGTGGTAAAGTACTGTGGCCTCTGATACAGAATCAGCAGGTTCGAGTCCTGCTGTGGACGTAGAGACAATGTATATAATAATTTATATGTGAAGTTTCTTGGAATAAAGCGTTGAAGAAGCATCTTCCCACCAGCATTCATTAAATTCTTTATTAAATAAAAGTTAAACTGCAGTCTTCTGGTTTTAGGTGTATTTAACAATAAACTTAAATTTAGCCTGTTTACTAGTAAAGAAAAACCATGAAAGTGTGCTCGTATATTCAATATATCTTAAAGCATGAGAAATAATGAGTAAGATTTTCAGACAAATTTTCAGTGATCTCAGGGAATTCGTAATCGTCAGTTTCTTAATGGGGAGGTTGAGAAAATTTCATCTACATTGAGATACCCAAAGGAGTCTGTTAGAAAAGCTGAAGCAAAAACCACGTTATATAGGATAACTTGGAAAATAGGTATTTACCAAATATATAAGCAATTGAACGTCAGCGTTGTGTTTAAGAATGAAACAACATTGAAAAACCATTGTAAGAATTCTCCAGCATTCCCAGACGAAGGGATTTGCCCTATCCCTTGTTGGCACTGTGATGAAATTTATTAAAATCAGACTAGAAAAACATTGGGGAGCTACTTGGTTAATATAGGTATTTTATACAGGTCAGAGAGAAATCTAACAATACCTTTGCCCTCCTGAGAGTCCTGCAACTATTAAAATGATCGGTCTAATGCTGAGATTGTAATACCCAATGGGAATGATTTGCATGAAAACTCGTTGAATCTTCTTTAATCTAACATGACTCACGAAATCGCAATGACACGATTGCAAACAAACCATACCACGGGTGGGGTTTGAACCCGCTGTCAGAGAGTCTCAAAACTCCAGACCGTCTCGTTAGCCACTGGGCCAGCTAGCTTAATAAGATTCATCTAACTAGGTATATTTCTACACCATAGGAAGGTTAGCATAGGCACCACTGTGTCCACAAAAGAAAGTTTTTACAGATGAATATCCTGCTAGCATGGCAGTGGCGAACTCTAGCTCAAGTTGAAGATTGAGACACTTATGCAGCATATGGGAATCTTTATTCAGGAAACGTTTCGCCACACAGTGGCTTCATCAGTCCAATACAAAGAGGAAGGCGTAAGGAAAGGAGGAGTATGAGGTAATCAGTCCCTCAGCCTGGAGTCGATGTGTTCAGTCCATCAATCTTGTAGAATGTACAGCATAGGGCCGTAGACGTGGCTCATATAAGCCACGTCTACGGCCCTATGCTGTACATTCTACAAGATTGATGGACTGAACACATCGACTCCAGGCTGAGGGACTGATTACCTCATACTCCTCCTTTCCTTACGCCTTCCTCTTTGTATTGGACTGATGAAGCCACTGTGTGGCGAAACGTTTCCTGAATAAAGATTCCCATATGCTGCATAAGTGTCTCAATCTTCAACTTGTCGGTTTTTCAAACCATTCATCACATCTAGCTCAAGTCCTTCAAAGTCATCAACATGACTTATTAAGCTAGCTCTCCCAGTGGCTAACGCGACAGTCTGGAGTTTTGAGACTCTGACCGCGGGTTCAAGCCCCACCCGTGGTATGGTTTCTTTAATCTAACATGAAACACAGAATTAATGAACCAAAGTAGTGGACTGTATTGCTTGGATAATTACATAATACTGAGTATACTTGAAATAATGCAAATGACAGTAAACGTTCGAAATCATGCAATCACCCGCTTGTCAGAGCGCTGCCTTTCCTGTATTTATCGTAAACTTGTAATTTGCGAAGGAATTTGCTGTATTTTTCATAGCAAAATATTATACTGATTCACGTTAACAAAATTTCTGAACGAATTTTGGGGTTTATATCCTAAATCTTTACTTTATAACTGTCTATAAATACTGTTTTATCAATCGAGTGTCACAGAATATTGGAGTAGGGAACGTTTTTTATTTTAGACTAAAAATTATATTACAGTGTATCTTTTCGTTTTAATGTAATGTATGAAGAGGCTGTACCTTAATCAAGTGTCTTAATCAAGTTAATCTTTCTAAAAATTTGTCTACACATAGCAAAAAGTTATTTCAATTATTATACAACTTTTAACCTCACGCTAACCTACTGAATTAAAATAAGAGTTTGTTGCTAGTGATCACGCGCGTATTAATATGGTTTAACTGTATCCCATATAATGCTAGAAGGAAAAAGAAAATTTCTTTATAACAGTTAAGTTTACTTTTTGGGAAATTAACTCACCTGCTGAGAACCTTTTTCAATTTTATTTGCAAAGGAATTTGCTGTATTTTTCATGGCAAAATATTATACTGATTCACCTTAACAAAATTTCTGAACGAATTTCGGGGTTTATATCCTAAATAACCGAACTAATTTCTCATGTAGTAAACATAGGAACACTGCAACAGGCCTACTGGCCTATTCGAAGCAGGTCCAATTCTCCCACCAGCTTAAGCCAATGCCTTCACCTAGTCAGGTCAGACACGTCACTTTAGGGAGAAGCACGGTATCCGACCTAGTAACACAAGCTAGTCAGGTCCAACTCACATCCACCTGCACCCACTCATGTATTTATCCAGCCTATTTTTAAAACTACATAACGTCTTAGCTTCTATGACGGTACTCGGGAGTTTATTCCACTCATCCACAACTCTATTACCAAATCAGAGCTTTCCTATATCCTTCCTGAATCTGAATATTTCCAATTTAAAACCATTGCTGCGAGTCCTGTCTATTAGATATTTTTACCATGCTATTCACATCCCCTTTATTAATTCCTGTTTTCCATTTATACACCTCAATCATATCCCCCTAATTCTACGCCTTCCTAGAGAGTGCAGATTCAGGGCCCTCAGTCTTTCCTCATAGGGAAGATTTCTGATAGATGGATCAACTTTGTCATTCTCCTTTGTACGTTTTCCAGAGCATTTATATCCATTCTGTAATACGGTGACCAAAACTGTGCAGCATAATCTAAATGAGGCCTAACCAAAGATATATAGAGCTGAAGAACAACGTGAGGACTTCTATTATTTATACTTCTTGCTATGAAGCCAAGGATTCTGTTAGTTTTATTGCGATCTCTAATGCATTGTTGTCATGGTTTTAGATTACTGAAGGCCAATGAAGGCAGAGTACAAGAGAGTTCCCAGGAATAGAGTCTGGGAGAAAAGAAAGTCCGTTTAGCACGTGGAAGGCAGTCTTTGTGAAATGGGAAGGTAGCCAAGACGGGAAAATGAATTACGAAGTGTGGAAATTTCTGATTCAAGGAACTGAGGATCACAAATGCGGAGAGCACGGAGAAAGAGAGAAAGAAGGACACTTTTCTTGACAGAGGAAGCGTGATAAGAAAAGTAGTGAATGTACATGCCACTGTACACGGTACACGGAAAAAAAACTGTATCTCAGCGGTGGACATGAACATTAAGGAAAAGGATGCAAGGAATTAGAATCCCATTCAGCTGTAAACTTAATGGAAGGGGCAAGATTATTAAGGGCATCGAGAAATGGTTGGAAGAGACTAGAGTTATGAGGCCAAAGAGCACAGATGTAATCTACATAAAGGAGCCAGAGTGAAGGGAGCACATCAATAGTAGGAAGAAGAACAGTGTAAAGATTAGCAAGAACAGGAGATAGAGGAGAGCCCATAGCGACACCGAAGGTTTGAGAATATTTGCCTTGGAAGGAAAAGGAATTTGAGTCCACACAAAGGCGGATAAGATCAAGAAAGACTGCAGTAGAAACAGGGAGATGAAGTAATCCTTCATTGGCCTTCACTCTGACAAAATTAAGGACATCGTCAAGAGGGACATTAGTGAAGAGGGACTCAACGTTAAGACTAAGCATCTTACAGGTCGGAAGAATGCGAACAAGTTCCATGAAGTCTTCAGAGTGACGAAGTAAAAAAGTACCAAGGAAGGGAGTGAGGGTTCTGGTCAGTCAAGAAGCAAAAAAATCTGAGACAAAGCCTCCAGAGGATATGATGGGACTTAGAGGAATATCAGGTTTTAATTTTGGGAAGGCCACAGAAATAGGACAGAGAGGGACAGATGACACGAAAACGTTGAACAAGGTCAAAGTCAAGAGGACAGAGGTCGGAGAGAGTCCTTAGTTTCTTGTTAAAAGTTCTCTTGATGCTATCAAGAGGGTTGGAAACGAGAGGAGTGTAGGTACCTGAGTCAGAGAGCAAGACATCAGCTTTACGGAGGTAATCCTCGTGATCAACGATAACTACCGAATTATCTTTGTCAGAAGAAGGGATGACAATGTTAGTGTTAGATTTAAGAGAAGAAAGGGCAAGTTGATAGCGGCGAGGAAGATGGTAATTCTTAGACAACAGACTATCATGAGCAGGAAGGAGAGCGCCACGAAAAGTGGACAAGTCAGGAAGATTACGAGAGGGAGACTGACGAAAAGAATAAAAAGAGCTAATAAGGTCAGTACCAGTGCGAGGGGCAGGTGAAGTGACAACGGAAAGACCAAAACTATGCAGTTCAAGCTCATAGTAGCACAGTCGGTAAGGGAGAATTTTGACCAAGGGCTATCTGAGATGAGACGTTGAAGTTTATTCTGTATTTATTCTGTAGTTTAGAAGATACAATATATAAAGATGTCAATTTCAGACATTCTCAGATCATCCAGCATATTAACAATGATAACAAATCAATTATAATAACGGCAGTTTAAAGATTAACTGAGAATAAGTGTTTTTGTATACGTATGTGATGATCAAAAAATATAATACACTTGTTAGCACAAATCCACAGTTTGGGAATACTAATTGGATGATGTTTCAGTACTTTATGTATTTATATATAAATTCTGGGCTTGTAATGCATTTATTTTTAAACACAAATTGTGATATTGCCTTATAAATCATCAATGTTATTTAAGAGATTAGTTCAGAAGCTAGAGGATCAGGTGCATATAACAGGAAGTGCACTGCAATGGATCAGAGAATACCTGACAGGGAGGCAACAACGAGTCATGGTACGTGATGAGGTATCACAGTGGGCACATGTGACGAGCGGGGTCCCACAGGGGTCGGTCCTAGGACCAGTGCTATTTTTGATATATGTTAATGACATGATGGAAGGGTTAGAGTCAGAAGTGTCCCTGTTCCTAGATGATGTGAAGCTAATGTGGATAATTAAATCAGATGAGGATCAGGCAGGACTTCAAAGAGACCTGGACAGACTGGACACCTTGTCCAGCAACTGGCTTCTCGAATTTAACCCCGCCAAATGCAAAGTCTTTATGATTGGGGAAGGGCTCAGAAGACCGCAGACGGAGTATAGGCTAGGAGGACAAAGACTTCAAACCTCGCTCAAGGAGAAAGATCTTGGGGTGAGTATAACACCGAGCATGTCTCCGGAAGCACACAACCAGATAACTGCTGAAGCATATGGGCGCCTGGCAAACCTGAGAACAGCGTTCCGATACCTTAGTAAGGAATCGTTCAAGACACTGTACACCGTGTAGGTCAGGCCCATACTGGAGTATGCAGCACCTGTTTGGAACCCGCACTTAGTCAAGCACGTCAAGAAATTTGAGAAAGTGCAAATGTTTGCGACAAGTTTAGTTCCAGAGCTAAGGGGAATGTCCTATGAAGAAAGGTTAAGGGAAATCGGCCTGACGACACTGGAGGACATGAGGGTCAGGGGAGACATGATAACGACATATAAAATACTGCGCAGAATAGACAAGGTGGACAAAGACAGGATGTTCCAGGGAGGGGACACAGAAACAAGAGGTCACAATTGAAAGTTGAGAGTCAGACGAGTCAAAGGGATGTTAGAAAGTATTTCTTCAGTCATAGAGTTGTCAGGCAGTGGAATAGCCTAGAAAGTGACGTAGTGGAGGCGAGAACCATACATAGTTTTAAGACGAGGTTTGATAAAGCTCATGGAGCAGGGAAAGAGAGGACCCAGTAGCAACCAGTGAAGAGGCTGGGCAAGGAGCTAAGACTCGACTTCTGCAACCACAAATAGGTGAGTAAATAGGTGAGTACACACACACACACACGTGCTGGAGGGAAGGAAAATCCTGTGTCACATACCTACTGGAGTTTTACGACAAGGTGACAGAAGTAAGGAGAGAGAGGGGTGGGTAAATTACATTTTCTTGGACTGTAAGAAGCTTTTCGGCAAGAGATTAGTGTAAAAGCTAGAAGAACAGGCAGGACTAACAAGAAAAGCACTGCAATGGATCAGAGAATAAATGTCAAGAAGGAAACATTGAGTGATGGTACGTGATGAGGTATGAGAGTGGGCTCGTGTGACGAACGGGGTTCCACAGTGGTCAGTCCTAGGACCTACCTGGAGTATACCTGGAGAGGGTTTCAACGCCCCCGCTGCCCGGTCACTGCTGTTTCTGGTATAAGTGAATGGAATGACGGAAGGGATAGATTCTGTGGTGTCCCTGTTTGCAGACGATGTAAAGCTAATGCGAAAAAATCAGAAGGATGAGGATCAGGTAGTATTGCAATAGGATTTTGACAGGAATTGGCTCTTAGAGTTTAACCCCACCAAGTGCAAACTCATGAAGATTGGTGAAGGTCAAAGAAGACCATAGACTGAGTACAGGCTAGGGAGACAACAGCTACATCCACACTCAAGGAAAAGGATCAATGGGTGAGTATCATGCAAATATAAACACATATGCAGTATAATGTGATCCTTTATTGACAACGTTTCACCCACACAGTGGGCTTTTTCAAGTCACACACAGATCTACCTGGGGTGGAAGGTTCGGGAGTATTTATAGTCATGTTCAGAATGTTGAGGTCAGGTGGAGAATGCTGCATCTGATGATCTACCGGGTGGAGTTATAGAGTCTTGGGTAGCTTGGCAGGGGTATTGGACAAGTTGTGAGTAGACCTTCTGCAGTGTTCTATGTTCTTATGTGGGATAGCGATGAAGAAGTTTCTTGGCGAGTGGTTCAGCTATGTTATAGAAGCCGTTGTTCTGGTTGAAATTGTTGGTTATAGAGATAACCGATGATTCCAGGATTCTTCGGTATTGAGTGTTGTCTTCTGTGGCGATAAGTCTTGAGTTTCTGTAGTTAATTAAATGGTTGTGTGAATTGAGATG
>NC_091295.1:61792971-61835204 GCF_038502225.1 Cherax quadricarinatus | reverse complement strand
GGGAGCTGACGTGTCGGCGGATGGATTTATGAAGGATGAGGTTAATCATAGAACTGATGAAGGAAAAAAAGTGAGTGGTGCATTGAGGTATATGTGGAGGCAAAAAATGTTATCTATGGAGGCAAAGAAGGGAATGTATGAAAATATAGTAGTACCAACACGTTATATGGGTGTAAAGCTTGGGTTGTAAATGCAGCAGCGAGGACGCGGTTGGAGGCAGTGGAGATGTCCTGTCTAAGGGCAATGTGTGTTGTAAATATTATGCAAAATATTCGGAGTGTGGAAATTAGGAGAAGGTGTTGAGTTAATAAAAGTATTGGTCAAAGGGCTGAAGAGGGTTTGTTGAGGTGGTTTGGTCATTTAGAGAGAATGGATCAAAGTAGAATGACATGGAGAGCGTATAAATCTGTAGGGAAAGGAAGGCGGGGTAGGGGTCGCCCTCGAAAAGGTTGGAGGGAGGGGGTAAAGGAGGTGTTATGGGCGAGGGGTTTGGACTTCCAGCAAGCGTGCATGAGCGTGTTAAATAGGAGTGAATGGAGACAAATGGTATTTGGGACCTGACGATCTGTTGGAGTGTGAGCAGGGTAATACTTAGTGATGGGATTCAGGGAAACAGGTTATTTTATATAACCGAACTTGAGTACTGGAAATGGGAAGTACAATGCCTGCACTCTAAAGGAGGGGTTTGGGATATTGGCAGTTTGGAGAGATATATTGTATATTTTTATACATATATACTTCTAAACTGTTGTATTCTGGGCGCCTCTGCAAACACGGTGCTTATGTGTGAGTGAGGTGAAAGTGTTGAATGATGAAAGTTTTTTCTTTTTGGCGATTTTCTTTCTCTTTGGATCACCCTGCCTCGGTGGGAGACGGCCGACTTGTTGAAATATATATATATATATATATATATATATATATATATATATATATATATATATATATATATATATATATATATATATATATATATGTATCAATAACAACACTGCGACTAGCAAAGGAGTCGAACCTATGCTGCTTTGGCCCGCCTCATGGTGGGCGAAAACTCATGACACCAAACAGGGAGTAGAATGAAATTAACCTAGAGGCATCCACACCACCTTATGTCCTTGGGTAGCGGGTACAACATCCTCTAAGGATTGTGTGGTCCCGTGTATTAAGGCGTCATGAGCTTTCGCCTACCACGAGGTGGGCCAAAGCAGCATGAGTTCGACTCCTTGGTTAGTCGCAGTGTTAAAGTAAAAATTATTAATTTTGTTCCAAAAGATCCTTAGAAAACTTACCTAACCTTATTATAACAAGCGCAATTTAATTTAGCTTAATCAAACTAAACATACATGAGCTACGTTTATAACAATTTAATAATAAACAAACACATTGAAATATATTTTTTTTTCGTTAGGTTCAGAATGACTTTTGCAAAATTGTTGCATACACAAATTTTCTTCCCTTATTCGTCAAGAAGAACGTTGCTATTTAAGCCAAAATCGCAAGTTTTACCTATTCGGCACGACATTTTATATATATATATATATACATATATATATATATATATATATATATATATATATATATATATTATACTGGTAGACGGTAGTCACCCAGGGAGGTACAATCGTCCTGCCGAGTGAGTGTGTGAAGCGGAGGCCTGTGGTTGTTTTACATGATGGTAGGATTGCTGGAGTCCTTTTTCTATCTCATAAACATGCTGGATAACAGGTATATCTTGCAACTTCTACTTACTCAGGTCACACTACACAGATATTATATATATATATATATATATATATATATATATATATATATATCTATATATATATATATATATATATATATATATATATATATATATATATATATATGCACACACACAAATCTAGGTTTTTCTTCGTATTTCTTAATAGTTCTTGTTCTTTTTATTCTATTCTCCATGAAGTGAAAAAGAATCCTCGGTCAGCCATGCGTGTCACAGGTGACTAAAATGCCGTGAGCAATGGGCTAGTAACCCCTTCTCCTTTATAAACTACTAAAAAAGAGAAGAAGAAAAACTTTGTAAAACTGTGTTACGCCGAGATGCGTTTATGATACGTGTCTTTCATTTTTGTTCATCTTTCTAATATTACATTGCGATTACCATCGTTAAATGCTAAAACGAGAGTAATCAGCTTTATAATATTAAATATTCATTTTCGTCTTTCCCATTTTTCATTATATGTATATATATTTTTATTCTGGTGAGGAAATGGGTAACGACCAATTTATGCTTATATGGCCTCACCTCTACACCACTCGCCTGACGCGAGCTGACGTCAGGTGTGAGTGGGGTGGATTAAGGAGTACAGCTCCTCTCTCCACGGCTTACTCCTTGTAACTTAAACGGTGAAGCATTTGGTCTAGAGCTTTATTCGCTAAAGTCACCAGAAATTGTGGAATTTTCATTATATAGAAGTTCTCGTGTGTAGAGACTTCAAGTTTTCTTAGTCAACAAGCCTAATCTCCTTAGAACATAGAGGAAGACGTAACTTTTTGTTCAACTGTATATTAAAGGTCCATTCAGCTAAGAATGAAGGTCTTCTTAATTTATAAATGGTGTATAAAGTCTGCTTATATATATTTAAGAAAAAGGTAAAACTAAATACCTTACCTCTATAACGATATCTGCTTTATATTAAAGATACATTTTACAAAGCTTTTCGATCTCCTTATAACCATATTACGATATAACTGGAGAATAATTCTCCCTAAAACTCCCCTAGACTAACATCACCTATGGTTTATAAAGTTTATCGTAATAACTGGGATGTTTGAATGTGCGTGGATGTAGAGCCGATGATAAAAAAGAGATGATTGCTAGTGATATGAATGAGAAGAAGTTGGATGTCCTAGCTCTAAGCGAAACAAAGATGAAGGGGGTAGGTGAGTTTCAGTAGGGACAAATAAATGGGATTATGTCAGGAGTGTCTGAGAGAGTTAGAGCTAAGGAAGGGGTAGCAATAATGTTGAAGGGTCAGTTGTGGAATCAAAAGATGGAATATAAATGTATATATTCAAGGATTATGTGGATTAAAACAAGGGTCAGATGAGAAAAGTGGGATGAGTAAAGTTCAACCCGCCAGTCACGTGAAAGCCGGCCACTTCAGCCTAGTTGACGTTATTTCAGCTTACCTGGCTAGGTGGTAGACTTGCACAGACACTGGTCATGACCACTTCTGCGTTGAGTGGTTCTGTATTGTATCTTTTATATCTGGCTTCTCTCAATATTAATATTGCACACACTACATATATTGGTGAACGAATACATGAGTAAAGCATTCTACCCCTGCTTGGTTTTCTGCCCATGCTTTGCCCTGCCGAGTGCTTTGTTTGCTGACTTAGTTATGATCATTTATTACAAGTTATTAAACTACCGTCTGTGTGCATAATATTCACAAAACAGTACCAGAAAAAATGAGATGTGACAGGGGCATATTCTCACTTTCCAACCCACGAAAGATGCTATACTTTCCGGAATTCCTCATGCACGGCTATACAAAGGGCGGGACGCGATCTCTGATCTGTGTAATTATTTCGCTTAATATTTCACATAAAATACAACTGTAGCAGCATTTCGATTATGTTTGATTATTTACGTTGGTTATCTTGGATACTTTACCTATATGTTATGTGTGGTAGCTGTAAGCCCTTAACTTATGAATCACAGTATACCCTCAGAACGTAACCAGAGACATAGAGAGCTAACAGGGACACACTCCAACCTACACCCGCCCACGGGGATGCTAAACCTTTCGGAATTCCCCATGTACGGCGAGGCTGATGGGAGGGATGTCCGACGGGTGAAACATGCAGGACTGTTGAGAACGAAATTCTAATGCCACCAAATCTCCTCAGTGATCCATTACATAATGAACAATCTGGGAATTTTGTATAGTATCTTTGCTTAAGACTGTGCACAACTGACTCTACTAAACAGGTATCAAGTTTGTTCAATCCATGATTTGAATTATTCATAACATAAGAACAAGAACATAACAAAGGAGGAACACTGCAGGAGGCCTGCTGGCCCATACTAGGCAGGTCCTTTACAATACATCCCACTAACAAAACATTTGCCCAACCCAATTTTCAATGCCACCCAAGAAATAAGCTCTGATGTGAAAGTCCCACTCAAATCCAACCCCTCCCACTCATGTACTTATCCAACCTAGATTTGAAACTACCCAAAGTCCCAGCCTCAATAACCCAACTAGGTAGACTGTTCCACTCATCAACTACCCTATTTCCAAACCAATGCTTTCCTATGTCCTTTCTAAATCTAAACTTTTCTAATTTAAATCCATTACTGCGGGTTCTCTCTTGGAGAGACATCCTCAAGACCTTATTAATATCCCCTTTATTAATACCTATCTTCCACTTATACACTTCGATCAGGTCTCCCCTCATTCTTCGTCTAACAAGTGAATGTAACTTAAGAGTCTTCAATCTTTCTTCATAAGGAAGATTTCTAATGCTATGTATTAATTTAGTCATCCTACGCTGAATGTTTTCTAACGAATTTATGTCCATTTTGTAATATGGAGACCAGAACTGAGCTGCATAATCTAGGTGAGGCCTTACTAATGATGTATAAAGCTGCAGTATGACCTCTGGACTTCTGTTGCTTACACTTCTTGACATAAATCCCAGTAATCTATTTGCCTTATTACGTACGCTTAGGCATTGCTGTCTTGGTTTAAGGTTGCTGCTCACCATAACCCCCAAGTCCTTTTCGCAATCTGTATGGCTAAGTTCTACATCATTTAACTTATAAGTACTAGGGTTATGGGCACTACCAAGCTTCAGAACCTTGCATTTATCTACATTGAACTGCATCTGCCACTTTTCTGACCAAGAATAGAGTTTGTTTAAATCCTCCTGAAGTTCCATAACATCTACGTTTGAATCAATTATCCTACCTATCTTTGTGTCATCGGCGAATTTGCTCATATCACTAGTAATTCCCTCATCAAGATCATTGATATATATTATAAACAACAACGGGCCCAAGACTGATCCGTGTGGAACGCCACTTGTTACAGATCCCCACTCGGATTTAACCCCATTTATGGACACTCTCTGCTTCCTGTCAGTGAGCCATGACTCGATCCACGAGAGCACTTTTCCCCCAATGCCATGAGCTGCCACTTTCTTTAACAGTCTATGGTGCGGAACTCTATCAAAAGCCTTACTAAAATCTAAGTAAATAATATCAAATTCTTTTTTGTGGTCAACAGCCTCAAAAGCTTTACTGAAGAAAGTTAATAAATTAGTTAGACAAGACCGGCCTCTTGTGAATCCATGCTGAGTATCATTAATCAAGCTATGCTTATCGAGATGGCTTCTTATAATCTCAGCTATAATTGACTCTAGTAATTTGCCTACAATTGAGGTCAGGCTTATTGGGCGGTAATTTGACGGTAACGACTTGTCCCCTGTTTTAAAAATAGGAATTACATTAGCCATCTTCCACATATCAGACAATACACCTGTTTGAAGAGATAAATTAAAAATATTAGTTAATGGTTCACAGAGTTTCATTTTGCATTCCTTAAGAACCCTTGAAAAACCCTCATCAGGACCCGGCGACTTATTTTGCTTCAGTCTGTCTATCTGCTTCACAACCATCTCACTAGTGACTGTGATGTTACATAATTTATCTTCTTCTAGCCCACTGTAAAAATTAATTACTGGAATATTGTTAGTGTCTTCCTGTGTAAAAACTGAGAGAAAATAATTATTTAAAATCAAGCACATTTCATTCTCTTGTCAGTAAGGTGCCCATAGTTATTTTTAAGGGGACCTATCTTATCTCTAACTTTTGTTCTATAGACCTGGAAAAAATTTTTGGGTTAGTTTTAGAATCCCTAGCAACTTTAATTTCATAGTCCCTTTTAGCTTTTCTTATCACCTTTTTAATGTCCCTCTTAATGTCAATATACTGATTCATAAGATGACCCTCACCTCTTTTGATACGCCTATAAATTCCTTTCTTATGCCCTAGTAGATATTTGAGCCTATTATTCATCCATTTTGGGTCATTTCTATTTGATCTAATTTCTTTATATGGGATAAACGCTCTTTGAGCAGCATGTATAGTGTTCAGAAAACTGTCATATTGATAGCTCTCTTCGTTACCCCAGTCAACAGATGATAAGTGTTCTCTAAGCCCATCGTAATCTGCTAAGCGAAAATCTGGGACTGTTACTGAGTTATCGCTACTATCGTACTTCCATTCAATGCTAAATGTAATTGATTTGTGGTCGCTAGCACCCAGTTCCTCTGAAATTTCTAAATTATTAACAAGGGATTCATTGTTTGCCATAACTAAGTCAAGCAGGTTATTTCCCCTTGTAGGTTCTGTCACAAACTGCTTCAAAAAACAATCCTGAAATACTTCTAAGAAGTCGTATGATTCTAAATTCCTAGTCAAGAAATTCCAATCAACATGACTAAAGTTAAAGTCTCCTAGAATTATTACATTATCGTGCCTTGTGGCCTTAACAATTTCCTCCCATAGTAGTTTCCCTTGGTCCCTATCTAAGTTTGGGGGACGGTATATCACTCCTAAAATCAGTTTTTCATGCCCCTCTGAAAATTCTATCCAAACAGACTCTGTATGTGTTACTTCAGACTTAATACCCGTTTTTATGCAACAGTTAAACGATCTCGGACATACAATGCCACCCCCCCCCCTCCCAATACTTCTATCTTCTTGGAACAATTTAAAACCCTGAATATGAGATTCCGCAGGCATGTCCCGACTTTTTGAATTAAACCACGTCTCAGTTAAGGCAAATACATCAATGTTACCTACACTAGCAACTAATCTCAACTCGTCCATCTTATTCCTACCACTACGGCAATTAGCATAATAAACATTGAAAGACTCTCCTTTCTCTTTACCCTTCCTGCTCATTTCTATTTTTCTACTAAACCTATTACTGTCCTTATCACCCAAGGTCTCTGGCTTTTCAATATCTATCTCGTTCTTATTATTACTAGTTCCCCTAGAACTCGTAATATTACTACACTGGGACTTCACTGTTTTCCTGTCAAAACCCATACCACTAACTATTCCTAGTTTAAAGTCCTAACTGCTCCCTCCACTGCAGTTGCCAGTGCTCCCACCCCACACCTAGATAAGTGAACCCCATCCCTAGCATACATGTCATTTCTGCCATAGAAGAGGTCCCAGTTGTCAATGAATGTTACCGCATTTTCCTTACAGTATTTGTCCAGCCAACAATTGACACCAATTGCCCTGGACAACCATTCATTTCCAACTCCCCTCCTTGGCAAAATACCACATATGAGAGGGTTCCCACCCTTACTTCTAATTATTTCTATTGCTGACCTATACCTGCTAATCAGGTCCTCACTCCTACGTCTGCCAACATCGTTGCCTCCAGCACTGAGACAGATAATAGGATTGCTCCCATTACCTCTCATGATGTCATCCAGACGGCTAACAATATCCTCCATCCCAGCCCCAGGAAAGCAAACTCTCTGTCTCCTACTCCTGTCTTTCAAGCAGAACGCCCTATCCATATATCTAACTTGGCTATCCCCAACAACAGTAGTTCCCAGTAGTCGACTCACATTCGTCGGGTAGCACTGAGAATGTATTGGATGTTTCCACAACAGTTTCCACGGCAGTCTCTTTCTTCTTCATCGTTTCTACCTTTCCATTCGTCTTCTTGATCGTCAACTTCTTTCCCTGCTGTCCAGCCACTGATCAGTTTCCCTTCTTGACCTGAGGACTCAAAACAGGAGGACTACTCCGAATCTTTTTGTTTTCCTCGGTCAGTCGCCGAATTTCCATATTCGCCAACCTCAATTCTTCCTTAAGCTGTTGGTAAAGTTGCTCGATGGAGGGCATCTTGCTTCAATTCTAGAGGGCGCGCAAACAGGTCTTCACAGAGCCAAGTACACGTCATTCCATTAATATTTTAAGAGACAGGATTCAATTACGTTTCCATGAGGGAACTGTTGAGTACAATGACCTGAGCTGTTGCTCACCCGGAGGATGATTGTAGATATTAACGTGGTTAAAGACTGCATTCGACTCCCGAGCCGTCTTAAATGAGTACTGATGTTGGGATGTCTGATGTCTAGTGGTTTAATTGTCTGCTCTTCTAAAGACAGAGGGCCTAGTGTGCATGAAACCTTGTAAACACCAACAATATTGGCTTGTGCATTCTTGATCGACTTCTGCTTCACTGTCCTAATGTTCCTGAATACAATACATATATTCAGTTTTTTAAATGCATCATGCAGGATCGCTATATTCTCATTGAAAGGCAAAATCAATGTATTTTTCTTGGAAAGCACTTTCCTAGGTTCAGTCCTGAAGAAAGTCTTCTTGGCTGCCAATAACGCCTTCTCAACAAAATCCCATAGATATATCAGTTTTGTGGCAATGTTGAATATTGTCTTAATTCCATTATCTAAATACTCCAGGCTACAAATACGCAAAATCTCTCAAAATTGTAAGGAAAACATTCCTTTTAACCCTAGACTCGTTATTGGAATAATTAATGTATGGCGACACATTAATTAGCTTCCTGTACACTGCAAATTTAAATTTCCTCTCAAGACGATGGCTTAGAACATCTAGGAAAGGCAATTTGTTGCTCTGTGAAATTAATTGAGGGTACTAAATCAATGAATCAAAGAAGGAACTCTTCAATACCATAATCATCTCAAGGCCAAAGGCAACGCACATCGTTTACGTATCTGAACCACTTAGCTTCAGTTGGGAGGATATCTTGAAGGAGTCTAGTTTCATTATATATATATATAATATATATATATATATATATATATATATATATATATATATATATATATATATATATATATATATATAAAATGTGTGTGTGTCGTGCCGAATAGGTAAAACTGGTAAATTAGTAAGAACTCATTTAAAGTCTGTTATAGAAATTTTTCTTATACGCTTAAAGATATTTTATTTATGTTAATGTAAAAGCTAATAATTCTGTATCAAAAGAACCTTAGGAAACTTACCTAACTATAACAAGCGTAATTTAGACTAATCCAAGTAAATATATATTAGATAAATTTACAATAATTGAATAATGAACAAACACGATGAAATATATTTTTTCGTTAGGTTCACAATGATTTTTGCGAAATTATTGCGTACACAAATTTCACTTACCTTACTCGACAAGAAGAGCGTTACTATTTAAACCAAAATCGCAAGCTTTACCTATTCGACACGACATATATAAAATATTCAACAGTGGCTACACCTATTCAAATACTCCTCTCATTAAGATTCTCTTTACGTGGTTCTTCATTTTTAATATTCAGCACTTTTTATAGTCCTATCTTGTTACCATCTGCAGCCCCTCTAATCACCATCAATTATATTATACGCCGCTCTGTTGCCATCCCTCAATTTAGGCATCATTTGCACTTGTCAAAATTTGGGTGTCTTCCAACTTGCAATTAACAGATTCAGCAATTATGGGATTTCTACCAAAAAATTCTCTGTAATAACAAAGTTGACTAAAAAGAGAATGCTGAACTCAGTATCTTCCTGTCATAAAAGCTCCAAGGAGTTTGTAAATTCTATTTTGAAATACTAGTAGGCTGATATCTTAAGCATAAGTGTATATAATGCCAGTATTTGCGACCTGTATTTAAGTATAACTATTTAGTAAAGGGAAAATTTTGTCTTAGATTGAAAAATGGAAATGAATGTTACGGAAGAAAGTCCTTTGAAATTAGTATTTTCTTCATAATTTAAAGAAAATTTATGGGTGAAATCATATTTAAAGCACCGAACTTTAATTAAAAGACAATCCATCCATAGATATGCCAGTGACTACGTCAGCCTCGCAGTTTAAAACAGTCTATCTATAATTTTTATTTTATTTTATTATTTTCATTTTCTTTTTATTGAATTACATAATTGACAGTAGTGGTGGTCTACTGTTAAACCCTCCTGGAAGGTTCTACTTACAGTAAAGCAGAAATAAAAAGCAACCATACCATGGGTGGGGTTTGAACCCGCGGTCAGAGAGTCTCAGAACTCCAGACCGTCGCGTTAGCCACTGGGCCAGCTAGCTTAATAAGATTCATCCAACTAGGTATATTTCTACACCATAGGAAGGTTAGCATAGGCACCACTCTCTCTGACCGCGGGTTCAAGCCCCACCCGTGGTATGGTTTGTTTACAATCGTGTCATTACGATTTCGTGAGTCAGGTAAAGCAGAAACTTACTGAATGTCTGAGCTACATGAGTCTTCAATAATTGCTCTGAATAACCTACATGCGCCTACCGTTTTATATAGCTATAATATTTGTTTAATTAACATTTATTTACTTTTGTTATTTGGTTGGCTAATGGGGTGTAAAGCTTCTGGAATACACTAGGGTCATTAAGGCTGCATGTCGCCTGCTCAATAGCAGTCAAGAATACTTTAATTTCTAAAATGAGGATTGAAGTAAACTCTCAACATATATATAACATATATATACACTTCTCGGTGTAGTCTGTGTGCGGTTGCATAGATTGACTGGCTTGTTATTGGGGGTTTAAAGCCTATCGACTTCATGCAGGTTATTAAAGGCTGCATGGAACTCCCTAACTTTCAGCATATATAGGCTGAAAGACATTCACCTGTCAGAGTACATATCATTTTCTATTACAGTATTTTAATGTGTTACTAAAAACAGACAATGAAAGATGCAAAGATCCCTTATAAATGAATTTGTTACAATATTTCCATTAATCCCTACATGCAAGATCGCAAATGTGTAAAAGAGAGTATTTAAAAAAAAAAAACCTTTGGTTATAAAACATTTGGATCTTAGACAATAAACACAAACACGCAAGCATAACTACGTACCCAGCAGCATAGGAGAGGGAACTTGGAGAGGGATGGGAAAATTGATGTATTTTAAGTCTCACTTGTTTAGATTGTAGATAATACAATTACGTATAATCTTCCACCATTAAACACTTATGATCACTTCAGCGTTATTGGTAAATTATATATAAATATCTTGTATAGATACATATAACGGTAAAATTTTATACATAAAAAAATTGATAGATACATATAATTGTACAATATTACATAAATATTACAAAAATCTCTTTTATTAGTATATATATAAAGGTTCAATATTACATGTAGAATATAATGGTTATTTTCATAATCATGATTTTTAAAGACGTGAACCAGTAAGCCAGCTGAAGGCCTTGATCACATTACCAAAAGCTCCAGCCGTGGGCCATCATATGACTAAGACCCTCGTCAGGAAACACTTGTCTTGTTTCCTGACAATTATTACACCTTCCTACCTACAACGTTACATATTACAAAAATCACTTATGAAGATACATATTACTACAATATTACATAAAGAAGTTGACAGTCACTAACGGTTATTCTTAACTTAAAAAAAAAAAAATCTTTCTCACAAAATGCAACGGAAATAGAATCCTACTGGAATAAAAAAGGATGAATAAGCCCAACTCTTACAGCATGTCAGTGGTGTGTGACCTGTGATCCAGGCTCTCATTCTGCTCCACATAACCGGTAAGCATTGATTCAGGGTTCCTCGGCAGAATGGCCACGTCTACCCTAAAATACTGCACACGCCCAGTTGCACCTCCCCTTACTCGCATTTTCTTTCTCTTGCCATTGGCGGATTCGGTCGTAAATTAAGCGCCGCTGGCATCTTTTTCGGGTGGTATTTAAACCAGGTGACATGTTCAAAGATTTCTCATTGGTTTTCTCAGGATGTGATATATTTATCCCGATGTGTTGCATTATGGTATACACTTTGCATTCAGGGTAAATGTTTGAAGCGGTCTGGTAATAAAATTGAAGATTAAAATATTAACATGAACACCTACACAAATAATAATAATAATAATAATTTGTTATCATTATTTAGGAAAATTTACAAATACTTTAGTAATATAAATTGGCACAATTGTTCTGAAGGCACATAAATGTTTTGGAAATACATGAAGAAAAATGATATATACACCACGAGGTGTTGGTCGACACCATGCCCAGCTCTTCTAGGACAGGGTAGGTGCCTGAGCCAGAGCTTGCAGCTCACAAGACTGCCATACCCATTAGCTCCCCTGGGGCGGGGTTGGCGGACCAGAGAGGCCTAGCTTCTCCATACGAGCCCCGCGAGAGCGGGGAAATGTGGCTAGGCCTGGGAACAGTTAGTCCCAACGATGAGGGGGGGTCCTTGTCCCTCCTCCCATGGGATACCTACGTCTCAGACACTCCCTCGACAGGGAGCCAAGGCCGGGCTACCCCTTGGAAAACGCACGAGCCGGAAGAATACCGGCGAATCAACAAGAAGAACACGAGGCGTGTATGTTTGTGTAAATATACTAAGAGTTTAATCTCTATTTCATGGAATATGTTTTGGATTGGTTATGAACGAGTTACATATAGGATTAATAACCCTCGTGTAGTCGATAGGCTTCAAACTAATTTAATTAGCTTAAACTTAGAAGAACCCAGTAAAGTAGAACGACTAATTTCCTTCTAGATTCACTGTGTAAGTTGGTTACTCTATGAAGAGGAACAGCTGCTGGTGATCCAGGCAACTGTATTTGTTGACATAGCAGGGATGCGTGTTATGGCTGGTGAGATGTTTGCAGATTTACGTTTAAAGCGAGAGAAGAAGTCATGGTCTATTGCGATGATGATTCTTAGAGTTTCTGATGAAATTATTGCACTCAGCTCCCAACACCAGTACAGCACAGTTGTATGTGTACTGCAAGTGGGTGGCTTATGAGTTAGTGCCTACACCTCCTTTACTCCTTGATGTGGCTTCATTGAGGACAGGAAACAAGGCAGCACTCACAACTCAGATTGAATCATGCGGGACTTGGAATTGAGGTCATCTACATTAAGTAGTGTGGCCACGACCTCCACTGTACTTGGATGTCCTAAAAGTCTACCCAAATTATGTCATCAAGCACTATGACAACTAAACATTAGTGGTCATTGAGGGTGAAACATAAACATTAACAATTAAAACTAATAAAACCGTTTAGCTTCCAGGCAAGTTTCGGGGAAAGTTGTAATTGAAAATATAGGCACATAAATACTATGCTCAGATTTCCTTAATAATAGGCCTAAGAAGCCACATCCGATTATAACTCCAGTCCGCTGGCATCAACCCAGTGTTGATGATTTTGTTATATTCATTGTTAAAACAAGGTGCAATTGTTATGGTGATATCTTCAAGCTGTTGGTACATTACACACATGAACTGATCTAAACATTTAATAAGGAAAACTTTCGTTACGAACTGCATCTTCAGTCTCAGTGCAGAGCAGCTAGAATAAACTACCACATTAGAGGTGGAGCTAGTAGCAACTGCCCAGGGTAGGCTAGTAGGCCTCCTGATGTAAATTAGCATTACTTAATGATGGCGTCAATGCTGGGAAGCAGTTGTTTGGTCTGGGTTTTGGATGCACTCTGGTTGCTTGTCATTTATGGCATCTTGTCGGTGATTGGCATCAAAGTTAGAGCTATCTTGTAATTCTCATTTCCCTTTCTAAGCCATTCGCAAGAAAAAAAACACGAAGCCTGGTAAAGCTCGCAGTCACATCAAGATTATTGATCTTAGTAAATTTCAACATAATCTTGGAAACCTATTTCAAACATAATTTTTTTCTATCATCCAGTCGTTGGTTGTTACAAGTCAGCTCTTCAAAGGCATTCGCAAAAAAAAAAAAAAAAAAAAAAAAAAAGATCCTGACGCTTACCCAAGATATATATGACAAGAGTAACTGTTTTCAGTAATTCACAAACTAAGGGTGGTGAACGCATCATGCCTCGCATTTATGGAGTTGATTTCTTGATTTCATGGACAAAAATTGGGTTCATTAATACATGAGAACTCTATGACTATTAAATCTAAGTTTGAGTTAGCCATATTAATACCGACTAATGATGCAGCTCGTTAACATTCTTCATGAACTTTCCTTCAAGTGCAAAATTAGTTTCGAAACATTTTGTCTCCAGTCATATATAGGTGGGAGAAATTTAGAGGGACGTCGGCCAATATCCACACTCAGATCTCCAGTTCTAGATGATCTCTTACACTTGGTGAGTTGCAACTGTCGTGAAGGATGTCGTCAGCATTGGACGTGACTTCAGTCTTCACAAAAGTACCTACCACAAAAGCCATCGAGGTTCTACGACGTAAAGTCAATTAGGACTTTAATCTTCCTCTACCTCCCGGAGATTTTGTTGACTTGATTGAACTCTGTGTTAATTTCAACTGTTTTTCTTTCAACAACAAGCTCTACAAACAAACCTATGGAATGGGGTCCCCCATCAGTGCCGTCCTAGCCAACTTATACATGGAACACCTAGAGTCCGAACACTTCGCCAACATCATCCCTTCAAGCGTCACTTGGTTACGTTACGTGGACGACGTCCTCGTAATAACTCCCAAACGTTTTGATGTACGGAATCTTCAGGCAAGGCTCAATGGAGTTGAACCGGCGATTCAGTTTACCCTAGAAGAAGAGTCCAATGACAAGCTACCTTTCCTCGACGTCCTCATTCACAAAGTAGACAACAACCTAAGATTTCAAGTTTATCGGAAACCTACCAATAAAAATGATCTCACACACTTCTATTCCAGTCAAGATACCAAGACCAAAAGAGGCATCATCATCGGGTCTTTCCTAAGAGCATACCGAATTTGTAGTCCTGAGTTTCTTGACGAGGAATGTACATACATTCACCAAACCTTCACTGAGTTACATTTTCCTTCCTTTTTCATCAAAGACTGCAAGAGAAGAGCTCTTCAGATCATTAATTCTCCTCGCACCATCACTCCCAACAAAGTTATAATTCTTCTCAACAGCCAGGTTGCACTGAACGTTTCTAAAGTACTTTCACAAGCTAACAACAGAGTCGCCATCGCTTCTAGCACTTCAATAAAGGATCTAACCAGGACAAAATCCAAGCACCACGAACCAGTCAATGCAGGAGTTTACACTATACCCTGTGGAGGCTGTGACAAGATTTATGTAAGTGAAACAGCAAGAAACCTCGACACCCGCCTCAATGAACACATTTACGCATGTAGGAACGATAACTTGAACAACGCCTGTGTACAACACCGAAATTTCACCAATCATCTCATGAAATTCAGGGACGCCCAATTAGTGATCAAAGAAACTAATTTCCGCAGACGCAAGTGCCTCGAATCAGCACTGATCGCTGTTTCGAATACAATTAAACAAAACAACGGCAGCTTCACCATCTCTGAAGTCATAGCAAGAATGATCCTGAAAACAGTAAACCCTGCCATCACATAGTCTCTCCTGTTATACTACACAAAGCACATTACAGAGAGTGAACACTGAAACAGGCCTTCTCTATCCAGTCTATATTTGTCCAACCTATTTTTATGTTACCCAAGTAATAGCTTTTATATCCTTTTACTCATGTACGAATTAATTGCTCTACCATATTGTATTACTACTACTACAACTTTTGTCACTACTACTACTACCACTAGTATTGCACCTCACTCTGAGCCTTTATATACCCTCTGTGTCCATATGCTGTTTGTATCGGCTTGACAAAGCTCCTGGAGAGCGAAAAGTTGCCACAATAAAATGTCACATTAGTTGCTCTTGTGTCCTTTTACTTTCCATATTGTCGGTAATTCTACCAACCTTATTACGTTATAAATGTCAGCGAGTTGGAGTATCTTGTTCATCCTTATGTGCTCAGTGTCACGTTATTCAGTGAAAATTTATCAACAGGTGAGAATGACAGTTATGAGCACATTGCATCATTGGGCATCTATGTGTTTACCTGGAAGGGAGGGCAGAAAAGTCAAGAAAGATATGATTACTGTGGAAAATTACATTTACCTGAATGTATCTCATTAGATACATACCAGTAAATAGTAACAAAGATAATTATTATTTATCAAAGTTACAGAGACAAGTAGGAATTTTTAGGACACCTAGGTCGCAAAAAATGTCCCCCTTCGATACCTACCATAATCTATCTCTCCACAAGTTGCTCTAGACCTATATTAATTGCAAATGAAATGTACATCACCAGGAATTCTGGTAAAATTTAATAGAAATTTGTGGACTGAATATTAAAATTAATAAATGATTACATATACACATTTATATAACAGAAAGAGAATTTATAATCATAGCCCTCACCAATTTGTTTGGAGATTACTGTGTATCATACTCAAAAACCTCCCTGTCTACATTTATGAAAATATTACTGGCCAGAACTAATCATAAACACAGACATCTTATCTGAGGTTCCTGGAGCTGTCCTGTCCATCTGCTTAATCCTCAAAATATGCAGGAGTGCACATCCAACAATTTCGGCTCCTATTTGAGAGGTTTTTAAGCCCAATATAACCCCTAGAGCGACGAAAATTAAGCACATTACATTAGCGTGCCTGTACCACATTCAAAAAAACAATGGCATCTCTTCCCTGCTCCTCAGCACAGACGCAGAGCTTCCCTGTCGGTTCACTTCTTCAAAATACACTTTTAATCATGTTTATTTACACAGCATAATTTTGGGAAATTATTTTCCACACTGCGGCCGGGTGGAGGTCATTGCTAAATGACTCAAATTGCTTATTTGGCAATGGTGGAGGACCTGGGTACATATAGGATCTGGTATCCACACGGCGACATATTACACAAGATTTAATCACCCTTTTTACACTTGGCTGTCCTTGTGGAATCCAGAAGGTTTCCCTAATACAATTTAAGGTATCTTGTACCCCACCATGCATTACATTTTTATGGGCATCTCGAACAATTTAATTTGTTAGTTGATGAATTTTGGGCAGTAAGATAGGGTGTTTAGCATAATCATCCAATTCAGCATTTTGTAACCCACTTCTGCACCTAATTACATTGTTCTCTAAATACAGCCCCAATTTCTCTATTATGGAACCTTTCACAATTTTTCTTTCCATCATCAATTTAATCTCATTTCCATAGATTTCTTCTTGTACCCTCTTTATCCAATATTCAAGAGGATGTTAAAACTTATATGAGATATTCATCTTGTTTAGAAATTTAAACACCAATTTAGTTACATTGATTAGTTTGGGTAAAGAAGAATACCTATTTATATCAATGGCTAAGGAAGGACAAACTATTGGAGCGGTGGTCACAGTAATTTCAACAGGAGCAATATACGCCTTTTGTACACGCCAGTTAGCTTTATTTACCAACCAGCTCGGTCCTTTAAACCATGATACAGCATTTACAAATTTACCATAAGATAAACCTCGAGACAAGAAATCAGCTGGATTCTCCTCACCAGGTATATGATTAAATGTTAACATATGCTGACCCAAACTATTATATTTCTCTTGCATGTGATTAATTTCAACGACTCTGTTTTGTACGTACACAATCTTACAGTTTCCATTACGAATCCATTGTAAGGATACCTCATTATCAGACCAAATAACAGTGTTGCTAATATCTTCTGCAACTTATTTTTTATATAATTAGCTAATCTGACACCTACATAAATGGCTGTTAATTTCAACTGAGGTAAGGTACGTGATTTAATTGGAGACACTTTAGCCTTAGACATAACAAGAGAAATAACACTATTACATTGAAGGTAAGCAACTGCTCCATATGCCAATTTTGAAGCATCACAAAAAATGTGGAGTATACTTTTCCCATCTGGACTGGTCACCTGGGAACTCCATTGGAATTTTTTCATGATCACCAATTAAGTCATCCCATCTGTTATTGAATTCCTCAGGTAGAGTTTCATCCCAAGCACATTTAAGCTTCTATGCTTCTTGTATTAATAATTTCCCACTTATAGTAAGGGGTGACACTAAGCCTAGTGGATCAAAACATTTGGAAACTTCAGCAAGCAAAACTCTTAGTTAATTTATTGGGAATACTGTAATTATTAGGTTTTAGCATTAACAAATCTCTCTCAGTATCCCAAGTTAATCCCAATACATTTCTACATTTTGGCACTTCATCTCCAGGGTAATCTTTACTTATTTTGTCCTTTAATTTGGACGAATTACTATTCCATTCCCTCAGAGGCATATTTGCACTTTGCATTATTTTATTAGCCTCTCCATAAGTCATTAACAGTTCCTCTTCAGTTGACGTCACACCCAGGAAATTGTCCACATAAAATTGTTTGCTCATTACTTTACTCATTGGACTTCCTGTACGTTCAAGGTGTGCATTTATCGTCGCTTGAAGTAGGAACGGACTGGATGTGGCACCAAATAATACGCTCTTAAAGGGAAAAGGTTTTCAGAGGGCTAAGTGGGTCATTAGGATTCTTAGGCCATAAGAAGCGGGTACAATCCCAGTCAGCCTCTTGTAAACACACTCTTAGGAAAGCTTTACTTATGTCAGCCGTAAAAGCATAATTCTTTACTCTGAAATTTAATAAGATATCTCCTAATTTTTCCGTCAACGACGGACCTGTCATCAGTCATTTAAACTAGGTACAGTTATGTTACTCCTGGCACTACAGTTAAACACAATCCTCAGAGGGGTGGTCTTAGAATCCTTCTTCACTCCGTGATGTGGCAAATAGTGACCATAAATTTTGGCTTGCTCAGCAGGTACCTCTTCTATAAATTTATTAATTAATTGTTCAGTAATTATATCATAGGCAGTCAACAATTCTGGTGTCTCAGTTCGCGGAGCTGAGCCTTTAATTGTCCATATGCCATTCTGTAATTTGTGGGCCATTCTGGATGGTTCAGTCTCCACGGGAGTCGTACCCAGTATTGTCCAGATTCAAATTTTACATCTCTCAGGTACTGTTCCTAAGTAAAAGAATCGTCTGGACTTTCTTCATTTACATTTATTCCAATGCTGTCTAATTCCCACAATTTATGCACTGGCTCAACACCATCCTCTATGGAAGAATTATACTGGGGCACGATTTCATGAGTAAGACACACAGTTATGGTATTTATAGTTTCCTCTAGTCATGAATTATTATTACGAGGAATCCTACCATACATTACATGGCCTCCTGCAGTCTTCAAAAGGGTGACACCACATTTCTTTACCATACCCTTTACAAAGGAGGCATAATAGTCACTACCTATCAAAATATTTATTGGGCCTACAGAATCATTTACACCAGAAGGTGCTAAATTTACATCATGTGAAAGTCTTTCTGTAGCTTTACTAAGCCCTACTGTAGATATTTTCTCTGGGAGTCTATCTACAATTACTGCATTAACACGCTTTTTCTCATTGCCCAACCTGACAGTTACATAAACAGTGTCATACAATTGAGCCCTTTTATCCGAGAGAAAACCAGATAATTTTAGAGTTGTAGAATCTCCCATCTGTACTTTCATACCATCAAGACATTTACGTTTTATGAAATTACGCTGGGATCCCTGGTCTAATAATGCAGTTACATTTTTTTATTTATGTCTTTTATCATAATTTTTTACCTGTAACACAGGTAAGGCTACTTCAGTAAAGCCATCATTATTAACATTAGCAGCAATTTTTACATTAGCCACTGTTTTGTCAGGATTGTCAACATTATCATTATTATCAACATTATCATACAGTCTCTTACACATGACCATATGGTGTCTTCCTTTGTGACATTGATAACAGTTGTTTAATTTGGCATGCCAGTCCTTTACATTGTGATTACCTAGACATTTGATACATCTTTCAAGTTCATCCAAATTTCTACTTTATCATTCCAGAAATTGTATGCATTGCAATTCTTAGAAAAATGAGTACCCTTGCAGAAAAGACAATCCCTCTTTTCTTTGACTGGTTTCTTATTAACTGGGCTACTCTTAGGAGGGTACTTATTCTTCTTACCTTGTGGAGAATCATTATTTCTGATTCCTGCTACTTGATATGTACCTACGCAACTCTTTTTAGGAAATTAATTTTGATTAACATTGGGATAATTTTTCCCCTTGTGAAACTTGACAGATACCTCAGAGTTATTATGTGTTGCATCTTTAAAATGAGTTGGTTGGCTGGTCTGCAACTGAACAATTAATTCTTGTAGACCTAGTCTTATTTCCTCCAGAACAAAATAACCTTTGTGATACTTGTTCGAGAGGCATTCAAGTGTTTTACAGCTTCATTTATTCTGTACAATGGCAGTCAATAACCAGTCTGATTCCTTCAGATTATATTTATTACTTAAAGTTTTGATAGTGATCTCCAGTTTAACTCTAAACTGCTGTAAACCTTTGTAAGTGTGATCTGGAGATTTTAAATTAACAATGATATTCACTAAATCCAACCTACTTTGTTCTATATTACCATAAGTGACCTTCAACAAGTCAACTGCTTCTTTGTAAGAATCATCTACATTGGGAAAGGCTTGTATGAGTATGTGAGCATCTCATCTTATCTGCCCTTTGAGGTAAAATAATTTAGTTACACATGCTAGGTCACTCCTATCATGCACAGATGCATTAAAAATAGACCAAAACTCCTCCCAATTTTCTCAGGGATTAAATACAGGTGAACATAATTCTGGGAGTTTTGGCAAAGACATTTGCTGGAATAGATTGATTAACTGCCTGGTTTGCACATTTTAATTTATTCAAGGCCTGACTTTTACAAGAAAGAATCTTTTCCTCTAATTCATAATACTGATTAATCATAATTTGTATGAATCATATCTATTCCCTAAAGCATCTAAATACAATTTTAAATCATCAATATTCACAGTTTCTTGATTCATTACTTCCAAACACTTATTGTATGCTTTTGTTACACGACCTTTTCTAGCCTGCAATGATGATTTTTTTTTTTTGCTCTAACTTCCATGTGTTTGTCTTCTACATTAATTTCCTCATTTTCACCCATGGTGCAATGTATTAAATTCAACTTAATTAATAACACTGATTATGTACTTAATTATGCACTTCATAAACGTAAATATTACAACTTACCTTTGAATAAATCCTGGCTACACTTGAGCTTAGCAATTACACATGTAAGAAAATTATAATATAAATTTTAAATACACATTAATAATGTTAGCTACACTTGAGCTTAGTAATTACACATGTAAGAAAGTTATAATATAAATTTTAAATACACATTAATATAAACCTTAGCCAGACTTGGCTTATCCTTGCCAGATTTGGCTTAGCAAAATTAATGTTATACAAATACACTAATATAAATCTTTGCCAGACTTGGCTGAGCAAAATTAATATTATACAAATACGCTAATATAAATCTTTGCCAGAATTTGGCATAGCAATTTTATTATACACATTAATATAATCCTAGCCAGGCTTGACTTAGCAAAATTAATATTGTAATAATTATAATCCGCTACACATTAAGTAAATTTGTGGACCTAACATCCACCTACTTCTGTCATTTCACATATAATTATTAAGTAATTAATTCAGTAATTAATGACTTCACCAATTACATCCAGTTGGATCAAGGACCAACGGGCAACTAAATTATGGAAAATTACATTTACCTGAATGTATCTCATTAGATACATACCAGTAAATAGTAAAGATAATTATTATTTATCAAAGTTACAGAGACAAGTAGGAATTTTTAGGACACCTAGGTCGCAAAAAATGTCCCCCTTCGATACCTACCATAATCTATCTCTCCACAAGTTGCTCTAGACCTATATTATTTGCAAATGAAATGTACATCACCAGGAATTCTGGTAAAATTTAATAGAAATTTGTGGACTGTATATTAAAATTAATAAATGATTACATATACACATATAACAGAAAGAGAATTTATAATCATAACACTCACCAATTTGTTTGGAGATTACTGTGTATCATACTCAAAAACCTTCCTGTCTACATTTATAAAAATATTACTGGCCAGAACTAATCATAAACATAGACATCTTATTTGAGGTTTCTGGAGCTGTCCTGTCCATCTGCTTAATGCTCAAATTATGCAGGACTGCACATCCAACAATTTCGGCTCCTATTTGAAAGGTTTTAAGCCCAATATAACCCCTAGAGCGACGAAAATTAAGCACATTACATTAGCGTGCCTGTACCACATTCAAAAGACCAATGGCATCTCTTCCCTGCTCCTCAGCGCAGGCGCAGAGCTTCCCTGTCTGTGCACTTCTTTAAAATACACTTTTAATCAGCTTAATTTACACAGCATAATTTTGGGAAGTTATTTTCCACAATTACGAAGTACAAGACACTTTGGGTTATTAAAAGGATGGAGAAACTGAAATGCGAGAGAAGAGGACAAGAAAGAAGACGGAAGGTTGAACAGAGTGATGAAGCATTTTCAGATGGCTATAATTTGGAATCCGGATATACACTGCTGATCTGGGATTTTTCATGTCTCTAGAGTTTACAGAGAATGGCCAATGAGAGTGTCAAAAAAGAATGGCCAAACAGTAACTTTAATCATGCGTTTCAACATTGGTATACAGAAGAGCATGTCTGAAAACACAGTAAGTCGAACCTAGAAGTGAATGGGCTACAGCAGCAGAAAACCTCACCAGGTTCCACTCCTGTCACTTAAGAATATGTAATTTAAGCTTCAGCGGGCACAGGCTCATCACAACTGAACAGCTGAAGCTTGAAAAAACATCGCGATTTCTGCTGCGACATGCAAACAATAGGATCAGAATTTGGTTTAAACAACATAAATCCATGGATCCCTCGCTACACAGCTTGAATGTGCAGCCGACAAATCTGCAACAGTTATGTGTTGGTTTCATGTCTAATTAACCCATAATCTATAAGGAATGTTTCCCGCAGCTTATTTAATCCATTTCACGAAGAATTCAGGCTGTTAAGGGGGCAAAGGGGAACCCTACCCAGCACTTGAAGGTTTAACATAGTGGCCTCTCAGTGTATGTATATAAATTTTATTCAAATCAGAATCAAAGGTGAACATGCCTTTGAAAAAGAGACAATAGTATGAGAAGTATAATAAACTGTGACAGAGCAAAATCATGCAAAGGAAACATACGAGTGACTGAGATAATTGGAAGAATCAAAACTTTACCCATGCAGGACGATAATTGCTACTCATATTAAAAAAATATGAAATTACTGAAATATTCATCAAAAGATTTGTCTCCTCGAGACTGGGAGTGTCCACCAGCACGAGAGTAATGGCTACAAAGCAGTGTCCAGAAACATACTTCGTCAAGCAATCAATGTGGATTTACCACAGAAAAAAAATTAATACCAGTTTGGAAGCTTCGTCAAAGCTCCCTGACGAACCCAGAACCAATGATAGAGAAATACAGAACAACCATCTAGGAGGTGGAAGTACTCTGTGACAAGCCTAGAACTCTTTACTATCGCCCATTAGAAGAAAAAAATGTTGTCAGTTATGTTACCCCGAATGCAGGACAACTTTATCAGATGGATTCGTGACATAATTTATTTTAGTTACACAAAACAAGTGAAGACAATTGCAGCATTATGGTTATTTCTAAGATCCTTCAGTATTTTCGAAAAAAAAAAAACATTAGGATTTATAAATGCGTTTTCTGCGTTATTGACGGAAGTGTTCAATTTCCGTCAATAGAGGGTACACGGATATTATAAAATATTTCTTCATTCTCCGGCTAGTGATAAAATGGAACAAGGAGGAAGAGATAATGAAGGTTAACTCCAAACATGGATTTAAAAGTAGGTACAGCAGAAACCAAGTGTGTAGGAACCAATCACTATTGTTGATTATATAATAAATAGGTGGGCCCATGAACTAGAGTTCGATTCCTCATATCACCCTCACACGCCACATATCAGTATAAGCACAACTATCTGATAGCCTCGATCAAGCCAGCAGTTCATGTCCTACCTGGGAAGCTGAGGGAACCTGAGAGGTCCCTTCAAGATTCAGCGTTATCTTGGGAAGTTTCTTTCGAGACAATCATCCCAGGACTCTTCAGCAACTTGGTGTTTCTTCAGGAAGAATTTTAGAAATTTAAAGAAACCTGAAAGGTTCTCCCGCTAATTATCATCCTAACAAATATTGGAAAACATTGAATTATAAGGAAACTTTTCTTACAACACTTCGAGTTTGAAAATCTTGAAGAGTCTAAGAGTGAAAACAAAAAGAATCCGTTATGAAAGCCTTCTGAGTAATCATCGTTTTCTGAATGTTTTAGAGTAACGAGCTCCTAAAGTAGACTTGATGCTTAGAAAATTCAGACACGTAAAAAAGCCATCTCAAGAACGTCAACTAAAAATTCTGCAGAGAGGTCCCTCAGCAAGCATAGTCTGCAGGAACTTAAGGAGCATGAAAAGCCTTCCAGGGCAAAGTTAACACGAGCCTTCTCGAGTGAGTTCATGCATAAGCAGCCTGAGGCCTGTATGCCCACAGATGTGCTCATTAGTCGTTCATGTTACCCTGAATTCCTGTTTCCCTTTCCTTAATTTTTCGAGTAATGCTTGGCCAGTGTGTGTCATTTCTTAAGGTTTTCCAACGTGCTTGCTACAAGGTAAAACTGACTCTTTGATATCTGATGTTCTTCACTCTTTCATTCCCTCCTGCGACATTTGTTTTATGTTTACTTTCTCTCTTTCCAGTCAACATACTTCGTGTTTTATGGGTTAGCTCAAATTTTCTCAAAAAAAGAAAAAGAAAAAAAAAAGAGAAAAAAAAAAAAAAAAAGCCTCATGTCACAGGGATCTCCGCCATGTTTCATCTATTCTAAATTTTCCTCCTCTGCACTCTCATGCTACGATTTATCTATTATTAAACCTTATTCTCTTTCATCTCGACCTCGCCATCATTCTGAGCCCTGATTTTTCTCACCTCTTGCCAACCCCTTCCCTACCCCCATTCTTGATCCTTCACATCCTTCTCCTATGTCTGTCTCTTCTCTTCTTCCTCTTCATTTTCCCATTCTCACACTTCTTGTTGAGATGTTTCCTTCTTTCCTTCTTGTAAAGAAATGTGAAAAATAAGTTCTACTGTTGCCTCAGTCGTTCCTCTCATTCATTTATTTACTTACCATTTCTTCTTTTCTCTTTCTTATGCACACTATACGGGGTCTTTATTCACTTTTTTAAACTTCTTTTCCTTCAGAGGAGGTGGAAAGAAGAGAGCAAATTCAAAAATGTCTTTGTCTTGGACGTCACCTTTTTCTTCCTCTGTTGACACAGGTGAAAGTCTTTTCTGAAGCCTCTCTCTCATTATGCACGTTCTATCTTACTATCCACACTCTCTTCTCTTTACTGCATCACCAGGTATTTTATATTTAATAATATAATTTAGTAAAACTGCAGTGTGTGACTTCCGTATCTTATAGCATAGTTGCCTTATGGAACCACAGCAATGTACTGCTACACAGTTCTGTGTTACACTTTGGGAGTAAAAGCTGGTTGTGTTTCTGCTATTTTCCAGTGTTACATAGTAGTGGATGAGTTTCATAGATGAAGTAATGAAATATATCAGCAAGTGCTGGAAGACTTCAGCAGGGCGATGAAGTTCTGTATTAGAATATTGGTTCAGTAGTTTCGGCAGCTTTAAACGCACTTTTTTTTTAAGTGAGGTTGCAGTTACTGACGCTCTCGTCTCCTTAAGAACAATATTTGATAACTGGACGAATTTTGGCAAAATGTGTTGGAAATATTGACCTAATACCAACGTGTAAATGAATCTGATTCTGAAGGATTGTTGCCTAGGAATTTATATCATTTAGTTTATTATGGATAAATAACAAAAAGGCACAATACCGTGACTGGAACGATACACAAATAACCCGCACATAAAAGAGAGAAGCTTACGACGACGTTTCGGTCCGACTTGGACCATTGACAAAGTCACACTGACTTTGTCAATGGTCCAAGTCGGACCGAAACGTCGTCGTAAGCTTCTCTCTTTTATGTGCGGGTTATTTGTATATAGTTTATTATGGTTTACTGTTACATTCAGGTTAATGTTTGTGCTACGATTTTAGGTAAACTTGGGGCGGGATCCGCTCTCCAAGTAGCAAATAATCTCCAGTACTCCTCCGGAACTGGAGTTGTATAGTTAATTAGCTAAAACAGATTGTGTCGAAGTTTTCTTTTATTGCTTTCTTATTTTCATTATGTTTATCTTTGTTACTAGTGCTTTGATAATATTTATATGTGAATCTATCCCATTTTTCTAATCCATTATATTCTTAATGTCTATAATTTTTCCTTTATTTCCTGGTATTCTGTAATCTTTATTCTGTGATCTTATTATTATCCTGTCAATTCCTGTTATTTGATCTGTAGCCCCTCTTATTTTATCATTCTTATACTCCAATTCTCATCCATGTCTTTTGCACATTTATCAACCCTGCATCTTTTTATTTTATCACTTTCGTCACCCTGTATTTATCAACCTTCTCTCCTGCAATGTTGTCATCCTTTCATAGTGTCATTCAATCATTTATTTTCCATCACATGTGTCCTGTACAATATCTTCGTGTTACCTGCGCGTGTATATTTATCAAGAACTATTTTAGCCTGGTGGCTAAAGCTCTCTCTTCACACGGCGAGGGTCTGCGTTCGATTCCCAGCGAGGTTAGAAACATTGGGCGTATTTCTTTACACCGGTTGTCTATGTTCACCCATCAGTAAAATGGGTACCTGGGAGTTATTCGACTCCTGTGGGTCGCATCCTGGGACAATGACCTAATTTGCCCGAAATGCTCTGCATAACAAGCGGCCTTCTATATAGTAGTATGTCACTGATGTCAGCTAGGCCTGTAGACCTTAGACATGTACTTGTAAAACATGTACAACGGCACTTTTCCAGCGTGCCGTTGCTCTCTCATCTCCGGAGTTTTCACAGTCGCTTTGCCTCTTTCCTATTTGATGAGTAATTGTCTGCCTCTCTCTCTCTCTCTCTCTCTCTCTCTCTCTCTCTCTCTCTGTTTTTCTGTCGCTCTCTCGCTCTCTCGCTCTCTCTCCCCATTCACTTGTTTCTGTGTAGTTGTTCTTGCCACTTTTTGTTCCTTGTGCTGTGATTCCTTCCTTATCTACATTGTTTCATCTCCATGTCTTTTGTCCTTTCTCCACCTTCCTCCATTCTTGTTCTTATAGTTCTTATATTTCATCTTATAGTTCCTACTGTTTCATCTCCTCGCTCATCATTCTCGACGCTCAGATTTATCACGTTTTTATTCCTCTCCTTCTTCATTTCTTTATCATTTTGTTCTCTCTTACCTTCATTACTTCCGTTTGCCACCTCCTCGCATTACGTTCACTGCTGTGACTTTTGCCTCCTTTCTTCTCTTCTTCATCATCACATCACCCATCCCACATCTTCGTCCCCATCTCTTACATTAACACGTCGACATCATTTACAAGTAATGAGAGGGAGAGGTAATTTAGGAGTAAGGAAGGGGTGAAGGAAGGCGAAGGAAGGGGTGAGACAAAGGAAGGTAATGGTGATGGAGAGTGAGAGGGAGAGAGAGAGTGAGAGAGGGTAGTAGGACTAAAAAAAGGGAAGGAGTTAGGGAAGGGAAGGTGTGACGGAGGGGAAGGGGAGAGAGGGATAGAAAGAAATGAGGGATAGGGATGATAAACTATCAGAATCCCCACCATCAACGAAAGAGATAAAAAAAAAAAAAAAGGTGGGAGGAAGATGATTGAGACTGAAGGAGATAAGCCATGAGAGGAATGGTAAAAGAAACAGTGGAAGAGAGAGAGAAAGAGAGAGAAAGAGAGAGAAAGAGAGTAGAAATAAACAATACAGTAAAAGAAGAAGTGTACAATGAAGATAAGGAGGAAAAAATCTAGAAAAAGACCAATAACACACCTAGAATCTTTATGACAAAAAAATTTCTATCACTTTGTCAGAGTGGAATTATTGCTGACAGTGGTATACGAAAGTGTAAGAGAATTTTTCTCATCATTTCTGCACTCCCGAATAAACTCATTTGCATTAAATTTGAATGGCAAAATGCTGAATTTTTACCTCAAAATATTAAGTGTTGGATTGTCCTAGCTGTGTATTATTTTAATGTCGAAATATGAAGGGTAGAAAAAAATTAATATAAATTTGTTCAAAACTGCTTTTTAAATAGAAATTAGAAAAAAAAAATGTATATTTAGTTACCTAACTGAACAGAATAATGTCTGGAAGCCAAGGTAAATTATTTTGAAACATTGTGAAATTAATGCAGTTTAAGATGTCTTAAACAGGTGGGAAAAGAATTTGTCTGAAAGTCAACGATATGTGGGGTATGATAACAATATGTGGGGTATGTTAAAAACAATATGTGGGGTATGATAAAACGATATGTGGGGTATGATAACGATATGTGGGGTATGATAAAAACAATATGTGGGTATGATAAAAACGATATGTGGGGTATGATAAAAAGATATGTGGGGTATGATAAAAACGATATGTGGGGTATGATAAAAACGATATGTGGGGTATGATGAAAACGATATGTGGGGTATGATAAAAACGATATGTGGGGTATGATGAAAACGATATATGGGGTATGTTAAAAGTCAACGATATGTGGGGTATGATAAAAACGATATGTGGGGTATGATAAAAACGATATGTGGGGTATGATAAAAACGATATGTGGCGAATGATGAAAACCATATGTGGGGTATGTTAAAAGTCAACGATATGTGGGGTATGATAAAAACGATATGTGGGGTATGATAAAAACGATATGTGGGATATGTTAAAAGTCAGCGATATGTGGGGTATGATAAAAGTCAACGATATGTGGGGTATCATAAAAGTCAACGATATGTGGGGTATGTTACAAGTCAACGATATGTGGGGTATGTTAAGAGTCAAAAATACGCAAGTATTTACAAAAGCTGACAAGTAGGGTGATAAGAGAGACACATGTGCAATATGTAGGTATCATTATTCCGAAACTTTTCTCCTACGCAGCAGGCTTCTTCAGCCGAATACAGAAGAGCTAGTGGAAGCATTGGAGATGTAGAGAAGATGTAATCAGTCCATCACCCTCAAAGTAGATGTTTTGAGATAATCAGTCCCTGTGGAGCAGAAGAGTTCTGCTCCATAGTCTGGAACAGTGTGAAGATGACGCATCAGAATGGAGACCTGTATACTGTCGTAGATATGCGTAGAAAATCTTGAAGACGACAGAAGAAACAGGGCCCACTAGTAGAGGCAAGAATGTAAGAATGGAGAGGCACCGTGGCAAGCCTGGGTAGGTCTCTCTCAAATTAATCTTTCTCACATGTAACTAATGGGTAGGCAATAAAGTTGTCGAAGCTGCCCTTTGTATCACGATACCTTTGTGCTGCAGTGTCTGGCAGTGTGAATATAAACTGGTATATAATATCGACTTATCTACACTGTTATGTCAATAAGTACGGTATTTTTAAGCTTCAATACATAGGGTATCTTAAACGCCAGTAACACAAAAGGTATCATAAACGTCAACAATACATAGGGCATCTTAAGAGTCAGCATCAAGTAGGAAATCTTATAATCTGCCCTCTACATCCTCAGGCCAACATCACTGCTAATAGGTTGTATTCTCGTGGAATAAACGGTAAACTTAGAAGTGCGAGTGTGTTTAAGCAACCCGGTAACTAGTTTACTCTTCACAACTACGCCACACTTGTGAGCGGAAACTTTATAATGGTCCTGGACGGACTGAGACGCAGTTTAATGTTTTCTCTCCAAACTGTGGGTTGTGAAATTTTTCACCTAGAATATTTTGAATATTACTCTTTAGCTAGTTTTCGTTTTTTTTTTTTAGTATTAAATAATATTACTTTTCAGTACATGTTAATATTAAGTGGAGTAATGTTAAAGAGCCCCAGGATATAGTTCACATTGGTTATAAAAGTTGATCGCTAAATCCCGTGAATTAAGTAACCTCGATGGAAGTTTACTGAAATCATATGGAGATCTGTTGTTCATGGCTACGTCGATGCTGCCATGTTGAATGTATCTCTTTTGTAAAAAAAAAGTTTAGATTTTATATTAACTTTTTTATTTAAGAATAATTTTAATAAATCATCAAAAAAAAAAAAAATTAGCGAGAAACCTTGACAGTAAATTGCGTGTTTAGTAAAGATGTTCCCGCATAAATTCGCTCGTTTTCATCTTCTCACGCCCTCAGTTTTAATCACATATCATCAACTTATGCTCTCGTCAACCCTATTTTTCCGCTACATCATGTACGTTCTTTTCAGCGGAATTTGAGTATTCTTTAGGTGTCTAAATTGATAATCCATTGGATATCACTCTGGCACTCTGTTTCTTAACGCAACATCTGGGTATCTCCATTGTAGACGTTATATTGATAAAGCCAACCAGTGGCTTTATCAATGAAAAATCAAGGACATAATTGGAAGACAGTAGAACTACATACAAAAAAGAATGAGGTAATCAGTTCCTTAGCCTTTGAGTTAGTGAAGAGCAACAAAGGCAAGAAAGCTGGCAGCTTTCCTGCCTGTCTTCAGGCAAGATGTTGATCAATAAGACATGTGCATCGTAATTCTAAAGACATTTTATCAACCAGTGCCTTTATCAATTTATGACAGAGGTTATGTGAAGGTGTTGAAACTGAAGACAGCAGAAGACGGGGTGATTAGTCCCTCAGACTAGAGGAATATGTTAACCACTGTAGTCTTGATGAATATGATTCATCATTAGATTCATCAAGACTACGGTGAACACCTTCATCTATCTATTCTGAGGGACTGACGACTTCTCATCTACTGCCTCCAATTTCAACACTTTAACCTCTGTATCGAACTGAAAAATCTACTTGGTAACGAAAAGTTTTCAGAATAATGATTCCGAGATATTGTAGGTGTCGTATTTATCAATTTGTCGGTATTGCATACAATCATTTTCCACTACAACTTGCTGAGATCAGAAGATTGAGGCGGGAGAAATAGTGTCGGATATCCGCTACATAGTTTCTCTCCCAATAACAGAGAATGAGAAGCATAATAATGGTAATGAAAATAAAGATGAGAACATTATGGAGGATTTAGTTCATTAACAGTTTAGTGTTACGCAAAGGTTTAATGTCAGGGGTGAGGAGAAAACCTGGTGCATGTAGTGTGACAAGCGTTTTGTTCTCATGACTTGTGGCATTAGCACTAGTAGTCCTAGCTGCGAGTAGAGATTTTATCTGCAGTGTTATAGGCAACAGTGATTGGGCAGGAATGTTGAATAGCGTACTGATTATAATCCACAGCGTCATATGTACCGCCTTTTTTATTAACTAATCGTAAGTAATATTGATAACGCCGCATTTTCCTTTTGAGTGGCACTAGTAGGTACATTTTAAAATATATGCTGAATGCTCTTTAAATATGACCCAGAATAAATGTATACTTTAGGACTATAAATGCTGTCTAGTTAGTGTTTCTTTCCAGACCCAATGCAGAGATTGCTGAGAAAGCAAATGTCTTGTAACCAATAAGAATTAGAGGTTGCAAAACTCACATGCAAATCACACAAAGGAGGAATAGAAACCTTTACAAAGACAACGTTTCTTTTGGGGACCCGGTTTTTTCAAGTATATAGATTTATAACAGCTTGTTCTCTATCTGAAACGTTCTCTCAACCAAGGTTTCTTCCTACCCTTGTGTTTTTGTTTTTTATCTGTAATTATTGCTTTGTGGTAAAGACAGCAGAAATGTTGGACATCCGATCTGGATGGACTATCCTACAATCGTCCCCATCAGTAGGAAAGTACAACAGGCAATTTTTCTTTACCTTTAAAAAAAAGTGTTTACAATTATTTGACTAAATTTCTTAATATTCACCGGTAGTACTCTTGCATTTTTCTGATTCCTCAGAGGTGACCCTCAGAGTAGACGCACGTTCAGTAGCAGCAGGAAAAATATTCAAGGTTCATCCACATTTTTTTTTACCAGACTATAAGTAATGTTTCCTCAATACGTCCATCCCTCCCATCAACTTTCTCATCCTTCCTCGTTTGGCTTCTTCCATCACTTTACCCGTCCTTCCTGAAATCTCCCTTGCTCCGTTAAGTTGTACTCCCTGTTTAATCTTCCTTCTTCCTTTCCTCCTTCCTCCCTCCTTTAAACCGAAATCTCCCTTAAACCTTTCTCCTTCCCTTCTTTCCTAAATCACACTCCCTATCCTTCTTAATCCGTCTTCCTTTTAATAAAAAGACTGCCCATGAACACCATGGTAGACAGTAGTCCAACAGGATAAATACCTCATAATCTACATCCCGATAGAATACCCCCAGTCCACGCCGAAACATTTCCCTTTTACTCCCCGATAGACAACCTCCTCCACCCATTCCCCAATAGACAGCCCTGTCACGTCCCAAGAGACAGTGGTAGCACACCCCGGTAGACAACCCTTAATCCACACAATGATAGACATTGCTTTCACCCCCTGATAAATGAACCTTCGACGTCCCAGGAGATAACCCCACTCTCCGATCGATAGCCCCTACGCCGCAGTGAACATCCAAGCCTTCGAATAGAGAGAACCCACTCACCTGTAGAAAGCCGTTCACATCGGTAGACACCACCACGACCCAGTAGATATCCTTGACGCACCTTAAGACTGCCTCTAAACCCTGATTGATAATCTCCACCCAGATAGACAACCCCTCTAGCCCCATTAGATAATCCCTTTCCATGATCAACAATCCGAAACCCCAAGATAGATAGCCCGCTCGCTCCGACCAAGAGCCCCACTCTCCGAATGAAACGGTAACGCCCAGATAGATAGCCCTCCCCTCGTAGCTCGTCCATGCCCCGGTAGTCAGCCCTACTGCCCGATATTCACCCTCCACGCCCAATAGACAACCCGGCTACTGCCTTGCCAACATTGGTTTTCCATTAAGGAGCTAGGTATCCTCGCCCATAAGAGGAAGTGAAAATCCGACCATTTTGTCAGTAGCGTTGGTGCAAGAACTTCCATAGGTGAGACCTGGTAGGGGAGGAGGTAGGTTTTGGCATCGGGGGGAAAGGAAGGGAAGATGATGGGGAGGGAGAGATGGGAAGGGGGAGAACGAGAAATAAAAAGAAACGGTAAGAGTCACGTAGGGGGGTGGGAAGAAAGGAGGACTTCATTAAAGAATATCATCAAAGAGTTTGCAATCATCACAGTATATTATGTCTCATCCCCCCTTCCTCCCCCATACACACACACACACACACACACACACACACACACACACACACACACACACACACACATATATATATATATATATATATATATATATATATATATATATATATATATATATATATATATATATACGCAAGGAATCGGCAATAGCAGGCGAAATATACACAAACACTGATCTCTGGCTGAAGGAGACTCGAACCTACGAACCTTGGAACAAGGTACGCAGTGCTTCACCAATCTTCCCACACTGGACCAATACCTTGGAGTCCAGCATGCGCTAAACTATGATCCAAGGCAGCCAGCCAGTTTTACATATTCGGCACGACATATATATATATATATATATATATATATATATATATATATATATATATATATATATATATATATATATATATATATATATATATATATATATATATATATATATATACTTTGAGTTTTCCCTGAAGCAAGGTTATTCTTTTCTCTGAGGATGAGGGTCCCCATGACAGTTCTAGAGGTGGTACCTCCCTATATATTATATATGTATAGATATACATATATATATATATATATATATATATATATATATATATATATATATATATATATATATATATATATATATATATATGCAAGGAATTCGCGAGAGCATGCGAAATATGGTTTAGAAAGACACGTAAGCAAACACTATAACATATTTATTAGAAAACGTTTCGGTCCTGGGACCTTGATCACTTCGAAACGTTTTCTAATAAATATGTTATAGTGTTTGCTTACGTGTCTTTCTAAACCAACTTGTCGGTATTTATTACCAAGGTTTATACCATGCGAAATATACACAAACACTGATCTCTGGCTGAAGGAGACTCGAACCTACGAACCTTAGGACAAGGTACGCAGTGCTTTACCATTCTACCCACACTGGACCAAATACCTTGGCGTGTAGCATGCGCTACACGTTTGATCCAAGGCAGACAGCTTTCAGGGAGAAGGCTTACAGCTTTTCATCTCATCCCCTGCATGCATCAGCCTTACTAGAGATTTGAACAATGCAAGGAATTCGCGAGAGCATGCGAAATATACACAAACACTGATCTCTGGCTGAAGGAGACTCGAACCTACGAACCTTAGGACAAGGTACGCAGTGCATATTTCGTATATTTCGTATATTTCGCATGCTCTCGCGAATTCCTTGCATTGTTCAAATCTCTAGTAAGGCTGATGCATGCAGGGGATGAGATGAAAAGCTGTAAGCCTTCTCCCTGAAAGCTGGCTGCCTTGGATCAAACGTGTAGCGCATGCTACACGCCAAGGTATTTGGTCCAGTGTGGGTAGATTGGTAAAGCACTGCGTACCTTGTCCTAAGGTTCGTAGGTTCGAGTCTCCTTCAGCCAGAGATCAGTGTTTGTGTATATTTCGCATGCTCTCGCGAATTCCTTGCATTGTTCAAATCTCTAGTAAGGCTGATGCATGCAGGGGATGAGATGAAAAGCTGCAAGCCTTCTCCCTGAAAGCTGGCTGCCTTGGAACAAACGTGTAGCGCATGCTACACGCCAAGGTATTTGGTCCAGTGTGGGTAGATTGGTAAAGCACTGCGTACCTTGTCCTAAGGTTCGTAGGTTCGAGTCTCCTTCAGCCAGAGATCAGTGTTTGTGTATATTTCGCATGCTCTCGCGAATTCCTTGCATTGTTCAAATCTCTAGTAAGGCTGATGCATGCAGGGGATGAGATGAAAAGCTGTAAGCCTTCTCCAATAAAGCTGGCTGCCTTGGATCAAACGTGTAGCGCATGCTACACGCCAAGGTATTTGGTCCAGTGTGGGTAGATTGGTAAAGCACTGCGTACCTTGTCCTAAGGTTCGTAGGTTCGAGTCTCCTTCAGCCAGAGATCAGTGTTTGTGTATATTTCGCATGCTCTCGCGAATTCCTTGCATTGTTCAAATCTCTAGTAAGGCTGATGCATGCAGGGGATGAGAAGAAAAGCTGTAAGCCTTCTCCCTGAAAGCTGGCTGCCTTGGATCAAACGTGTAGCGCATGCTACACGCCAAGGTATTTGGTCCAGTGTGGGTAGATTGGTAAAGCACTGCGTACCTTGTCCTAAGGTTCGTAGGTTCGAATCTCCTTCAGCCAGAGATCAGTGTTTGTGTATATTTCGCATGCTCTCGCGAATTCCTTGCATTGTTCAAATCTCTAGTAAGGCTGATGCATGCAGGGGATGAGATGAAAAGCTGTAAGCCTTCTCCCTGAAAGCTGGCTGCCTTGGATCAAACGTGTAGCGCATGCTACACGCCAAGGTATTTGGTCCAGTGTGGGTAGATTGGTAAAGCACTGCGTACCTTGTCCTAAGGTTCGTAGGTTCGAGTCTCCTTCAGCCAGAGATCAGTGTTTGTGTATATTTCGCATGCTCTCGCGAATTCCTTGCATTGTTCAAATCTCTAGTAAGGCTGATGCATGCAGGGGATGAGATGAAAAGCTGTAAGCCTTCTCCCTGAAAGCTGGCTGCCTTGGAACAAACGTGTAGCGCATGCTACACGCCAAGGTATTTGGTCCAGTGTGGGTAGATTGGTAAAGCACTGCGTACCTTGTCCTAAGGTTCGTAGGTTCGAGTCTCCTTCAGCCAGAGATCAGTGTTTGTGTATATTTCGCATGCTCTCGCGAATTCCTTGCATTGTTCAAATCTCTAGTAAGGCTGATGCATGCAGGGGATGAGATGAAAAGCTGTAAGCCTTCTCCCTGAAAGCTGGCTGCCTTGGATCAAACGTGTAGCGCATGCTTCACGCCAAGGTATTTGGTCCAGTGTGGGTAGATTGGTAAAGCACTGCGTACCTTGTCCTAAGGTTCGTAGGTTCGAGTCTCCTTCAGCCAGAGATCAGTGTTTGTGTATATTTCGCATGCTCTCGCGAATTCCTTGCATTGTTCAAATCTCTAGTAAGGCTGATGCATGCAGGGGATGAGATAAAAAGCTGTAAGCCTTCTCCCAGAAAGCTGGCTGCCTTGGATCAAACGTGTAGCGCATGCTACACGCCAAGGTATTTGGTCCAGTGTGGGTAGATTGGTAAAGCACTGCGTACCTTGTCCTAAGGTTCGTAGGTTCGAGTCTCCTTCAGCCAGAGATCAGTGTTTGTGTATATTTCGCATGCTCTCGCGAATTCCTTGCATTGTTCAAATCTCTAGAAAGGCTGATGCATGCAGGGGATGAGATGAAAAGCTGTAAGCCTTCTTCCTGAAAGCTGGCTGCCTTGGATCAAACGTGTAGCGCATGCTACACGCCAAGGTATTTGGTCCAGTGTGGGTAGATTGGTAAAGCACTGCGTACCTTGTCCTAAGGTTCGTAGGTTCGAGTCTCCTTCAGCCAGAGATCAGTGTTTGTGTATATTTCGCATGCTCTCGCGAATTCCTTGCATTGTTCAAATCTCTAGTAAGGCTGATGCATGCAGGGGATGAGATAAAAAGGTGTAAGCCTCCTCTCTGAAAGCTGGCTGCCTTGGATCAAACGTGTAGCGCATGCTTCACGCCAAGGTATTTGGTCCAGTGTGGGTAGATTGGTAAAGCACTGCGTTCCTTGTCCTAAGGTTCGTAGGTTCGATTCTCCTTCAGCCAGAGATCAGTGTTTGTGTATATTTCGCATGCTCTCGCGAATTCCTTGCATTGTTCAAATCTCTAGTAAGGCTGATGCATGCAGGGGATGAGATGAAAAGCTGTAAGCCTTCTCCCTGAAAGCTGGCTGCCTTGGATCAAACGTGTAGCGCATGCTACACGCCAAGGTATTTGGTCCAGTGTGGGTAGATTGGTAAAGCACTGCGTACCTTGTCCTAAGGTTCGTAGGTTCGAGTCTCCTTCAGCCAGAGATCAGTGTTTGTGTATATTTCGCATGCTCTCGCGAATTCCTTGCATTGTTCAAATCTCTAGTAAGGCTGATGCATGCAGGGGATGAGATGAAAAGCTGTAAGCCTTCTCCCTGAAAGCTGGCTGCCTTGGATCAAACGTGTAGCGCATGCTACACGCCAAGGTATTTGGTCCAGTGTGGGTAGATTGGTAAAGCACTGCGTACCTTGTCCTAAGGTTCGTAGGTTCGAGTCTCCTTCAGCCAGAGATCAGTGTTTGTGTATATTTCGCATGCTCTCGCGAATTCCTTGCATTGTTCAAATCTCGAGTAAGGCTGATGCATGCAGGGGATGAGATGAAAAGCTGTAAGCCTTCTCTCTGAAAGCTGGCTGCCTTGGATCAAACGTGTAGCGCATGCTGCACGCCAAGGTATTTGGTCCAGTGTGGGTAGATTGGTAAAGCACTGCGTACCTTGTCCTAAGGTTCGTAGGTTCGAGTCTCCTTCAGCCAGTGATCAGTGTTTGTGTATATTTCGCATGCTCTCGCAGATTCCTTGCATTGTTCAAATCTCTAGTAAGGCTGATGCATGCAGGGGATGAGATGAAAAGCTGTAAGCCTTCTCCCTGAAAGCTGGCTGCCTTGGATCAAACGTGTAGCGCATGCTACACGCCAAGGTATTTGGTCCAGTGTGGGTAGATTGGTAAAGCACTGCGTACCTTGTCCTAAGGTTCGTAGGTTCGAGTCTCCTTCAGCCAGAGATCAGTGTTTTTGTATATTTCGCATGCTCTCGCGAATTCCTTGCATTGTTCAAATCTGTAGTAAGGCTGATACATGCAGGGGATGAGATAAAAAGCTGTAAGCCTTCTCCCTGAAAGCTGGCTGCCTTGGATCAAACGTGTAGCGCATGCTACACGCCAAGGTATTTGGTCCAGTGTGGGTAGATTGGTAAAGCACTGCGTACCTTGTCCTAAGGTTCGTAGGTTCGAGTCTCCTTCAGCCAGAGATCAGTGTTTGTGTATATTTCGCATGCTCTCGCGAATTCCTTGCATTGTTCAAATCTCTAGTAAGGCTGATGCATGCAGGGAATGAGATGAAAAGCTGTAAGCCTTCTCCCTGAAAGCTGGCTGCCTTGGATCAAACGTGTAGCGCATGCTACACGCCAAGGTATTTGGTCCAGTGTGGGTAGATTGGTAAAGCACTGCGTACTTTGTCCTAAGGTTCGTAGGTTCGAGTCTCCTTCAGCCAGAGATCAGTGTTTGTGTATATTTCGCATGCTCTCGCGAATTCCTTGCATTGTTCAAATCTCTAGTAAGGCTGATGCATGCAGGGGATGAGATGAAAAGCTGTAAGCCTTCTCCCTGAAAGCTGGCTGCCTTGGATCAAACGTGTAGCGCATGCTACACGCCAAGGTATTTGGTCCAGTGTGGGTAGATTGGTAAAGCACTGCGTACCTTGTCCTAAGGTTCGTAGGTTCGAGTCTCCTTCAGCCAGAGATCAGTGTTTGTGTATATTTCGCATGCTCTCGCGAATTCCTTGCATTGTTCAAATCTCTAGTAAGGCTGATGCATGCAGGGGATGAGATGAAAAGCTGTAAGCCTTCTCCCTGAAAGCTGGCTGCCTTGGATCAAACGTGTAGTGCATGCTACACGCCAAGGTATTTGGTCCAGTGTGGGTAGATTGGTAAAGCACTGCGTACCTTGTCCTAAGGTTCGTAGGTTCGAGTCTCCTTCAGCCAGAGATCAGTGTTTGTGTATATTTCGCATGCTCTCGCGAATTCCTTGCATTGTTCAAATCTCTAGTAAGGCTGATGCATGCAGGGGATGAGATGAAAAGCTGTAAGCCTTCTCCCGGAAAGCTGGCTGCCTTGGATCAAACGTGTAGCGCATGCTACACGCCAAGGTATTTGGTCCAGTGTGGGTAGATTGGTAAAGCACTGCGTACCTTGTCCTAAGGTTCGTAGGTTCGAGTCTCCTTCAGCCAGAGATCAGTGTTTATATATATATATATATATATATATATATATATATATATATATATATATATATATATATATATATATATACGCACACACTCCACTCTTCTCACCCACACGCACACTCCTCCACCCGTTTTATCCAAACATTCTCTTCCTTTAGTCTTACCCACAGATTCACTCCTCCACTCCTTATAGTTACTAATATAAATAACATTACTAAATCATTAATATCTCAAACATTTTTCCGTAAATATTTTATCGACGCTGCTTGACTCGTGAACTGTATTGGTATATATAAGAATAATTCTTCCATAACATTGTCTTAAACTGTCAGATAACCCTGGAATAAGAACAAAAATTTCTCTCTCCTAATAGCAAAGCTGCGTCCTAACCCTGAACTGGAGTCCTCTTTAGCCAAATAGTTTTAAAAACCCATGCCATCCTCATGAGCAAGCGTAAGTATTTTAACTACGTTAAAGCGACGGTGATACTTAAATGGAAACGTTGGGATTTTACTGCCATGCTTCCTTAGTTGCTGGAAGAACGACACGGGCAGCGTTCCCAAATTAGGTAAACTAACATTTCTCATGTCAGACCATCTTACGGTGTTTGGCAAAGGCTTTAGCTGCGGCCAAGAAGATTGATGTCGGCAACTGCGTAGTGCTTATTATTGAAGAGCAACGACGTATGGCTGAGACATGTTTACTCCTTGGAAGGAGGGTGCTGACCCCCCCACTCTCCCTCCTTCCCCTCAATCTGTTCTTGTTTACCTTCCTCCAACATTATCTCCCTCCCACCTCCACTTCTTATGTTACTCATTGAGAGATAATATGAGTGACACCAAGCCCAGTGTTTAATGTAAGGTAATACCAGATGTATAAGCGAGAAACAGACTAAAGATGTGTCAACCTCATTCCCTAGTCTGTTCTTCTGGTGACAAATAGCGGAAGGCTTTACAGTTTACGATGAAATCATTTGCAAAGAACTGTCTACTATATCGACTGTAGACTATCAACTATACACCTGTCTAGATGGCTAAAGCAATGACAGTAAGCACAAAACTGCCTCCCCACCCGCCACTTGCTCTGGGCATTGTCGGCTAGAAACAGAAAAATATGCCAAACAGTATTATTCTTAAAAGACTGAATTAATTTGTCAAAAATAATCTCATCGTGGAGAGACTTTCAGTGCTACACAACTTTGTGGGGAAAAACTTAATACAGAGTTTTTTACGACAGCTTCGGGTCTGTATATCATTTTGCATCTCACAAAGATGTTGGAGTATATGTTCAGTTTGGTTATGGACTTAAATGTCTGCATGAGGTCCCTCGTAGCTCAGTGTCTGAGTTTTGTTACTCTTCTCTGTCCCCTCTCAAGTTGAAGTATTTTATATACTTACAGGATCAGAACTCGACAGGATATTCATGATGGGGTCTGTCGAGAGCATTGTGAAGTGTTAATATTGTTTGGAGCGTTATGTACTCGAAATTTCTTGCTTTTAGAGAGAGAGAGAGAGAGAGAGAGAGAGAGAGAGAGGTGGGGGGAGGGAGAGACGGACGGAGAGTCAGAATTCTTTTCAGCGAACACTCGAGGAGAGATAAATAGGTAAGCATTATTATTCTCTCATAGAAAGATCACAACGAGGCATATCTCTCAAGTAGAGAACACTCTCAGAGACAGCCCGTTCACTGCGAATATCCTCAAGAACACTATTATTTAACTCGGAGCGAGCACTTTCAACTATCAAGAATAAAACACTCTCAGGGAACATTCTCAAGTGGAGAACACTACCAGAAAAAATAGAGAGAGCGCTCCCAGAGAACTCTGCCAGTAAGAACGCTGACAGTGTTCTGCCTTGCATCACCAACACTGTCTCTCAACATAGTGGACCAGCTAGATCAACTGCGCTTGGGCCACCAGGATTATCAGGCTCTTCATCCAAGTTTTGGGAGCTACCTTACTGTTCCTTTGAGTAATCCTCATGCCTCCCATTCCCAAGAGCAGTATCACCCAGTACAGGTTTAGCGCTTCTCCATAAATAATAATAATCATAAAAATAATATACTCAACTAGCAGTCTAAAATAAATTCGTTAATTACAAGTATCCATGCAGAAAACTATCATAGCCATGGATTTTCAGGATTAAAATTCTCTAATGATTATAATATAAAAATTATTATTATTACATGTATTATTATTATTATTATTGTTATTATTATTACTGTTTATTGCTTCTGTGACTTGTATTTTAATTGCATCTAGTGTTTTTTTAACCAAACAAGGCAGTCGTCCTCCATTTTTTTTTTACTGTGCGTGTTAAAACGCACGTTTGGAGCTTTATTACACGCCACGTCCTCGCTGCCAGGCACAAGTCACCTGTCTTTGCTGATTTCTTTATTGTGTTTAATAAGGAAAAAACAGGTTAATACAAACTAAAAAATCAACCTTAACCCAAAATTATAAATGTTAAAACATTCATGAAATTTCAATCATGCATAAATCTCGGTCATAAAAAAAAAACATCAGTCATGAAAAAAATGCACTCATACAAAAATTTTCAATATGCATTAATCAGGATGGGCAAATAAGTTGAGACTGGCTGCCTTAATTAAAGAACATATTAAATGTGTCCTGGGAGCTTTCTTCCTGTATCTCGTGTGATATATTCGAAGAACAAGCTTAACCGGAGGAATATACAACATTAAAATATTTCGCGGGTCTGATTCTTTACTATTTTTTTTGGTGCATATTTGAATGAGTTCAACGCAAGTTGGCCGTGGACTTGAAGACTTGCAAGATTTTTAGTTTATATATTAATATATTACGCGCAAGTATACACACAGACGCACAGGTACGTTTCACCTTTGGAAACAAGACAAAACTAAATCACTTCTCCAGAAGCATCTTCCATAAGTTTGATAATGGCTCCTCTACAAACCTGCCCAATTAATCATTTCAGTAACACCTACCAGTGAGCTGCCCCCTGTTGTTCCTACCTGCCTGCCCTTTCCTGCGCCTTAGCCTGCTGCTAGCATCTCAAGACCTTCAACTACCACAAGACCGATGCAGACACAGCCTGGTCCTCCTGTTTCTCCAGTCTGTCTCACTAGCGCCTAGCTGCTGGGTTTAAGACAACGCTTTCTCTGCGACTGTGGACACTCCTCTACAACGCTATTCTTCACATGTCCCGTCTTCCCCGCTCACCCCACAAGGGTGAGCCCGCGTAAACGAAAACTAGCACTGATTTATGGAAGGCAAATCCTGTGTCATAAA
>NC_091295.1:61760471-61787971 GCF_038502225.1 Cherax quadricarinatus | reverse complement strand
ACACACCACACATACACACAAACCACACACACACGCACACACACACACACACACCACACACACACACACCACACAGACACACACACACCCACCACACACACACACACACAGTACGACGAGAGCAATAGTGCGATGGTTGACACACTGGCTAGAGTGGCCAGAAGAGCTCATGCATGCAAGGCAAAGCTCCTGATCATGGGTGACTTTAACCACAAGGAGATCGATTGGGAGAACTTGGACCCACATGGGGGCCAAGATACATGGAGGGCTAAGATGATGGAGGTGGTACTGGAAAACTTCATGTGCCAACACGTAAGGGACACTACAAGAGAGAGAGGAGAGGATGAACCAGCAAGGCTGGACTTAGTATTCACCTTGAGTAGTTCAGATATCGAGGACATCACATATGAAAGACCCCTTGGGGGCCAGTGACCATGTGGTTTATGCTTCGAATACACAGTAGAGCTACAAGTGGAGGCAGAAGCAGGAAGGCCAGGACGAATGAAGCCAAACTACAAGAAAGGGGACGACACAGGAATGAGGAACTAACTGAACGGGGTTCAGTGGGACAGAGAACTGGCAGGGAAGCCAGTTAATGAGATGATGGAATATGTAGCAACAAAATGCAAGGAGGCTGAGGAGAGGTTTGTACCCAAGGGTAACAGGAATAATGAAAAAGCCAGGATGAGCCTATGGTTTACCCAAAGGTGCAGGGAGGCAAAAACCAAGTGTGCTAGGGAATGGAAGAAATATAGAAGGCAAAGGACCCAGGAGAATAAGGAGAACAGTCGTAGAGCCAGAAACGAATATGCACAGATAAGAAGGGAGGCCCAAAGAAAATATGAAAATGACATAGCAGCGAAAGCCAAATCTGACCCGAAACTGTTGTACAGCCACATCAGGAGGAAAACAACAATCAAGGACCAGGTAATCAGGCTAAGGAAGGAAGGAGGAGAGACAACAAGAAATGACCGTGAAGTATGTGAAGAACTCAACAAGAGATTCAAAGAAGTGTTCACAGAGGAGACAGAAGGGACTCCAGAAAGACGGAGAGGTGGGGCACACCAAGTGCTGGACACAGTGCACACAACCGAGGAAGAAGTGAAGAGGCTTCTGAGTGAGCTAGATACCTCAAATGCAATGGGGCCAGATAACATCTCCCCATGGGTTGCATTTTCTTGGACTGCAAAAAGGCGTTTGACACAGTTCCACACAAGAGATTAGTGCAAGAACTGGAGGACCAAGCAGGGATAACAGGGAAGGCACTACAATGGATCAGGGAATACTTGTCAGGAAGACAACCATGGTACGTGATACGTGGCGAGGTGTCAGAGTAGGCACCAGTGACCAGCGGGGTCCCACAGGGGTCAGTCCTAGGACCAATGCTGATTCTGGTATTTGTGAACGACATGACGGATGGAATAGACTCCGAGGTGTCCCTGCTTGCAGATGACGTGAAGTTGATGAGAAGAATTCATTCGATAGAAGACCAGGCAGAACTACAAAGGGATCTGGACAGGCTACAGACCTGGTCCAGCAATTGGCTCCTGGAGTTCAATCCCACCAAGTGCAAAGTCATGCAGATACTGGAAAGGCAAAGAAGACCGCAGACGGAGTACAGTCTAGGGGGCCAGAGCGTCCGGCTTCGAAGGAGATGAAGGAAATTCATGATTTTTAATGCATTGTACCATTGTATTCATGTTTGTGTTTTGAGAATATAAAATACAGGGGGTGGTAGAAGAAAACATTCAAACAGCTCCGGGGAAAAACCTTGACTTTTCCCTGAGGTACGTTTATTATCTTCTCTGAGGATGAGGCTCCCCAGTCCAGCTATATATATATATATATATATATATATATATATATATATATATATATATATATATATATATATATATATATATATGCGCAAGGAATTCGCGAGAGCAGGCGAAATATACACAAACACTGATCTCTGGCTGAAGGAGACTCGAACCTACGAACCTTAGAACAAGGCACGCAGGGACTGATTACCTCATTCTCCTCCTGTTGCTTCAAGTTTCTCCTTTGTATGGACTGATGAAGCCACTGTGTGGCGAAACGTTTCCTTAATAAAGATACCCAAGAGTTGCATATGTGTCTAATTTATCAACGTGTCGGCTCTGTGAACCAGTCATCTACAATCCTGTCAGGCGAAATATACACAAACACTGATCTCTGGCTGAAGGAGAATCGAACCTACGAACCTTAGAACAAGGTACGCAGTACTATACCAAACTCACTATATATATATATATATATATATATATATATATATATATATATATATATATATATATATATATATATATATATATATATATATATATATATATATATGATAATGTGAGTAGTCACGAAAGCGCTTGGAATTTCTCTATTCTTTCAGAGTGGTTGTTTTGCATATTTTGAAATCACCTGTTTACTGTGATCTTATTGCATATATATATATATGTATGTATATATATATATATATATATATATATATATATATATATATATATATATATATATATATATATATATATATATATGTCGTGCCGAATAGGCAGAACTTGCGATCTTGGCTTAAATAGCAACGCTCATCTTGCCATATAGGACAAGTGAAAATTTGTGTATGCAATAATTTCACCAAAATCATTCTGAACTTTACGAAAAAAATATATTTCACTGTGTTTGTTTAGTATTAAATTACTGTATACAAAATTAAAATATATTTAGTTGGGTTAGGCTAAAATAAATTGTTCTTGTTATAATAAGGTTAGGTAAGTTTTCTAAGTTCCTTTTGGTGCAAAATTATAAATTTTTACATCAACATTAATGAAAAAAATATATCTTTAAACGTATAATAGAAAATTTTAGAATGGGCTTAATTTTAAATAAGTTCTTGCTTATTGATCAGTTTTACATATTCGGCACGACATTTATATTTATATATAATGTGTGTGTGTGTGTGTGTGTGTGTGTGTGTGTGTGTGTGTGTGTGTGTGTGTGTGTGTGTGTGTGTGTGTGTGTGTGTGTGTGTGTGTCTGTCTGTCTGTCTGACAGTATGTATACATAATCAATATTTTTGCATTGTACAGTTGTATAATTTAATGCCAGAAATTTAGTGTAAGCCTTAGACAGTAAACCGGGATCTTAAGAGTGACAGCAAATGTACACATTATTACAAGACGAAGCCTAAACCCTGCAGTGTAGTATTAACATTCGTGTTGGTATCATAAAGTCCACTGCGAATGGCCCTAACTCTTCAAATGAGAGGTACTAAATCTGAGCTGCAGAACATTATTTGCGCATAAATGAAACTATCAGAACCAAGTACGAAGATTTCTAATGCGAAATAAATTCACCTTTTCATGGTTTTTTGGGGATGGATATTTTTTATTGCCAAGGGGGACGTACTAAACCCTCGACCACCTTATAGCACCTGGGTAATAGGAGGTATTTAGGTTTGATACAAGCAAAGAGATGGCAGCTTCACTTCTCTGGATTAAAAACAATTCTTATGACGGTGATGTTTTGTTTAGTCAGGAAACTGGACAAGTTCCTTCAAGCACGGGTCATTGTTACGTGATGACTATTAAGTATTTAAATATCCGCTGGTCTGCCGAAGCCTGGGTTTCACTATTATGAAAAAGTGTAATTTTATATTTTTTATATACATCACACTGTTGAGGATCCAGTAGAACTACTGCAGTGCTAATATTTTCATGCGTTCTTAAAAATGGGGGAGCAAGAGCTCAAAGGTTAGCAAAGAATTTATACTTCGACAAGCTTTGTTCTTGCATTAGCAGTAGTAGTGGTGGTGGTGATGGTTGTGGTAATAGTAATAATAGGAGAGATGGTAATAATAGTAATAGAAGTAGCGTCAACAGTAGCAATAGTAGCAGCAGCATATGGATGTACGCAGTTGCACTGGTGTACAAATTTTGAGTAATTCTGTGCTTCTCCGAAGCACAGAATTACTCAATAGTTTTTATGATGCTGAAAACTCAATGGTTTTTATGATGCTGAAAATGAATATTACTATGATAGCAATCGACTGGCTGAAGAAAAAAATTCCAAACAATTACGCTCTATGGCCATAGAAAACTGCGTATGTGGTTTAATCACTTACGTAGTTTGTATTTGTAAACAGAGCCAATTTGCAATTTTATGTATAGTTTCCGTATTGAGTGACTCAAAATAAGTATGGAATGATTGGATTTATTGGGAAAGTAAACACAAATGGAGTATAATACGATCTTTTATTGACTACTTTTCGGCTATATAGTGGGCTTTGTCAAGTCACAAACAGATCTGTTAGTAACTTGATAATGTGATTGACTACGTTTCGCCCACATTATACTGTAATTGTGTTTAATTGTTCAATCGTGACGGTATTTTTTACTGTTTATTTCAACTGGGTTTCCTACCGATTCTTTTTTTTCTGTAGAAACAGCGTCACTGGAGTAGGCAGGTCGGGTGTGGTCATCATTTCGATGAGAAAGACGACATGGAGAGAGAATTTTGAATTGACGAGTCCCGCCTTCATCACCAGAAACTTACCCCCTCAACTTCATTAAGAATTCGAAAGCTCGTGTTTCATAAGGCAGCGATATTATCGCCTGCATATTGCTGCTCCTGTGACGCAGGCAAAACGTTTTCACGATTATGATACCTAAGAAATACCCAATTATGGCTATTGTATATCATTTACAATGTGATAAGTCAGCTCTTGCTTCCCTAAGTTTTGCGCGAATTCGGGGGGGGGGGGGAGGGGCAAATGGCGGGAGATGTAACAATCATTCGTCATAAAAATCTTGAATGACAGATTCTAGAAGGTTAGATGCTATTGAAAAAGAGAGGACGCTGACAAAAAGGCCCATGCAGCCCATTGTGGAATGGGAGGCACTCGGAATCAGTCTTAGGAAATGGAGAGAAGTTTCATTTCTATTGATCAAGACTCCTTCAGTGGCTTCCAGGTAAACACATGCAAACACACACATGAAAAAACACAAATGCAAACACCCATGCAAGCGAACACAGAAACACACATACACACACGCACACACACCAACAATAACAGCAACGAAAGAAATGGTGAAGAAACTACTGAGCGAGTTAGATGCCTCGTAGGCAATGGAACCAGATATATCTCCGTGGACTCTGAGAAAGGTAGCAGCATCACTGTGTGATGCACTAGCCGCGATCTTCAGCATGTCAGTTGATAGATTACAGCTGTCAAAGGTGTGGAAAACAGCAGATGTAGCCACGATATTCAAGAAAGAGGAAAAGCAGGAAACAATATTAAATGTCATTGTCACTAATCTGTATTGTATGTACGATTATGGAGAAGATTGTCAGGAGAAAAGTGGGAAGCACATGGAAAGAAGCGGATTCTTAAGCAATTGCTAGCACAGTTTTAGAGATGTTAAAATCCTGTCTCAAAATCTAACAGTTCTACGACAAGGTAATGAAAATGAGAGAAAGAGAGTGTGAGAGGTACGGGCGATTAATGGACTACCTATTTTTGGACTATAAGAAAGAGTTCGATGCACCAAAGCACGAGAGACTGGAACAAAAGCTAGAGAAGCAGAAAGGGATAACAGGGAAGGCACTACAATGGAGCAAGGGTGATTCACAAGAAGATAATGAGTCGTTCTCAAAAAAGATGTGACGACTGGGGCTCAACGACACTCATTACTGAGATCAGTATTACATGTATTACGTACGTGAACGATATTAGGCAAGTCACTACATTGTTGTAAAATAAAATGTGTATTAAAAACTCCCCATTAAAATAGCGTCAGTGAACGTAGACTGAACATAAAATGGTCGTGTATTAGACCTAGGCAGAGTATGCAAGAGAGAGAGAGAGAGAGAGAGAGAGAGAGAGAGGGAGGGAGGGAAGGATGAGAGAGAGAAAGAGTGAGAGGAAAAATGTGTGTGTGTGTGTGTGTGTGTATGTCAGTACCGAGAGAACAGTAGTTGGAGAAGTTTGGTGTTTGGGTAAGTATGGGTGTTTTATTGCTTTTATTTGTACTGTCATGATATTACCTGTTTAAGTTTTGGAGAGTACAGATAATAGTGTTTATTGTTCGCAGGCTAAAAGGCCGGCAGAAGGGAAGGGAGGGGGAGGGGATCATGGAGTCCCACTATTTGCATTTAAACTAAAATTAATAGTAGCAGTGTACTAGTGAGTTTCGGTAATTTTTTTTAATGGTGTTTTGTGCTGCAAATAGTCTAACCCAATAATATATTTTTGTATATGTTAGTTTCTGTGCCTTTTCTGACAATATAGAAAGGTGCATTTATCTATCCTTCCGGATAGAATATTGACCATCTAGCTAAAGCTTGTGATAAGTGGTTTAAAACCGACAAGTTGAAGATTGAGACACTTATGCAACATATAGGAATCTTTACTGAAGAAACGTTTCGCCACACAGTGGCTTCATCAGTCCAATACAAAGCAAAAAGGTGTTAAGAGGAGGAGTTTGAGGTAACCAGTCCCTCAGCCTGGAGTCGATGTGTTCAGTCCATCAATCTTGTAGGAAGTACAGCATAGGGTCGTAGAATTGGCTAATATACTACAGTCAGGTGAGGCGAAGCCAATTCTACGGCCGTATGCTGTATTTTCTACAAGATTGATGGACTGAACACATCGACTCCAGGCTAAGAAACTGATTACCTCAAACTCCTCCTCTTAACACCTTTCTGCTTTGTATTGGACTGATGAAGCCACTGTGTGGCGAAACGTTTCTTCAAAAAAGATTCCCATATGTTGCATAAGTGTTTCAATCTAGTTAAACCGTTTTGTGAAGAAACGAGCTTGGCCCTAAGTTCGTGTTTTTTAATGTTTTAAAGCCCCAATAGAAGCCTTTTACCCCTAGGCTTCACCATATATTTACGTAACATAATAATTGCGTTACATGGAGGCCATATCAGGGATAATTACCAAATTTAGTGATAATTAAAAATTTGAAACCTGAAGAGTCAATATTTAAAGGAAAAAATATAGGAGGGATTTATTATAAAATACTAATTGCAATAATTGAAGTTTCATCAAGTATAATTAATAAACACTTATTTTTGCCTGATTTTTGTATGTTCAAATTTAATAAATTAGGGAGTCATTTAATAATTTTCTGTGAGTAGTGGTGTGAGTATGTGAGTGTATGTGAGAGTGGTGAAGCAATGTAAAAAGAGAGCAAAAGAAAGAGTAGGTGAGATGTATCAACAAATTTTATTGAAAATAAGAAAAAGTTTTGGAGTGAGATTAATAAATTGAGAAAGCCTTGGGAAAGAATGGATTTGTTAGTTAAAAATAGGAGAGGAGAGTTATTAAACTGAGAGTTAGAGGTATCGCGAAATTGAGGGAATATTTTGAGGAAGTGTTAAATGTTGATGAAGATTGGGAAGTTGTGATTTCGTGTATAGGGCAAGGAGGAATAACATCTTGTAGGAGTGAGGAAGAACCAGTTGTGAGTGTGGAAGAAGTGCGTGGGGCAGTGCGTAGAATGAAAGGGGGTAAAGCAGTTTGGATTGATGGAGTAAAGACAGAAATGTTAAAAGCAGGTGGGGATATAGTTTAGGAGTGGTTAGTGTTTTTATTTAATAAGTGTATGGCAGAGGGTAAGGTACCTAGGTACCTAGGTACCTAGGGTAAGTATACCTGGTAAAGTGTATGGTAAAGTTATTATTGAAAGAAGAGTATGATGGAGAGTAGGATAGCAGATGAATAAGGAGGCTTTAGAAAGGGTAGGGGGTGTGTGTTTGCAGCGAAAAATGTAAGTGAACAGTATTTAGATATGGGTAAAGAGGTTTCTGTGGCATTTATAGAGTTGGAGAAGGCGTATGTCAGGGTGGAAGGAAGGCAATGTGGCAGATGTTGTAAATGTATGGAATAGGAGGTAGGCTATTGAAAGCATTAAAGAGTTTTTGCGAGGATAGTGAGGCTCAGGTAAGAGTATGTAAGCGAGAGGGAGATTATTTCCCACTAAAGGTAGACCTTAGAGAGGGATGTGTGATGTAACCATGGTTGTTCAATATATTTATAGATGGAGTTATAAGAGAAGTGAATGCTCTGACTGTTGGCATGAGGTGCGGGGTTAAAAGATGAAGAATCTAACACAAAGTTGGAGTTGTCACAGTTGCTCTTTGCTGATGACACTGTGCTTTTGGGAGACTCTGAAGAGAAATTGCAGAGGTTGGTTGATGAGTTTGGTAGGGTATGTAAAAGAAAGATATTAAAAGTGAATATAGGAAAGAGTAAGGTGATGAGGATAACACAAAAAAAAATAGGTAACGAAACACTGGATATCAGATTGGAGGAAGAGAGTATGGAGGAAGTGAATGTATTCAGATATTTGGGACTTAACGTGTCAGCAGATGGGTCTGTGAACGATGATGTGAATCATAGAATTGAGTGTGGGAAAAAAATGAGTGGTGCACTGAGGAGTCTGTGGAGGCAAAGAACTTTATCCATTTGTAGATGAATTGTTCAGAGAACCGACATGTTGATAAATTAGACACATGTGCAACTCTTGGGTATCTTTATTGAGGAAACGTTTCGCCACACAGTGGCTTCATCAGTCCATACAAAGGAGAATCTTGAAGAACAGGAGGAGAATGAGGTAATCAGTCCCTCAACCTTGAGTCGATGTGGTCAGTCCATCAATCTTGAATAGAATGATGGACTGACCACATCGACTCTAGGTTGAGGGACTGATTACCTCATTCTCTTCCTGTTCTTCAAGATTCTCCTTTGTATGGACTGATGAAGGCACTGTGTGGCGAAACGTTTCCTCAATAAAGATACCCAAGAGTTGCACGTGTGTCTAATTTATCAACTTTATCCATGAAAGCAAAGAGGGGGATGTATGAGAGTATAGTTATACCAACGCTCTTGTAAGGATGTAAAGCATGGGCAGTGATGTAAAGCAATGGGCAGGTATGAACCTGCTCGTTGCTAGAATGGGAGTAAATACCCATTACTACTACTACCACCTCTACGCACGCGTCACCTCACCTGACTCCTGCCACTATATATATAAATGTTTTCTTAGTTTTCTCTGTATTAGGACTGAAGAAGCCACTCGTGGCGAAACGTTTCCTTTAATAAATGTCCTGAACTGTACATAAGTGTCTTTTTCCACAACTACTGGGTAGATTGTTCCACGCATCCACAACTCTGTTAGAAAACCAGTACTTACCTATGTACTTTCTAAATCTAAATTTATCCAAAATATATCCATTATTTCTGGTTCTTACCTGGTTCGACACCCTCAGTATTTTATTAATGTCTCCTGTATTTATGCCGTCATCCACTTATACACTTCACTGATATCTCCTTTCATTCTACGTCTCTCCAGAGAGTGGAGATTTAAGGCTTTAAGTCTATCTTCATACGGGAGATTCCCTACACAGTAAATAATTTTAGTCATTCTTCTGTGTATGTTCTCTAATGAGTCTATATCCATCCTGTAGTAAGGAGACAAAAACTGAGCAGCATAATCTAAATGAGTCCTCACTAGTGATGTATAGAGCTATACAATAACTTTTGGACTTCTGTTACTTATACTTCTTGAGATAAATCCAAGTAATCTGTTAGCCTTGTTGCACACACTTAGGCACTGCTGTCTTGGCTTTAGATTTCTGCTTACCATGACTTCCAAGTCTTTTTCACATTCCGCATGATCAAGCTCTACTTCACCTAGTTTATAGCTTCGAGGGTTATTTTCATTACCAAGGACTAATACCTTACAATTATCCACATTGAACTTCATCTGCCATTTTTCAGACCAAGACATTAATTTGTCCAAATCCTCCTTAAGTTCATTGCTATCCTCCTCAGAATGAATCATACGGCCTATGTACAAGAATGGTATACAATACCGACAAGATGAAATTAAGACACATGTACAACATCAGGGTATCTTTATTGTAGACGTTTCGCCATCCAATGGCTTTATCAATACAAATTCTAGGACATAACTTGAAGATAGTAGAACTATGTACAGAAGATGAGGTAATCAGTCCATCAACCTTGGAGTAGGTGCGAAGAGCACCGTAGTCGTGGAGATTCTGAAGCAGATGCAAGGCGTCTGACGCTTATATACTAACGTCAGGTGGAAATAGGACGTGTAGCAGACGAGAGCATAGTCACTGGTAGGCGGGATCCCCAGTGGAAGTAGGTCCTACCCAAAGAGATGGGTTAGTTGTAGTAGTTGTTGTCGTAGTCGTGAAGGTTATGTACATGTCCTCAGAATCAAGATTCCATAATACTGCAGTGTCTGACAAGTTGTACAAGAATGGTATACAATACCGACAAGATGAAATTAAGACACATGTGCAACATCTGGGTATCTTTATTGTAGACTCTTCGCCATCCAGTGGCTTTATCAATACCAATTCCAGGACATAACTTGAAGAGTAGAACTATGTACAGAAGATGAGGTAATCAGTCCCTCAACCTTGGAGTAGGTGCGAACGAACGAACGAACAAGTTCAGGTAAGTTCCCAAATGGGATGAGCGGGGAAGGCGGGACAGACAAAGAATAGCTCTGGAGAGGAGTGTTCTTAGTCGTAGAAATAGAGCCAGGGCTTAACCCAGCAGCTAAGGCGATCGTGGGACAGACACTGATAACAGAAATTCAGGCTCTTCTGTTGGGACTCCGGTGTGGTGAGCAGGGAGGACGGGACAGGGGAAGATTAGCGCTAGAGAGAAGTGTAGAATTGAGCCATGTCTTAACCCAAAAGCTAAAGCGAGCGTGGGTCAGAGAGTGAACAGCGCAAGGTACCTGTCAGAGAATCCAAGGTTATTTGTAAATAGGGTTAGGAGCAGGATCATACAAGGAGTAGAAAAGGTTGTGTTGGTATGTGGGTCTGCGAATGTCTTCGTCAAGGAGAGAGGTCCAGTAGTTATGTCGTGTCTCAAGTTTGTCTATCTGTCACTGAGCGTCTTCCAGTATAGATTCAGCGCAGGGATGTCTAATTGGGCATTGAGTGACTCGCTTGTGGCGAGCTGTACTTAACTCAGTGGTGACCTGTACTTAACTCAGTGGTGACCTGTACTTAACTCTGTGAAGAAGTGTCTTGTGTGCTCCCGTGGACTGAACCAAGATGCCCTCCATCGAGCAACTTTACCAGCAGCTTAAGGAAGAATTGAGGGTAGCGAAGATGGAGATACGGCGATTGACCGAGGAAAACAAGAGGATTCGTAGTAGTCCTCCTGTTTCGAGTCCTCAGGTCAAGAAGGGATCGTGGTCAGTGGCTAGACAGCAGGGGACGAAGTTGATGATCAAGAAGACGAATGGAAAGCCAGAAACGATGAAGAAGAAAGAGACTGCTGTGGAAACTCTTGTGGAAACCTCCAACGCATTCTCGGTGCTACCCGACGAATGTGAGTCGACTACTGGGATCGTCACGACGAACGACAACAAGGAAGGTAAAAATATTGTTGTTGTTGGGGATAGCCAGGTTAGATACATGGTTAGGGCATTCTGCTTGAAGGACAGGAGTAGGAGACAGAGGGTTTGCTTTCCTGGGGCTGGGATGGAGGACATTGTAAGCCGGCTTGACAACATCATGAACGGTAATGGGATCAATCCTATTATTTGCCTCAGTGCTGGAGGCAATGATGTAGGCAAGCTTAGAAGTGAGGATTTAGTTAGAAAGTTCAGGACAGCTATAGACATAATTAGGAAGAAGGAGGGGCGCCCTGTTATATGTGGCATTTTGCCAAGAAGAGGTGTTGGTAATGAATGGTTGTCCAGAGCAATTGGTATTAATTGTTGGCTGGATAAACACTGAAAGGATAATGCAGTACCATTCATTGACAACTGAGACAACTTCTATGGCCGAAATGACATGTATGCCAGGGATGGGGTTCACTTATCCAGGGCAGGTGTGGGTTTTCTTGCTAATTCAGTTGAGGGGATTGTTAGGACTTTAAACTAGGATTAGTTAGAGGTATGGGTTTAGAAATGATAAATAATGAGAATGGACATATTGACTTATGCTCTGATTTTAAGAATCTTAATAGTAACTGTCATGGAGTAACTCTGGGTAATGATAATTTCAGAAATTGTGTAAAAACAAAGATCAATAGGAAAAATGTGCAGAAGAAAAAACATATGATGGTATTTTATGCTAACAGTCGAAGTGCAAGAAATAAAATTAATGAACTACGTTTGGTAGCATATGCTGGGAACTTTGATATCATTGCATTAACTGAAACGTGGTATGATTTAAAGAGTCGGGATATGACTGCTGAGTGTAATATTCAGGGATTTAAGTTGTTCAGTGTAGATAGATGTAATGGGAAGGGGGGAGTAGTTGCATTATATGTTCGAGAAAATATTAATTGTTGCATAAAAATAGGTATAAAAATAGATGGAGCAGTAACAGAATCTGTTTGGGTAGAGTTTGTAGAGGGTCAAGAAAAACTAATTCTAGGTGTAATATACCGACTTCCAGGCTAGGATCACGATAGAGGGAGACTTCTTTGGGACGAAATTGTTAGGGCTTCTAGACACAATAACATAGTCATAGTAGGGGATTTTAACTTTAGTCAAATTGACTGGAATTCTTTGACAGGTAATTTAGAGTCCAGTGACTTTATGGAAACAGTTCAGGACTGTTTTCTGAAGCAGTGCGTAACAGAGCCTACCAGGGGTAATAATTTGCTAGACTTAGTCTTGTCAAATAAGGAAACACTCGTGAATAATCTGGAGATCACTGAAGAGCTTGGAGCAAGTGATCACAAGTCCATCACTTTTAGCATTAACTGGGAATGCAAAAATAATGATAATACAGTAAAAATCCCTGATTTCCGTTCTGCCGACTATAATGGACTTACGGAACATCTGTCTAATCTTGATTGGAGTTATCTAGCTAATGATTTTATTGGCGATGATCATACTTATGATTATGAAGGGATCTGCTTTTACGATTTTTTTCCTACTAATGTACACCGTGCCCAAAGTATATACATTCCCCAGAGAGATATTAGGTCTAATAATAACGATCCCAAATGGGTTAACAGTAGGTTAAAGCATCTATTAGGGGAGAAAAGGGGAATTTATAGGCGCATCAGAAGAGGAGAGGTTAACCTTACTGACCAATATGTTCAGCTTAAAAGAGAAGTAAAAACGGGGATTAGAAAGGCTAAACGTGACTATGAAATTAGAGTTGCTAGTGAATCAAAGACTAATCCAAAGGGGTTCTTTCAAGTGTATAGGACAAAGGTGAAGGAAAAAGTAGGACCTCTAAAAATTGGGAATGGACAGCTGACGGATAACGAACTGGAAATGTGTTCCTTATTTAATGACTATTTTTTGTCAGTTTTTACACAGGAAGATGTAAATGAGATTCCAGTAATTAACAATTATTTAGTTCCTGATGAATTCAAATTAACTAATATTACTGTCACGAGGGACATGGTTATTAAACAGATAGACAAACTGAAGCAAAGTAAGTCCCCGGGACCCGATGAGTTGTTTTCAAGGGTACTTAAGGAATGCAAGATGGAGCTTAGTCAGCCATTAGCGAGTGTGTTTAATGCGTCCATCCTTACCGGTGTTGTGCCAGAGTTGTGGAAGATGGCTAATGTGGTTCCTATATTCAAATCAGGGGATAAGTCCGTTCCTTCAAATTACCGTCCAATAAGCCTGACATCTATAGTGGGCAAGTTATTAGAATCAATTATAGCTGACATTATTAGAAGTCACCTTGAAGAGCATAACTTGATAAATGAATCTCAGCATGGATTCACGAGAGGTCGTTCCTGCCTGACAAACTTGCTGACGTTCTTCAATAGAACATTTGAGGCAGTTGACAGTGATAAAGAATATGATATTGTTTATTTGGATTTTAGTAAAGCCTTCGATAGAGTACCTCGCAGGAGACTCTTGAAAAAAGTGGCAGCTCATGGTATAGGAGGTAAAGTTCTAGCATGGATAGAGGCATGGCTTACCAATAGAAAGCAGAGAGTTACCATTAATGGAGTGAAATCTGAATGGGGATTAGTCACTAGTGGCGTTCCACAAGGATCAGTTTTAGGCCCTCTCTTGTTCATAATTTACATTAATGACCATGATGAAGAGATTACGAGTGACATGAGTAAGTCTGCTGATGATACAAAGATAGGCCGTATAATTCACTCTGAGGAGGATAGCAATGAACTCCAGGAGGATTTGGACAAATTAATGTCCTGGTCTGAAAAATGGCAGATGAAGTTCAGTGTCGATAAGTGTAAGGTACTAACCCTTTGTAACGAAAATAACCCTCGAAGCTATAATCTAGGTGAAGTAGAGCTTGATCATACGGAATGTGAAGAGGACTTGGGAGTCATGGTGAGCAGAAATCTAAAGCCAAGACAGCAGTGCCTTAGTGTGCGCAACAAGGCCAACAGATTACTTGGATTTATCTCAAGAAGTATAAGTAACAGAAGTCCAAAAGTTATTTTACAGCTCTATGCATCACTACTGAGGCCTCATTTAGATTATGCTGTTCAGTTTTGGTCCCCTTACTACAGGATGGATATATACTCATTAGAGAACATACAGAGAAGAATGACTAAAATGATTTGCTGTGTAGGGAACCTCCCGTATGACTTAAAGCCTTAAATCTCCACTCTCTGGAGAGGCGTAGAATGAGGGGAGATATCATTGAAATGTATAAGTGGATAACGGGCATAAACAAGGGAGATATTAATAAAGTACTGATGGTGTCGAACCAGGTAAGAACCAGAAATAATGGATTTAAGTTGGATAAATTTAGATTCAGAAAGGACATAGGCAAGTACTGGTTTTCTAACAGAGTTGTAGATGCGTGGAACAGTCTTCCCAGTGGGGTGATAGAGGCTAGGACCTCGGGTAGCTTTAAGAAGAGACTGGACAAGTATATGAGTGGGAGGGGCTGGGTTTGAATGGTGTCATTGGGTACGGGAGTTATTTCTTGGGTAGCTTTGGTTAGAGGTCGTTTTGATAAGGACCTGCCTCGCATGGGCCAGTAGGACTTCTGCAGTGTTCCTATATTCTTATGTTCTTCTTATGTTCTTAAGTTCTCTCATTTGACATCAAGCACCCAGCGCAGCGCCTTGTTCTGAACACGCTGCAGTTTAAGTAAGTTCGTTTTAGCTGCAAGGGAGAGGGCTAGAGGAGAGCAAGTTATCAGACGACGTATTAGGGATTTGTAGAGGTGTAGTTTGGTGCGTTGGGAGGCATGTTGCAGCTTGTAGAGGCCCGCAAGGGCCTTACTAGCTATTGCATGCCTTGAGTGAATGTGTCCTTGTAAGCGAGGAAGGTAGTCAAGATTAACGCCAAGGACAGTGACAGATTGAGTGATGGGGATGTAAGTGCGGGTGTCAGCTGTTCTGAGCTCGACAGGTAATGGAGGATCACGTTTCCTATAGTTAAAATATGTAATGCTGGATTTAGCTGCATTGGATTTGATCCTCCATTTTTGTTCCCAGATGGCTATCCTGTCGACCTCATTTTGTGTCTTGTGTATGAGTGTGTCTATAATGGCGTGAGTGATAAGTTGTGTAATGTCGTCTGCATAGGCTAGAGTGATGGAGTTGTGGTATACAGGTGTTGGTATGTCGTTAGTGTATAAAATGTAGAGGGTAGGTGAGAGGACAGAACCCTGGGGTACTCCAGCATTTAGTGTGAAGTAGTCAGAGTAACAGCCTTAGAATTTGATTCTCATGGTGCGGCCGTCTAGGAAATTGCAGAGGAGTTTACGAGTAGTGAGAGGCAGGTTAAAGTTAGTGCAGAGTTTGTGTTTGAGCCCTTCATACCAGACAGTGTCAAAAGCTTTTTCAACGTCTTTTGCAACCAGGGCTGTCCTGATTCTCTGTTTTGTGTTTATATGGATGTAGTTGAGAATGATGTTAATGGCATCATGTGTGGATCTGTGAGTTCTGAAGCCAAATTGACCATCAGAAAGTAGAGTTGTGTTCCAGGTATCTGCAAAGGCGATGACTGATGAGTTTTTCAAAGAGTTTTCCTAAAGTTTCGAGGAGGCTGATAGGGCGATAGTTTCTAGGGTCAGAGTGGTCTTTATTGGGTTTAGGAAGGAGGATAGCAATAGCAGCTTTGAAGAGGGTAGGGAAGTATCCAGAGGCAAGGGAGGCATTGACTAGGTTTGTGTAAGTAGAAATGATGAGTCAGGAAGGTGTTTCAGAATAATATGGTTTAGGCCAGAGGCACCAGGGGCCTTGGGAGGAAGGTGTTTGAGGAGAGTTTTAATGTCTGTGTTGGTGAAAGGAGTGTCAAGTTCTTGGGAGGAGGTAAGAGAGTCCAGATGGATGTGGCTGTCTGGTGTTGTTTCGTGTGTGTGTGTAGTGTTCAAGTGTTCTATGTTCTGAATGTGTTGGATAGCGTTAGGGTGGGGTGGGTGAGGGTGGAAGATGTTCTCCCAGATGTGTTCTCCCAGATGTGTTAGTAGCAGCCTGCGGGTCTGAGATGTGTGTATTGTTGTGGGTGATGTGTTTGAATTTGTTGGTGGGAGTGGTGCCTCTGATTTTTTTGATAAAGTTCAAGAAGGCTTTGGTGTTTTTGATACGCTGTTTGTCCGCTTGTAGTATGAGCTGTGACCAGTGATTGTTGTGGTTTTGGTCTAGACTGTGTAGAATGTTGTATCTGAGGTAAGTGAAATCTACTTGGACTTGATTAAATCTGTGTGTGTTGTAGAGGAAGCGATTGTGGTAGCAGATAATCAGTCTTCTTGTTCTGATTGAGGGTTTGAAAGAATAACGAGTGGTGTGAGTTTTCTTTGGTATTGCGGTGTTGGCTGCTTGTGTAATGGTGTCCTGGATGAGAGCAAGTTGAGTGTCAATGTCAGAGATGAGTTTGTTGCTGTAGTCATAGGTGAGGTTAGTACTATCTATGTGTTGTTTGAAGGCATCCCAGTCAGCGTTCTTGTAGGAGAAGGAAGGTGTGGCTGGGATGAGGATAGGGTTGGAGATGTGTAAGATGACGGGAATGTGACCAGAGCCTGTAATAGGACCAGGTGATATGTAGTGTTGAAAGAGAGAGCTGGCTCGGTTTGCTAGAATGATGTCGGGTTTGCCTTGGCCAGCGTGGTTATAGAAGGTGCTGAAGTCTGGGCCGAGGTGACCTAGGTGTTTGTGGTTTGTGAAGTTGAGTAATTGGTGACCAAGTTGGTTGTTACTGGTGTGATAAAAGGCGGTGTGTTTGGCATTCATATCAGCTAGTAGGTATGTTGGTGTGTTGGTGTAGTTGAAGACTAAGGAAAGATCGTGTATGTTGAGAGTAGTGTTTGGGCAAGCATAGGTGGTGAAAAAGATGAAGGGTCCAAGGTGGGTGTGTATTCTGACCGCAAGAGTGTTGGTGAATAAAAGGGATTGGGAGAAATTCATGTTTTATGTTGGATTTGACAAGGATGGCGACCCCATCGTGGGGATCATAGGGGGACTGTAGTGCGTATAACCATAATGGCGGATACGTTGTGGGGCTTTGAGGCAGGTACTGTTCAGCAAAACGACATCTGGCCTCTCCGCTTCAAGGAGCTCGGCCAGTGGGTGTCTAATTGTAAAGTAAGAACGTACGTTGAACTGAATCACCTTAAACATGATTTAGCTCTGTGAAGACCTGTTTGTGTGCTCTCTGTGAATCTGAACCAGGATGCCCTCTCTTGAGCAACTTTACCAGCAGCTGAGAGAAGAGCTCAGAGTTGCTAAGCTGGAGATACGGCGATTAACGGAGGAGAACAAGAGGATTCGTAGTAATCCTCCTGTTGTGAGTCCCAAGGTTAAGAGGGGAGCTTGGTCAGTGGCCGGGCAACATGGAACCAAGCTGAAGATCAAGAAAACGGTTGGAGAGGCAGAAACAACGAGAAACCAGAAGAATACCGTGGAAACTTCCAACCCATTCTCGGTGCTACCTGACGAATGTGAGTGTTCTACTGGGAATGCCACAACGAGCACCAAAGAAGCATTGGCAGACGTGAGTGAGTCATCCCTAGAAACCCCAACGAAGACCATCGAGAACGTCTTGACGAATTCTACAAGTCGTGTAATGCTACCTGGCGAATGTGAGTCGACTACTCGGAGCATCACGACGGACGACGACAAGGAAGGTAAAAACACTGTTGTTGTTGGGGATAGCTAGATTAGGTACATGGATAGGGCATTCTGCTTGAAGGATAGAAGTAGGAGGCAGAGAGTGTTTTTTCCTGGGGCTGGGATGAAGGATATTGTTAGCCGTCTGGATGACATCATGAGAGGTAATGGGAGAAATCCTATTATCTGTCTCAGTGCTGGAGGCAACGATGTTGGCAGACGTAGGAGTGAGGACCTGATTAGCAGGTATAGATCAGCAATAGAGATAATTAGGAGGAAGGGTGGGAAACCTGTCACATGTGGCCTTTTGCCAAGGAGAGGAGTTGGAAATGAATGGTTGTCCAGAGCAATTGGTGTCAATTGCTGGCTGGACAAATACTGTAAGGAAAATGCGGTAACATTCATTGACAACTGGGACCTCTTCTATGGCAGAAATGACATGTATGCCAGGGATGGGGTTCACTTATCTAGGTCTGGGGGAGGGAGCACTGGCCAACGCAGTGGAGGGAGCTGTTAGGTCTTTAAACTAGTGGTATGGGTTTTGGCGGGAAAACAGTGAAGTCCCAGTGTAGTAATATGAGTACTAGGAGTGCTAGTAATAGGCAAAATTATGTGGATATTGGAAAGCCAGTGGCACTAATTGACAAGGACAGTAATAGGTTTAGTGGAATAACAGAAAGGAGCAGGAAGGGTAAAGAGAGAAGAGGGTCTTTAAATATATATTACACAAATAGTCGAAGTGTTAGGAATAAGATGGACGAGTTGAGACTAGTTGCTAGTGCAGGTAACATTGATGTATTTGCCATAACTGAGACGTGGTTTAATTCAAAAAGTCGGGACATGCCTGCGGAATGTCACATTCAGGGTTTTAAATTGTTCCAAGTAGATAGAAGTGTCGGGAAGGGGCGTGGGGTGGCACTGATTGTCCGAGATCGTTTAACTGTTGCATAAAAACGGGTATTAAGTCTGAAGTAACACATACAGAGTCTGTTTGGATAGAATTTTCAGAGGGGCATGAAAAATTAATTTTAGGTGTGATATACCGTCCCCCTAACTTAGATAGGGACCAGGGGAGACTACTATGGGAGGAAATTGTTAGGGGCACAAGGCACGATGATGTAGTAATTCTAGGAGACTTTAACTTTAGTCATATTGATTGGAATTTATTGACTGGGAATTTAGAATCAAATGACTTCTTAGAAGTAGTTCAGGATTGTTTTTTGAAGCAGTTTGTGACAGAGCCTACAAGGGGTAAAAACCTGCTTGACTTAGTTCTGGCAAACAATGAATCCCTTGTTAATAATTTAGAAGTTTCAGAGGAACTGGGTGCTAGCGACCACAAATCAATTACATTTAGCATTGAATGGAAGTATGATAGTAGGGATAACTCAGAAACAGTCCCAGATTTTCGCTTAGCAGATTACGATTGGCTTAGAGAACACTTATCATCTGTTGACTGGGGTAACGAAGAGAGCTATCAATATGACAGTTTTCTGAACACTTTACATGAGGCTCAAAGAACGTTTATTCCGTATAAAGAAATTAGATCAAATAGAAATGACCCAAAATGGATGAATAATAGGCTGAAATATCTACTAGGGCATAACAAAGGAATTTATAAGCGTATCAAAAGAGGTGAGTGTCATCTTATGAACCAGAATATTGACATTAAGAAGGACATTAAAAAGGGGATAAGAAAAGCTAAAAGGGACTATGAAATTAAAGTTGCTAGGGATTCTAAAACTAACCCAAAAAGTTTTTTCCAGGTATATAGAACAAAAGTTAGAGATAAGTTAGGTCCCCTTAAAAATAACTATGGGCATCTTTCTGACAAAGAGAATGAAATGTGCTCGATTTTAAATAATTATTTTCTCTCGGTTTTTACACAGGAAGACACTAATAATATTCCAGTAATTAATTTTTATAGTGGGCCTGAAGAAGATAAATTATGTAACATCACAGTCACTAGTGAAATGGTTGTGAAGCAGATAGACCGACTGAAGCAAAATAAGTCACCGGGTCCTGATGAGGTTTTTTCAAGGGTTCTTAAGGAATGCAAAATGGAACTCTGTGAACCATTAACTAATATTTTTAATTTATCTCTTCAAACAGGTGTAGTGTCTGATATGTGGAAGATGGCTAATGTAATTCCTATTTTTAAAACAGGGGACAAGTCGTTACCATCTAATTACCGCCCAAAAGCCTGACCTCAATTGTAGGCAAATTACTAAAGTCAGTTATAGCTGAGATTATAAGAAGCCATCTCGATAAGCATAGCTTGATTAATGATACTCAGCATGGATTCACACGAGGCCGGTCTTGTCTAACTAATTTATTAACTTTCTTCAGTAAAGCTTTTGAGGCTGTTGACCACGATAGAGAATTTGATATTATTTACTTAGATTTTAGTAAGGCTTTTGATAGAGTTCCGCACCAAAGACTGTTAAAGAAAGTGGCAGCTCATGGCATTGGGGGAATAGTGCTCTCGTGGATCGAGTCATGGTTTACAGACAGGAAGCAGAGAGTGTCCATAAATGGGGTTAAATCCGAGTGGGGATCTGTAACAAGTGGCGTTCCACAGGGATCAGTCTTGGGCCCGTTGTTGTTTATACTATATATCAATGATCTTGATGAGGATGTTACTAGTGATATGAGCAAATTCGCCGATGACACAAAGATAGGTAGGATAATTGACTCAAACGTAGATGTTAGGGAACTTCAGGAGGATTTAAACAAACTCTATTCTTGGTCAGAAAATTGGCAGATGCAGTTCATTGTAGATAAATGCAAGGTTCTGAAGCTCGGGAGTGTCCATAACACTAGCACTTATAAGTTAAATGATGTAGAACTTAGCCACAGATTGCTAAAAGGACTTGGGGGTTATGGTGAGCAGCAGCCTTAAACCAAGACAGCAATGCCTAAGCGTACGTAATAAGGCAAATAGATTACTGGGATTTATATCAAGAAGTGTAAGCAACAGAAGTCCAGAGGTCATACTGCAGCTTTATACATCATTAGTAAGGCCTCACCTGGATTATGCAGCTCAATTCTGGTCTCCATATTACAGAATGGACATAAATTCGTTAGAAAACATTCAGCGTAGGATGACTAAATTAATACATAGCATTAGAAATCTTCCTTATGAAGAAAGACTGAAGTCTCTTAAATTACATTCTCTTGTTAGACGAAGAATGAGGGGAGACCTGATCGAAGTGTATAAGTGGAAGATAGGTATTAATAAAGGGGATATTAATAAGGTCTTGAGGATATCTCTCCAAGAGAGAACCCGCAGTAATGGATTTAAATTAGATAAGTTTAGATTTAGAAAGGACATAGGAAAGTATTGGTTTGGAAATAGGGTAGTTGATGAGTGGAACAGTCTACCTAGTTGGGTTATTGAGGCTAAAACCTTGGGTAGTTTCAAATTTAGGTTTGACATGCCTTCGGAATATCACATACAGGGTTTTAAATTGTTCCAAGTAGATAGAAATATCGGTAAGGGAGGTGGGGTGGCACTGTATGTCCGAGATCACTTGAACTGTTGCATAAAAACGGGTATTAAATCTGAGGTAACACATACAGAATCTGTGTGGATAGAATTTTCTGAGGGGCATAAAAAATTGATTATAGGAGTGATATACTGTCCCCCAAACTTAGATAGGGACCAAGGGAAATTACTGTGGGAGGAAACTGTTAAGGCCACAAGGCACGATAATGTAGTAATTCTAAGGGACTTTAACTTTAGTCACATTGGTTGGAATTTCTTGACTGGGAATTTAGAATCAAATGACTTCTTAGAAGTAGTTCAGGAATGTTTTTTGAAGCAGTTTGTGACAGAACCTACAATGGGAAATAACCTTCTTGAATTGGTTCCGGCGAACAAGGAAACCCTAGTTAATAATTTAGAAATTAATGAGGAACTCGGCAAAAGCGATCACATATCAATTACCTTTAGCCTAGGATGGAAATATGATAGGGACAACTCAGTAACAGTTCCAGATTTTCGCTTAGCACATTACAATGGGCTTAGAGAACACTTATCATCTGTTGACTGGGATAACGAAGAGAGCTATCAATATGACAGTTTTCTGAACACCATACATGCTGCTCAAAGAACGTTTATCCTGTATAAAGAAATTAGATCAAATAGTAATGACCCAAAATGGATGAATAGTTGGCTGAAATATCTACTAGAACATAAAGGAATTTATAGGCGTATCAGAAGAGGTGAGGGTCATCTTATGAATCAGTATATTGACATTAAGAGGGACATCAAAAAGGGGATAAGAAAATCTAAAAGGGGCTATAAAATTAAAGTTGCTAGGGATTCGAAAACTAGCCAAAAAAGTTTTTTCCTGGTCTATAGAACGAAAGTTAGAGATAAGATAGGTCCCCTTAAAAATAACTCTGGGCATCTTACTGACAACGAGAATGAAATGTACTCGATTTTAAATAATTATTTTCTCTCGGTTTTTACACAGGAAGACACTAACAATATTACAGTAATTAATTTTTATAGTGGGCCAGAAGAAGATAAATTATGTAACATCACAGTCACTAGTGAAATGGTTATGAAACAAATAGATCGACTGAAGCAAAATAAGTCACCTGGTCCTGATGAGCTTTTTCCAAGGGTTCTTAAGGAATGCAAAATGGAACTCTGTGAACCATTAACTATTATTTTTAATTTATATCTACAAACAGGTGTAGCGTCTGATATGTGGAAGATGGCTAATGTAATTCCTATTTTTAAAGCAGGGGACAAGTCGTTACCGTCAAATTACCGCCCAATAGGCCTGACTTCAATTGGAGGCAAATTACTAGAGTCAATTATAGCTGAGATTATAAGAAGCCATCTCGATAAGCATATCTTGATTAATGATACTCAGCATGAATTCACGAGAGGTCGTTCTTGTCTAACTAATTTATTAACTTTCTTCAGTAAAGCTTTTGAGGCTGTTGACCACGATAAAGAATTTGATATTATTTACTTAGATTTTAGTAAGGCTTTTGATAGAGTTCCGCACCAAAGACTGTTAAAGAAAGTGGCAGCTCATGGCACTAGGGGAAAAGTGCTCTGGAAATATAAACACATAAGCAGTATAATGCGATCCTTTATTGACTACGTTTCGCCCACACAGTGGGCTTTTTCAAGTTACAAACAGAACTACCTGGGGTGGAAGGAACTTGAAAAAGCCCACTGTGTGGGCGAAACGTAGTCAATAAAGGATCACATTATACTGCTTATGTGTTTATATTTCCATTGTGTCGGTATTTTATACCATTTATTTCCATCGAAAAGTGCTCTCGTGGATCGAGTCATGGCTCACAGACAGGAAGCAGAGAGTGTCCATAAATGGGGTTAAATCCGAGTGGGGATCTGTAACAAGTGGCGTTCCACAGGGATCAGTCTTGAGCCCGTTGTTGTTTATAATATATATCAATGATCTTGATGTGGGAATTACTAATGAAATGAGCAAATTCGCCGATGACACAAAGATAGGTAGGATAATTGATTCAAACGTAGATGTTATGGAACTTCAGGAGGATTTAGACAAACTCTGTTCTTGGTCAGCAAAGTGGCAGATGCAGTTCAATGTAGATAACTGCAAGGTTCTGAAGCTCGGGAGTGTCCATAACCCTAGCACTTATAAGTTAAATAATGTAGAACTTAGCCATACAGATTGTGAAAAGGACTTGGGGGTTATGATAAGCAGCAACCTTAAACCAAGACAGCAATGCCTAAGCGTACGTAATAAGGCAAATAGATTACTGGGATTTATATCAAGAAGTGTAAGCAACAGAAGTCCAGAGGTCATACTGCAGCTTTATACATCATTAGTAAGGCCTCACCTAGATTATGCAGCTCAGTTCTGGTCTCCATATTACAGAATGGACATAAATTCGTTAGAAAACATTCAGTGTAGAATGACTAAATTAATACATAGCATTAGAAATCTTCCTTATGAAGAAAGATTGAAGACTCTTAAATTACAGTCACTTGTTAGACGAAGAATGAGGGGAGACCTGATCGAAGTGTATAAGTGGAAGATGGGTATTAATAAAGGGGATATTAATAAGGTCTTGAGAACTCGCAGTAATGGTTTTAAATTAAACAAGTTTAGATTTAGAAACGACATAGGAAAGTATTTGTTTGGAAATAGGGTAGTTGATGAGTGGAATAGTCTACGTAGTTGGGTTATTGAGACTAGGACTTTGAGAAGTTTCAAATTTAAGTTAGATAAATATATGAGTGAGAAGGGTTGGATTTGAGTTCGACTTGCAAATGAGTGGATAGAATTATCAGAGCTTATTTCTTGGGTAGCACTGTAAAAATGGGCTGGGCAAATGTTTTGTTAGTGGGATGGATTGTAAAGGACCTGCCTAGTATCATCCTTTGCGGATGATTCTAGGATCTGCATGAGGCTGTCATCTGCTGAGGACGCGGTTAACCTCCAAGAAGATATAAACAAAGTTTTCCAGTGGGCAACGGTAAACAATATGATGTTCAATGAGGACAAATTCCAACTACTCCGTTATGGAAAACTGGAGGAGATAATAACTAGAACAGAGTATACTACTGACTCCGGCCATACAATAGAGCGGAAAAATAATGTAAGGGACCTGGGAGTAGTAATGTCTGAGGATCTCACTTTCAAGGATCACAACAGTGCCACGATCGCACGTGCAAAGAAAATGATAGGATGGATAATGAGAACTTTCAAAACGAGAGATGCCAAGCTCATGATGATCCTTTTCAAATCACTTGTTCTCTCTAGGCTGGAATACTGCTGTACATTAACATCTCCATTCAAAGCAGGTGAAATCGCAGATCTAGAGAGTGTACAGAGATCCTTTACTGCACGTATAAGTTCTGTCAAGCACCTTAACTACTGGGATCGCTTGGAAGCATTTGACTTGTACTCGTTGGAACGCAGGAGGGAGAGATATATCATAATCTACACTTGGAAAATCTTGGAAGGAATGGTCTCAAATCTGCACACAGAAATCACTCCCTACGAAAGTAAAAGACTGGGCAGGCGATGCAAAATGCCCCCAATAAAAAGTAGGGGCGCCATTGGTACACTAAGGGAAAACACCATAAGTGTCCGGGGCCCAAAACTGTTCAACAGCCTCCCATCAAGTATTAGGGGAATTGCCAATAAACCCCTGGCTGCCTTCAAGAGAGAGCTGGACAGATACCTAAAGCCAGTGCCGGATCAGCCGGGCTGTGGCTCGTACGTTGGACTGCGTGCGGCCAGCAGTAACAGCCTAGTTGATCAGGCCCTGATCCATCGGGAGGCCTTGTCATCGACCGGGCCGCGGGGGCGTTGATCCCCGGAATAACCTCCAGGTAACCTCCAGGTAGTATGGGCCAACAGGCCTGCTGCAGTGATCCTCCTTTCTTATGTTCTTAGCATATTGTCTATGTATAATACCATTGAAATGGTGTTTAACACGATTAACTTTGTAGATTTCCTTACATACATCTCTGGCTCCTCCCTCGACCTAGCAGATCAGTGATTCTCAACTGGTGGTCCATGGAGACCTTGTCGGTGGTACACTGGAAAGCTGTCACACGGCGTGATCAGGGTACACCCTCAGGCAGGCATTTCCGTACCATTCCTGTACAGTAACTTAGGTTGGCCAGCAGGACAATCCTGCATCTGTCACTGAGAGTCAGCAATGCTGCCATCCTCATGCTGAGTGGCTGCTGTCTCTCTCGTCCAGTGTTATTGAACAAGTGTGCTGTAGTTTGATTAGAGTTTTTTTGTACAGCGTTGCTTCCTGCAGCACGGATTATTCTTTGTTCTCAATCACAAACATTAACCACATTTTTATCAACTAACGAACTGATCGTGACGTGAGACGAGATTCCATCAGCTGACCAGAAAAACCTTGTCGATATTTTTATATTCATGAGCAAACTGAATCTTCAGCTGCAAGGAAAAGGTTCAAATCTATTTTGTCACCAATGCATCATGAATGATTTTCTGGACAAATTGGAACTCTGGGTAGTAAAAGTCAAAGGCAATTTGTTTCAATTTCCATGTGTGTAGATGCAATACTCGGGGAAAAAGAAAACATTCAGACGCAAATTCTCGATCATTTATGAAAGTTATGGAAAGTATTCCAACTATGTTTTCCGGAGGTGGAGAGGACAAGGGATAGGTGAACTTTCATCAGAAATCCATTCACAACAGATGTTAATAGTTTTCCAAAGGATCTGCAGGAGGACTTGGATCTGAAAAAATGAGATGATTGTTCAAGACGTATACCAGCAGTCCACAATGGAGAAACTTTGGACTAGCACTAGTGGGAGTTACCCAAACCTGCCAGTACATGCAACCAGATTTCTTTTGAAATTTGCGTCAACTTGTACGTGTGAAAGTGGATTCAAGTCCACACAGAGTAATCGGCTTGTAGTGGCAAGCTTGTCAGTAAGAAGAGCATCTAAAAAATGGTTAGTAAGAAATAATTTTTACACCATGATGCTAGCTGTCTACTCTTTTTGATAATTTCTCAAATTTGGTGGTCTTCTCCAAATATTGGAAAACTTGGTCCGTTGAGTTGAGAACCACTACAGTGGGTGATCAATCTGAAGGCAGTCACTTGTACACCTTTTAGTTATGATGGCTCATCTGATTACAAGGCTGTCATTACGACACAAAATACTGAACGATGTAAAGGATCATCTCGCATAACCTGGCTCTGGGAGAAATTAAACTGACTGGCCTCCTTCGACTGGAATACTCTACTTAAGGTGATTAATGACCAAGTGAACGCCTTTCCTAAACATAATTTTAGTCTTAAACACCGTCAGTATATAACGAAGTCTTCGGATCAGCCTTGGTACCTACAATATAATAGGAACCTCCAAAGACAAACCTGTCGGAGAATGAAGTCCAAAACTGGGCCATCTCTAGTTGGGAGGCTAACACAAAAAGAAAATTGAAATCAGAAAGAGTGGGCTCCAAACCCTGGTGGTCCTTGGTGAAGGACCGACAAGGATATTTACATTAAATGATTATTCCACTTCTAAATTGGCAGGATGGGAATCTCTACTAGCAAACGATAAAAAGTTAGCTGTGCCGAATGTTTTCCTGCCACTAAATAAGTTTTGAGAACCTCCTCTGCTAGTAGGTTTTCAAAACCATTCACCACAGCCGCAATAACTATGTCAGAGGTGACTATAAGGCAGTCTGATGCATTTCTTCTCTTATAAAACTTGAACCAAGAAAAAGCTGTCCGCCCAGAAAAGGAGCATGAGATTGTTCAGTAGATGTGCAAACCAGCTGACATCTCTACTACTGTTATTGACTGGCATAATTTTTATGACAGTGTCAAGGCAAATGACAGCGTTTGATGACTATCATTGGCTCCTTTGCGACCGTCAATATGGCTTCAGTAA